>NC_092817.1:195719131-196050798 GCF_023375885.2 Dermacentor andersoni | reverse complement strand
GACTCGCACCTGAGCCTTCTTGTCCTGCTTATTTAACACATTTCCATCTGTGTTTTTTTTTTTAGTGGTGAATAGTTCACCTAACGTTCCTTTTTTGCAATGCACGTTCCGACATCTTTCTTAAACAGGAAAAGACTTAGTGAAAAACCTTCGATGTCACTGAGAATCCTTTAGTTTCGCCAAAGTATACGCAAGAGTTCGGCTCCTCTATTTGACCGGGGAGGTTTGTAGTATTGCCTAACAAAATTAATAAACGAGATCATCGGATTTTAATACATCGCTTGGCTGTCGAGGTATATTGACGCGTGTACTTGTGCATCTTTCCCCGGTGGCCACTTTTCGCCGGCTATCAAATGTTAAGCGTTATCACTCGGCGCAGGACGCGCCTGCATGCGTAAGAAGTTAACGTTATCGAAAGTTCTGTCCGTTGTCTGTTGCCACCGAACCTCTTGTAATCTAATTGCATGCGCGAGGCGAATTGTGCAGTACTTTCTGGGAGGCGCGCGGGCACCAGCGATTACGCAGCGACCTTCGAGGAGTCATGTATGAAAGCTGACGCGCTTTACCCGCTTAATCAGATTTTCGACGATCGCTCGCCGCTATCGTAGGGCTCGAGTGTTACTTCTTCTGCTGCGCACAAGTTCGCCCAATAGAGAGTTAAATTTGTGACTTGCTTGTTTGACACTGCGTCGTTATTCGCCATCGCTACAACGTGATAGCGTTAAGGGCCCCGTGTCGAAGAAAATCAGGTGTCGGTGGAGTTGTCCGAAAAATGCCCTATATATTTAGGTCTATAGATATGCCACGCCTTGCTGTATGGCATGCGGTTATATATGCAGGTTATAATGCCACACGATTCTATCACTAAAGCTGCTCATACCTTGTTTTACATTCTTGCCAAGGTTATACCTCGGGGCAAAACATCCCGGAGAGGAACATGATAAGAGTCCTGGGAATGTGGCTACAAGCAAGCAGGAAATGCAGCCACACACTCAGCCTGCTCAGCAAGTCGGCTGAACAGGTAGGCAGAATGATAACCAGAGTCTCCCACCGAAGGCACGGGATGAAAGAAGACGACACGCTAAAACTCCTTACGAGGAATAACTGGCGAGGATTTTGCGATCGCCTCTCAGGCACATTGAGCACAGCAAAAACGTGGTCGATTCTTCGCTCACTCACAGATCCCACCACAACAAAGGGAAAAACATTTCAACAGCTGCACATCCTAATGCACGAGTACAGGGACGATGTCTCGACACTCCTCAGAGAGCTAGAGAAGCATTTCATACCCACAGGGCCGCCGCCGCAGTACCCTGACTATCCTTATGTAGGCGAGGCGAACGAATTGCTCGATGCAGACATCACATCTGACGAGGTGCGGGTGGTCCTACAACACCTACGCCACAACACGGCACCGGGAGCCGACCACATCCGATTCGCCACCCTTCGTAACCTCAGTGACGCGGATATTGACCACCTCACCCATATCTTCAATGATTGCTGGCGCAAAGGCATGCTTCCCCAAGCATGGCGAGACGCCGACATCACACCGATCCCCAAACCGGGCAAGCCTGTTAAGGTTGAAAACTTACGACCCGTCTCCCTAATATCCTGCATTGGTAAGCTCATGGAGCATGTACTCTTGCGGCGTCTGCAGCCCTTCCTCGAAGAAAAATCATTCTTTTCTAACTCTCAATTCGGATATCGGGCTCATCTGTCTGCCAAAGATGTGCTTTTACAATTGCGGGAGGAAGTCATAGGACCTCCGTCGTCCACCCAAACGAGAGCATTCATCGCCTTAGACCTAAAATGGACATTCGATAATGTTGAACATGACCTCTTCCTTCGCAGTGTTGCACATTCACACTGTGGAATTCGTATGTACAACTATATCCGCGCATTTCTTCGAGATCTCACAGCCACCGTAGGATTGGGACCGCATCGATCCGGTACGATTCGCCTTGTAGGACGTGGGACACCCCAGGGCTCAGTTCTTTCCCCTACTCTATTCAATATCGCGCTCGCAGGGCTCCCCCGGCTACTCGACCAGATCCCTGATGTCGCCCACGCTATTTATGCGGACGACATTACTATCTGGTCGACACGGGGTTCCGACGGAGCCATCCAGGACCGACTGCAGCAAGCAGTCGATACAGTTTCCGAGTACGCAAGAAAATTCGGCTTAAGATGTGCTCCGGAAAAGTCGGAGCTCATAATCATTCGCCCCCGGAGCCGTTCCTCTACTCCCTCTATCACTGTGCACGTGGATGGCACACCGATACCACAGGTTGATCGTGCTCGTATCCTCGGCCTACACGTCCAAACGGATGGCAGGTCAAACTACACTGTTTCCCTTCTATCCAGACAGATTGAGCAAATTCTGGCCATGATCCGGAGGGTCTCCAACAGGCGCTCGGGCCTTCGAGAAGAGGACCTGCTGCGCTTGGTGGAGGCATGTGTGATCAACCGCCTTACATACCATCTCCCATTTCAGCGGTTGACCCAAGCGCAACTACTTCGCATAGACGCAATGATTCGCAAAGCGACGAAGCTGGCCCATGGCCTCCCGAACTATACTTCCACACACTGTCTCCTTAACTTAGGGACACAAAACACACTAGGCGAGCTGCTAGAGGCACATTGGGTCAGCCATCGCCAGCGCCTCCTACTCACTCCTACTGGCCGCCATCTTCTCACACGGCTAGGATACTCTGTCCCACCCCTTGAGTCTGAAACCCGTCCAACGATCTTGTCGTCAGCGATACGCCAAGCACTAAGTATTCATCCATTGCCACGTAATATGCACCCCGAGCATGACAAAGGGCGGCGCAAAGCCCGTGTACGATACATTGGCCGCATGCTTGCAAACATCCCGGAAACACATACTTTATACACGGACACATCACGCACTCAAGAGGGCTATACCTCGGTAGTTTTGGACGACACCGAATCCTTGAGAGGCTCTGCTGCAATGCGCGGAACAAATGCCGCTTACGGAGAAATTCCCGGTGTAGCTCTTGCAATTCGATACGCCATCCGTGTTCCTGAGGAAGTGTATATATTGACGGACTCGCAACAGGCATGCCGGGCGTTCCTGTCAGGACACGGCATCCCGAGAGCGGCGCACCAAATTCTCAAACAGACCCCGCAAAATACACCAACCACACCTCCCCGCATCCACTTACTCTGGACCCCTGGTCACACCTCGCTGCCGGGTAACGAACGCGCACATGCGGTTGCCCGAGAAATTTCCCTCCGGGCGACCCGGCGTGGTGAGGCGACTAGTTCAGAGTGGGGGGATCCCTTGCTCCGTTACAAAGACATACTCCGTCATTATACACGCATTCGTCGCACCCGCGCCACACCACCGCCGTCCTTCTCGCAGGAGGAAGCAGTTGCATTACGCCTGTTACAAACCGCATCTTTTCCAAATCTTGTCTCTCTCAATAAATTCTACCCACACTGTTATGCAGATCGTTGCACTGGCTGTGGCAGCTCGCCCACAATCTTCCACGTCACGATTGAGTGCACTGCAAACCTCTTTCCTCCCTTGCCAACTCTCCTTTACCCCCTACGCAACAAAGAGCTGTGGGACGATGCCCTCCGCGACGGACCTCCCGAGGTCCTCCGAGCTGTGATACAACGGGCTCGAAACATCGCCGGAATCATCTTAGGGACCCTGGGCTGAGGGTTCCTCGCACACTGCTCTCGCCATTCAAATATTATTAATAATGATGTTTTACTCTCTCTCTCGTCAGAAGCCTCATAGTCAGCAGGGTAATCTACTCGCTGCCATACCACCCCACGATCAAGAGCGAAACGGAACAAGCAGAGACAATCCTGCGGAAGGCCTACAAGACGGCACTTCACCTACCAAGAAACACACCGAACGACAAGCTGCTACAGCTAGGGATTAGCAACACCTTCGCCGAACTGGCAGAAGCACAGCTTGGAGCACAGTTTCGCCGACTCAGAGACACGGCTACGGGAAGAGCGCTCCTGACAACGTTAGGTCGCCACCCAAGGAGGCATCTCGATCGATCCGCCGATATACCCGACGAGATCGGCAAGACCCTGCAGGTCAATCCCATTCCGAAAAATATGGATCCAAATCTCCACGCGGCCAGAAGGCAGGCGCGGGCAGATTATATGGAAAGGCATTTAACCAAACTAGAAAACACGGTTTTCACGGATGCAACACTGTATGCATGGAATAGACATACAAATTACATTAAGGCCGCTTCGGTAGTGGTTGACAACGCAGGCAAGCTAATCACCTGCGCAACTACACGTAGCGCCAGGATAGTGGAAGCAGAGGAGGTCGCTGTTGCGCTGGCGGCGGCTGAGGGCTATCGAAAAGACAAATCAATGGTCATTTTAACGGATTCTAAAGAGACATGCAGGAACTACACAATGGGTAGAATCTGCAGGGCTGCCTTAGGTATCCTCCGCAAGGCAGAACACCTCAGACACACCGCAACCCACAAACTAATCTGGATTCCGGCACACACGGGGATAGAAGGAAATGAAAGGGCAGACAGCTTGGCTCGCGATATCACGTACCGAGTCGAGCGGCCACACGCCCTGGGACAGCACTTCACCGTGGAGATCGGCCATTCAGAGTTACTGAACTACCACAGAGGCAAGAGAATTAGATACTCCCCGCCACACAAAGCCTTAACACAGCAAGAAGCAGCTAGTTGGCGGAGGCTGCAAACGGGAACCTTCTCTAACTTACATATACTAAGCAAGATGTATCCTACACAATTTAGGAAGACATGCCCGTGGTGCGGGGCAACAACCCCCACGCTTTACCATATAACCTGGGAGTGTAAACGTAACTACACATTCCACCAACACAAAACCCCGAGTGCGGAGCAGTGGGAGAGCCGGCTCATCAGCTGCGAGCTCGCCGCCCAAAGGGCAATGGTGCAGCACGCAAGCAAAGCAGCGCGGCTCAGGGGAGCCCTGGACTAGGGGCCCAACCCTGCTAAGAAGGTGAAGCATCTGCAGCGATGAAGACGAAGACCGAACGCTAAACCCTTAATGGACCAAATAAAGTTTTTTTTCTCTCTCTCTTTCTCCTCGGAATTCTAAGAATGCCAGCCCACAAACAAATGTCATGAAACAAAACACTGACAGCGCATGCCTTTTGTGTTAAACCTTCTCAGTCTTAAGTGTTAGAAGTGCGAAACTATAACAGAAATGGGAAAATGATGCAATTTGTTTGGCGCGGCTGTGCACTAGCTCCGGGATCGAACCACGCAAGAGGCCGCGTTTCTACCAGAAAGCTCGCCTTCGTAGCGTTCGCCGCCAGCGTTTCCGGTAACATAATCACCAGTTTCCGGGAAACTTGAGGAGTCAGGGATCTTTGAATGCTATCGCGTTCCACTCTTAAAGGCGAAGCTTAAGAGGAAGCTTTAGCTCGGGTGCTCCTATCTAAATACATGTAAACGGAGAATTCGTTTTTCTCGGCAACCACAGCACCAAATTTGACGGGGTTTGTTGCATTTAAAAGAAAAACTTAAAATCTAGTGACTTTTGGTTTCGAATTTTCGATTTAGGTTGTCGAATTTTTATTAAAAATTGGCAAAAATCGCAAATTTTCAGAAAACGAAACTATCAAGTTTACAACTCTGTAACTCAGGAAAAATAGGTGATATCGCAATTCTGTGAATTGTACCTAATAGCGCATCTAAAGCGGACGAATTTGACATCTTGTACATGAATCTCAAAATATTTCTTAATATGTAATTACAACTTTTGCAGAACCCTCGTAAACAACGTAACAAACTCACGTAAGATGTAAAATGATGTATGATATTTGTCCGCTTTGAATGATCTAATGGATGCCGTTTACAGAACCGCGATATCTGTTTTTGATGCAGAGCTATTAGTTTGTAAACTTCGTGCTTCTATTTTTTTCAAACTTCTGAAATTTTGTAAATCTCTTTAACAAAATTCAAGCCCTAAATCAAAATTGCGCTTCCAACAGTCACTAGAATTTATCTTTCTCTCTCAAATGCAACAAATTTCATTAAAATCGGTCCAGGGGTTATCTCAGAAAAACGTTTTTGTGTTTTTACATGTATTTGAATAGGCCGCGTCGGAGTTGGGCCCGAGCTAAAGCTTCCTCTTAAGCATCTTCTAAGTTTTTGTTAATTGACTCCGGTGGTTCAATGGCTGTAGTGCTCTGCTACTGAACACTAGGCTGCGGGTTCGAATACTGGCCGCTGTGGCCGCATTTTCATAAAAACAAAGTGCAAAAGAAAGAGGAAAGTCTTTAATGTCTTTAGATTTAGGTGCACAGTAATGAACTATACGGGTGGTGAAAATTAATCCCGAGACCTCCACCTACGGCGTCCTTCATAACCAACTCTTCGATTTCAGGACATCGTACTAAAAAATTTCATCAAGTTTAATTATGTTGGGTGCACTAATTAGCAGCCTAATAAGGGGCTGTTGCAGCGAGCCATTAGTTGGGTAATTAGATTGGTTTTTGTTACTAAAGTATTATAAGTCGTACGTGAGGCATGGAAGCGTTGTTTTGCAGCCTTGAAAACAAGACTTCGTTGGCAAAATGTTATGACAAATAGCTCGCAGTATGTTTACGAGAATGTGAACGAGTCCGGGCGAAAAGTCGTTATAACCAAAGCAAAATATATTCCTGGCACAGTGCTCAAGATTGCAGGAGCATTCGAAACGCTCGCGCCATAGCCGCGTAACACCGCGCGGAAGACAAGTCACTTATGGCAGCTGTTTGGTGCTCAAGTTCACGCCATGGAGGAAACAGGAATCTACGCACTGGCAACCTCGAAAGAACCGGCATGTGCTCACAGTCACGCATCGAACTAAAGCTGGAGAGGCCTTGGTTGCGGAAACTGAGTGCCCTAAGTCTCCAATCCACTCGACACAGCGCAGCAAAGGCGTCTTCGTAAAGCAATAAAATGGCCCATGCGTGAGCTTTCGAAGACGCTTTACGGGTGTTTTAATTCGCCGACCACTTTCCGCTCAGTTATAGGCATCTGTCTGCTGATAGCGGCCTTGAAGAAGAAGAATGTTGGCAGCGTGCAGGGGTGTAGCGACGGAAGGCGAAATAATTCGGGAAGGACGTACAAGATGTCTTCTATATTGCGATATGAGCCGCGGCGAAAATCATATTTACGTCTCCTTTCTCGGCGTGGAAAAGCTAAGCACAGAAGGCATTCAAGGCTATGAAAGTGCAGGCGCAGCAACAAGGCTATGAATATGCAAATGTCATCGTGGGCGCGCCGTATTTGATATACTAGTAAAGGTTTGTCGCGCAGAATCTGCGCAGTTTGGTTATTTCGTAAAGCGAGGGGTGAGATTGGAACATCGAACGGGACATGTGCTGAAAGTTACCAAGCATTAGAAATCTAGCTCTCTGCACATAACATGCTTCGCACGTTTTATGCAGCCGAGCAAGCTTCCTAATAACATTGAAAAAAAAATTAAACGAAGGAATAGGGCGACTATAGCTGCAAACAACAAACTTAAAACAGGAAGCTTGGGAAATTTTAGGAGTCGTGAAAATAAGATTTTCTGGCTCAGCTGCAGGCCTATTTTTCTCAGCCATATACCTACGCTTCACAGGACCCTTACTCGAAGTGTGATTTTGCATCATTAATTAGTGCCAGGCTTCGTTGCCGCTTAAGTCGGTCGCTAGACAAGCTTTGTGAGGTCCCTTTCACTTATGCTCGGATCAGATTGCAAGGCCTAATGCCATCGTAGAGGCTCAATGACATCGCGTGCTGCGTCCCCGCATCATTTTTGCGCTCCAAGTTCTTTGCTCCAGCTACTCATGCGAAGTATGTATCCCTGGAGCATCTCAATACAGGTTACAGAAGTCACCTGGAAGTACACTCGCAGGAGGATCAGCTGGAACAGTTGTAAATTGACGCACAGCGCTGCTCAACATTTATTCTCTTGCGCTGTCATGCTCAAGCCGATTGGCTCACTTGCATTAACCAGTCAGTATGCTTTGCGCTGCGGCAGCTGTTTAATTATAGAAACCGTAGACTATAAACCGAATGTCATGCTGCTCACGGACTTAGGGGTACGCACTGCAGCAGCCATTTGTCACCATTCAGAAAGATTTGTCGCCACTGGCTGGTGATTCTTTAACACCCATGGAATGATGAGAAGTCTGTTGCCTTGTGGTCTCATAAGGGAATAAGAAGGTGCACGTGGGTTTGTTACAAATACTGTTGTACTTCCAATTCGGGTGGCTACAGGAGCCCTCATGTAAGGAGGAATTTGATTGGCGCATATTCTTGGCAAGCTTGGGCGCCTCCACGTGGGCTCTGCGTGCTAAAGGGGCCTAACCAGGATTAGCGTTGGCGCTACCATGACTGACAGACGGGGCACTCCGTTTATGTTTCATCTATGGGTCGTGCGACAATGTAGGGTTGCGGTGAGGGCTTGATACGTCAGTTCGTGCAATGTGTATTCTGCAGTAGTAAAGACGTTGCTTTCATTTTATTTAGAAGGGCCCCGCTCCACAGGACACTGGGAGGACAAGAAAAAGGGGAATCTAGGTGCCCGATTTCCTTAGTCTGAATCACATGAAACCAACAGACAATTCAACTAAACGAAAGCATAGGGTAAATTACTTATTTTAGAGGAAAGTTCGACAATGTACAAAAAAAAAGGCAATGAAAGGGGGCGAAAAAGTAGCTTACTTTCGTTGGCATCCGAACTCACGTCTTCGTATTACGCGTGCGGCGCTCTTACCGTGTGAGCTATACTTCCGCGCTGTTTTCTAATCCACCTTCCTGGGCATTACATGCGTAGATCCTCCGGGGCCATGGATTTGAGTTGTGGCGCTGGCTCACGCTCCCAGGCCAAGATCTAATAGTTGCGCCATATAGAGTTGCGGGTTTCAAAATAACTCATCGCTAAGCGGAGGCCACATTTCGGGACGTAATTCAGCTAGGGCAGCTTCGTTACTGCTGTAAATGGTGACTGCGTACACTTGCACTTTACCGGGCAGGAGGAGGAGGAATAAACTTTTATTTTGGAAACAGTGTTCCGGAGTAAGCCCCGGTTCTACTCTCGGTGGGAGGTCTCCTCATTCCAGGAACCCTCTGGCCTTCGCTGCCTCCTTGGCCCTGGCGACGAGGCGTCGTTGTTGTTCCAGGTCCTCGGAGACGAGCTTGGCCTCCCACGTTTCTATGAGGTCTTCGCTTTGTCTGGCGTTCTAACAGTCTCTCGGTGAAGGCAATGCGTCTTTGTCTATGCGCCATGGACATTCGATGATCAGGTGCGCTAAGGTGTCCGGTACGCCGCACATTGGACAGTGGTATCCTTGTAGCGTTGGGTACAGTCTATGCATGATGATTCCGTGGATGTAAGTATTACTTTGCAGTGTTCTGAGTATAGTGCTTTCTTCTTTGTTGAGCTTTGGGTGAGGTGGTGGGTACACCCTGCGTTCCAGCCTGTGATGTTGAAGGGTCCCTGAGTACGTGATGGGTACGGTCTCTGCCTCCGCTGACTCAGACCGGGCGTCTCGAGAGTAGGAAGGGTTGGCCCGGCAGGTGTGGCCTCGGGCCGCGGCATGGGCCGCTTAGTTAATCTCCAGCCCCTCGTGCCCAGGAACCCACGTCACGCAGGTGTAGGGGATCGGCGTACTGCGGTGCTTCAAGATCTTCAGTGCTTCTGTCGATACGCGACCCTTAGCGTAGTTCCTGACGGCTGCTTGAGAATCGGAGAAGATGACAGCTGCGTCCATGCACGTGGTAGTTGCTAGGGCGATCGCCGTCTCTTCTGCAGTCTCGGGGTTTTGTGCACGGACTGTGGCAGACGCTAACTCTCTGCCCTGAGAATCTACGACGCTCAGGGCGTAAGCGTTTCTTTGCGGGTATTTGGCTGCGTCGGTGTATCTGGCGTCCGGATCTTGCCTGTGTCTTCGCCGTAGAGCATCCACTCGGGCTTGTCTTCTTTCCTTGTGGTACGTGGGGTGCATGTTGCGTGGAATTGGGGCTATGGACAGGGATTCGCGGAGGTTTGAAGGAATTCTTTCTTTTCGGTCTGTGGTGGCTATAAAGGTGTCACCGTAGCTCAGCCGTTGCAGCACTGATCTTCCGGTGGGCGTGAGCTTCAGTCGTTCTAATTGACTGGCTTTGTGAGCTTCAGCTAGTTCTTGCCAGGTGTTGTGTACGCCCATCTTGAGCAGTCTTGTAGTCGAAGCCGTAAATGGTAGGCCCAGGGCGATTTTGATGGCTTTCCGTATTTTAATGTTAATTTTTTCTACCTCTACATTCTTCAGCGCGAGGTAGGGCGTGCCGTATGTTATTCGACTGGTGAGGAGTGCTTGCATCACGCGTAGAGTGTCTTGTTCTTTAAGTCCGCTTCTATGGCTTGCAACTCTCCTGACGAGATGCGTGAGCTGTGATAGCGTTCGCTGTAGTCGCGGGAGGGTGGCCGCCCCGGACCCGTCTTTGTGTATGTGTAGCCCTAGAACTCGTAGGGTTTCCACTTTTGGAATGGGCGTTCCATTGAGGGTGACGTTAGGATCGGGTTCATCGTACCCGGGTGGTCTGCCTCTCGTTCTTGACTTGAGGACGAGGTGTTCGGACTTCTCGGGAGCACAGCGGAGGCCGCATTTGTGCAAGTAGCTCTCGATGGTATCTACTGCTTCCTGTAGGCGTGTTTCTTGTGTTCCAGTGTTTGAAGCCCTTGTCCATAACGTGATATCGTCTGCATAGAAAGCGTGTCTTACGTCTGGTATCACGTCGAGGAGGCTGGGTAGTTTGATCATTGCGACGTTGAACAACAACGGCGACATGACCGAACCCTGCGGGGTGCCTTTGCTCGGTAGTCGGAAGCTGTCGCTGCGCAGGTTGTGTATTCCAACTGTGGCCGTGCGGCCCGTGAGGAAATTCCTGACATAGTCGTATGTCCGACAACCGCAGCCCAGGTCTTCGAGGTTGCAGAGGATAGCTTCGTGACTGACGTTGTCAAAAGCTCCCTTTACGTCGATGGCTAAAATCGATGATTTGCTTCTGGTACTCAGGTGGTCAATGAGTTCTTCCTTGAGTAGAAGGAAGACATCTTGCGTTGACAGGTTCTGCCTGAAACCGAACATAGTGTTTGGAAAATATCCGTTGTCTTCGAGGTACGAGGTTAGCCGGTTGTGAATCATGTGCTCGAAAAGTTTCCCTACGCACGAGGTAAGGGAAATTGGGCGCAAATTCTCGATGCTGAGCTGTTTATTTGGTTTGGGGATCATGCTAATCTCCGAGTGCTTCCAGGCAGCCGGTAGCTCTCCTTTCTCCCAGCATGCATTGAAGTACTGGAGCAGGGCTGCGGTAGCCTGCTGCGGAAGGTTCCGAAGATGCTTGTTCATGATCCGATCTTTGCCCGGGCTGGTGTTTCTGGTGAGCGTCGATAGTGCTGCAGAAAGTTCAGCATGCGTGAAGGGTTGGTCAAGGTCGGGGTTTGGTTTCCCACCGTAAGCTTTGTCATGTGCCGTCGTATTAACGGGTGGGTCGCTGCACAGCTTCTTCTGAATTTCTCGGAGGAGGTTCTCTTCCGATCCGGCGTGGTTGTGCACGAGCCTACAGAGGTTCTGTCGCTGCTGCGTCTTCGTAGGGACGTTGTAGAGAAGGGCGCGCAGGAGATGCCACGTCCTCTTTGTGCTCAGGGTTCCCTGGAGTTTGTCGCAAAATGCGTGCCAGTTCTGTCTTCCTAATCTCTCCGCGTATGCCTGTGCTTGCTCGGTGAGGAGGGCAATTCGCTTCTTTAATTTCTTGTTTAACTTCTGTCTCTTCCACCTCTTGAGGAGAGCTCTTCTGGCTTCCCAGAGGTGGAGGAGGTGCGTGTCGACGGCTGGCACTACTTCATTCAGCTGTATTGTTTTCGTGTGGCGTTCTGCTGTGTCGAGGACTTTCTTCAGCCAGTCATCTATGTTCTCGATGGTGGTCTCGACATTTATCACATCTCTGAATGACTTCCACTTCGTTACCCGGGCCGTTCCAAGGCTAGCGGGCCTGCGAGTGTGAGCCACGGTTAGTTGGAGGATGTGGTGATCGCTGCCCAGGGTTTCTGGGAGTCGACTCCATTCTGCCGAGGGCACGTTTAGCGTGAAAGTGAGATCCGGGTTTGTGTCTCTGGAGACACTATTACCTATCCTCGTTGTTTGGAGTGGGTCATTCCATATGGTGAGTCTGTGCTGTTGTGCAGTGTCGTGCACTCGGGCTCCTTTCTTCGTGGTGGTCTGGTATCCCCAGGCCGTGTGTGGGGCGTTGAAGTCCCCTACTATAACGACTTGATGACCATCGGTGCGCTTCTTAATTTCTCGGACAAGGTGGTCGAAGTCTGAAAGGGGGTCTCTGGGAGGGCTGTACACATTGACTACGAATACGCTCTTGAGCGATTTCCTCTCCGGTATGATTTCGATTAAGGTGTGTTCGATCGGTGTATTGACGGGTTCCAATTCCTGTACCGTGAGATTCTTCTTGGTGAGAATTGCCGTGCGTTTTGTTTGTACGTGGGCGTTGTACCCTTGTAGCCGGACGTTTTGTGTATTTGTTTCTTGCAGCGCTATGAGGTCGGGTGGGTCTTGCTTGACAAATTCTTGTAAGGTAGCATGCCGTGGTCGATAGGAACGACAGTTCCATTGCCATATGCGGAGAGTCGAGAGCACATTTGTAGTCCTGCGATTAGGGACCGCCATCTTCGGTTGTTTCTGTTCCCTGCCGGCGCTCGCGGGTAGGTGAAACTGAACGAGAGGCACTTCGGTCATTTGCTCGCGGCCGCTTTCTGTCGGGCTGAATGTCATTTAGTGACGTGTTGAGGTGCTGTTTTGTTACGTACGTCTTCTTGATGTGGGCTATGAAGTTGTTTTGTTGCGCTGCAAGTCCATCCACCTTGGCGTCTATCGTGGTGACCTTATTGGCTATACTTGCGGCGAAATTCGTTATTGCTGCCTGGACGATTTTCTCAATTGTGTCGTGGGTACTTTTCATGAGAGTTTCTTGGAGGATTTGGAATCTTGCGTCCACTGCGGATTGAACATCTGCGTCGGGAAGTGAGGGTCGCGGCTGTGCAATGTTCTCTTGGACCTTCGTACATCTCTGTTGCAGTTTATCAATGATACCTTTTTGCTCCTCGCACTTTTGTAGAAGCCTGTTTATGTTGTCTTGCTGTATCTGTTGACAGTGGATTAGCTTGTCGATGAGGGCCTGTTGGCTTTGTAGTTGACTGTTTTGATTGTGCAACGTGTTTTGTTGAATTTGCACCTTATTTTCGAGAGCCTGAAGGGCCGCAGTTTCGGCCGACAAGAGTTTGGAGGTGCTCGTGGCTCTCGATCCACTCGATCCGCTTACCACATCCGCGTAGTCACTTTTTTTACCGTTGTTCTTCGTATCAAGGATTGATTTGTTTGTTTTATGATACTGAAATGTTTCAAATCTTCATACCAGCGCGATTCGTCCTAATTCACGAACTTTTCACTTCGGGGTCTTTATTAAACACCGCTGCAGCGCTGGCGAACAACTTCCTACAGGCAGAAAACGGTTACTGAAGGGGAAAGGGAGTCGGTGTGCTTTTATACCTGATAGCCACGCAGTGCATGGCGTTGAAATTTCGTGACAACTATTGCGCTTGGTCTGAAGAATATGTTGAACAAAGGGTTCCGCTGACGCCAAATAGAGCAAACGAAAGGCTCACGGCACGAGCGTTCGATAAAAGGAAGGGGATTCAACGAAAAACGAACAAAAATAACCCGTTTTGAGTGGCGCACGCGAAACTTCAAATAGCATATTCCCTGATTACCCTGCTACCGGTGTATTCGACTCCTGCCGATCGCTGGCTATTGCGCTGAAAAGAAGTGGCTCGCACATGCTGGCGACCTTGATCGCTTTTGCGAGACCGGATCTTTTTTTTTTTTTTTTCGTGGGCAACCGGAAGAGTGCCCATGACCGAACGCGTAACGCTTTGCTTTGTTTCTTATTTTAGTTTAATGACGACAGCCGTTAGAGATTTCACTCTCGGTTTATCGTGAAATTATGCGAGCAATAAGGAGGGTGAGAAAAGAAAAAAAAATACGAGGACACCTAAGCATTTCTCACATGTTGTGAATGCGAAAACATTAAACTCCAGTTGAATGCCGCTGAGAGGTCCTTCGAGTTACGGACTACTCGCGGGCGAGCGTGCTCGTTGAGACGCTCGGTGTGTTTTGATTTGGCATTATCTACAGTGACTCCATATCAGCTGTTAGGGCATTTGCCAAAGGAACCATATCCGAGCTGGCCCTAAGGATACTAGGAAGCAAGGAGATCGAGCCACACACATTGATCTGGTTTCCAGCCCACATGGGACAGATCGAGGGCGCCCCGCCCAACCTCAACGAGTCGGCACACGGAGCTGCGCGAGGGATCATCAACCGCGTAGCTACCGGGCAGCGTGACGCTGGGGGTACTGACAATCGGGACTCTCCTTCCACGTACACCGAAGTTACTAAGCACTTTTACTTGGCTCGGAGGATCTACCCCCTCCCACATTGCAAACTCAATAGACCTCAGGCTTTGACACTAAGGCTTCTACAGACGGGGGCTTACCTAAACCCCCTACTTCTTCACCAGGTGTACCCCGAAATTCAGACAACAAATGCATGTGCACTATGCAATGATTTAGCGAATTTACCTCACATGCTCTGGCGATGTCCCGCGTTACACAGCGATGAAAACAACACTTCTTCACGTTGGGATGCGGTCCTACACAGCCCCAACCTCGAAGAACAGTTATGGGCGGTCCAACGTGCCCGCGACGCGGCGGAGAGACTCGGCCTCTCTGTCCCGACGTGGGAGCGGCCCGCTGCGCGCTAGTGCGCGCCCTAAAGGACCCTAATAAAGTTTTTCATCCATCCATCCATCCATCCATTATCAAGCGCAGTTGGAATGCAGGCGAGAGCTTGCGCGGATAACACAACCAACCAGAGATCTGTACGCAGCGTTGCGTCATCGTATCTGTTCCGCCTAGGCGCGCTGGTGACGTGGCGTCGCGGTGATGCCCTCTCCCCTGACGCAACACCTGGCGCGCTCTCGCGGCAGCAGGTGTGTTCCGGTCCGCCCGCTCTGTTCCGTCGAGGCGCGCTCGTGACATGGCGTCGCAGCCAACGGGAATTTAGGTGCCATTTCGCTGCTACGGACGACGCCGGCTTTTTCGCTCAATGTGCCACTTGATGCTTTCGCATCAAAATATATCTTCGGGCCGCATTCGCAGTCGTCAATTGTCAGTGGTGAACAGCTTCACCACAGCAATGTGCAGTGAAATGGCGCACATAACACGCTCTTAGCAGGATCATCTTGTGTCGACCGACGTACTTGCTACAAAACTATTACGCGCACCACATTGCGTTTGCTTCAAGGAGCACAAGAGCCTGGTGTCGAAAGCGTCCTAAAGCTATGGGCGAAACGGAAGAGGGTAGACTTCTAATTGTGCGCAGCCGCAGTCGTCATTCGGTGAGTAATAAACCCGAAACACTTGTTGGAAAAAACATTCTGCAAATTGGCAGCCTCTGTGCATCATTATACGGTATCAGCACGTTGTGGATCAAATAAACACGTTGTGTGGTGTTTTTGCAAACACATTTGTCAGAAGAAAGCTTGGAGCCTCGGAACTATCGCAATTACCTCTCTTTCGCTCTCAAAAACGAGTTCCTTTTTTTGTTTATTTTCCCGCACGTGTATTGACTGCATAAAAAAACATTCATTGTACGACGAATGTCTAAATTACTACTAAATCACTATAAATCCATGTTTGCTGCTATTATGATCATCGTCATTTATCTTACCTTTAAAGTCCCCTGATGGGGTATTACGCAAGAGGGCAGCAAGTACAGCACTTGGCCACTAATATGAAGAATAAGGATAACGCATAACGAGCGAAAAAAAAAAAAGACGATTCAAAGGCAGCACAGTTCAAGTTTTAAGATATAACAACAAAAAATTCTACAGCGTAAGCAAAAGGAAAGGGGCAAGCAACCCTTCCTTTTCGGTTATTTGGCATTACAGTTAATGCAAGGAGACGACAAGTTACAAGTAGCAATGAATGTCACGAACAAAACACCCACACGCGCACGCACACGCGAGCAAGCGCGCGCACACACACACACACACACAACCACCCACCAACCCTGGCCGCATGTGAATATACGATCTGCGCCAGAAGTATGCATGCAGTACTGATTAGTCAAATTGGGCGATACAGGGGTCAGAATGATTGCCATTCTTGAACATTGCAGACGTCTTGATTGAATTTTGCTATACTCCCGATTTCTTGCTGCGTAAGCGAATAACGGTCGTTCATGAACGACGACTTCGGACAAACTGAGCTAAACAAAATGTATTGGCTGGTATTCGATTGCAGTAAAACTTCGTTATAACCAAGTTTCTTATTTATTTATTTACACGTACCTTACATGCCTTCATAAAGTCATTGTATATATTAGTACGGAATCGGGGAAAAAACATCAGTACATGCAATGAAAGCAATATTCACGCAACATGGAAAACTAATACGACATGAGCAAATACAATATGCAGGGCAATAACAATAAACAGTAAACACAATAACATAATAGCATGATAACATCGTAAACGTTTTTCCATGTATGCAATAATTTTTGTGGGCACGTCAACCTGTGCCCACAAAAGCAGGCTACACTTATAGCACAACGATAGCGGCGAACACGGTCGGCGATCGTCGTAAATCTGATCAGCGGGTCAAGCGCGTCTGCTTTTATACAGCAGTCATCGAATGTTCCAGACTAATCGTTGGGACCCGCATGCCTTCCACAAAGTTCTACAACATTCGAGTCACGCGATGAAATCGGCGACAGGTTCGGCGACAACAGACAGCGGATAGAAGCATCGATAACTTTCCAGAAACTTCGGATACATGTAGACGCGTCCCGCGCTGTGCGATAACATTTGTTAGGCGGCGAAATGTGGTCGCCCGTTAAATATAAGTACACGTGTCAATACCCCCCTCTTAAAAAGCATCGACCCGATGCTGCAAACAAACGAAAGTAATAAAAGAAGAGCACTCCTAGCAAAGAAAACAACAAAATAACGAAGTTCGTCAGCGTCCGTAAAAGGGTTTAAGACGCACCACGTGGACCACTTCAGATCGTGTGCGGCGCCGCTGTGAATGCGAAATTCCATCTGGCACGACCTCATAGTCCAGTGCGCCAATACGTCGAATGACCTTGTAGGGTCCGAAATAGCGGCGCAATAGTTTCTCACTCAGTCCACGTCGGCGTATCGGGGTCCAAACCCAAACACGGTCGCCGGGCTGGTACTCGACGAAGCGTCGTCGCAAGTTGTAGTGTCGGCTGTTGGTCCTTTGTTGGCTCTTGATCCGTAGGTGGGCGAGCTGTCGGGCTTCTTCGGCGCGCTGCAGATAGCTAGCAACGTCAACATTCCCTTCATCAGTGACGTGGGGCAGCATGGCGTCGAGCGTCGTCGTCGGGTTCTTGCCGTAAACCAGCTTAAACGGCGTGATCTGTGTTGTTTCTTGCACTGCCGTGTTGTAAGCGAAGGTTACATACGGCAGGACCGCGTCCCACGCCTTGTGCTCGACGTCGACGTACATTGCTAGCATGTCGACGAGGGTCTTGTTCAGGCGTTCCGTGAGACCATTCGTCTGCGGATGGTAGGCAGTTGTCCTCCTGTGGCTTGTCTGGTTGTATTGCAGAATGGCTTGGACGAGCTCTGCTGTAAAAGCCGTTCCTCTGTCGGTGATGAGGACTTCTGGGGCACCATGTCGCAGCAGGATGTTCTCGACGAAAAATTTCGCCACTTCGGCTGCGC
Source organism: Dermacentor andersoni (assembly GCF_023375885.2). Classification (NCBI taxonomy): domain Eukaryota; kingdom Metazoa; phylum Arthropoda; class Arachnida; order Ixodida; family Ixodidae; genus Dermacentor; species Dermacentor andersoni. The sequence goes on along the minus strand of NC_092817.1, from coordinate 196,032,961 downwards.
TGCCTTTTGGTAGAGCTTTAGTTTCAGCAAAGCGGGTGAGATAGTCCGTCGCCACGACGATCCACTTATTCCCGGATGTTGACATCGGAAACGGCCCCAACAAATCCATCCCAATCTGCTGGAATGGTCGACGAGGAGGTTCGATCGGCTGTAGTAATCCTGCTGGCCTTGTCGGTGGTGTCTTGCGCCGCTGACAGTCTCGGCATGTCTTGACGTAATGGGCGACGTCGGCGGTCAGACGCGGCCAGTAATACCTTTCCTGTATTCTCGACAGCGTCCGGGAGAATCCGAGGTGCCCAGCGGTTGGATCGTCGTGTAGGGCGTGCAGTATTTCTGGACGCAGCGCTGACGGTATAACAAGAAGGTAGCTGGCGCGGACTGGTGAGAAGTTCTTCACGAGCAGGTTGTTTTGTAGCGTGAACGAAGACAATCCACGCTTAAATGCCCTAGGTACAACGTCGGTGTGCCCTTCCAAATACTCGACTAGGGCTTTTAGCTCAGGGTCTCCTCGTTGCTGTTCGGCGAATTCTTCCGCGCTTATTATTCCAAGGAAGGCGTCGTCATCCTCGTCATCTTGCGGCGGCGGATCAATAGGGGCGCGTGATAGGCAATCAGCATCTGAGTGTTTTCGTCCAGACTTGTATGTTACAGTGATGTCGTATTCTTGTAGTCTGAGGCTCCACCGTGCCAGCCGTCCTGAAGGGTCCTTTAAGTTAGCTAGCCAACATAACGCGTGATGGTCGCTGACCACTTTGAATGGCCTGCCATATAGGTAAGGACGAAATTTCGCTGTAGCCCAAACGATGGCGAGTCATTCCTTTTCGGTTGTAGAATAATTGCCTTCCGCTTTTGACAACGACCGGCTAGCGTAAGCTATCACGTGTTCATGTCCATCTTTTATCTGGACTAGGACGGCACCGAGGCCTAGGCTACTGGCGTCAGTGTGGATTTCGGTATCGACGTGCTCGTCGAAGTGCGCAAGCACGGGCGGCAACTGCATGTGTCGTTTTAGTTCTTGAAATGCGTCGGCCTGCGGCGTTTCCCATTTGAACTCGTCGTCACATTTAGTTAGCTGTGTCAGCGGCTCAGCGATGCGTGAAAAGTCCTTGACAAATCGCCTGTAGTAGGCACACATGCCAAGAAATCTACGCACTGCCTTCTTGTCTGTGGGCTGCGGGAACTTTGCAATGGCAGCTGTCTTCTGCGGGTCAGGGCGGACTCCAGACTTGCTGATGACGTGGCCTAGGAACAGAAGCTCATCGTAAGCGAAGCGGCACTTTTCTGGCTTCAGAGTGAGCCCTGATGACTTGATGGCCTCTAGTACTGTCGAAAGCCGCCTAAGGTGATCGTCGAAATTTCCGGCGAATACAACGACGTCATCCAAGTAAACGAGACAGGTCTGCCACTTGAATCCTGCTAAAACCGTGTCCTTCACGCGCTGGAACGTTGCAGGTGCCGAACACAGTCCAAATGGCATAACCTTGAACTCGTAGAGGCCGTCTAGGGTGATGAAGGCCGTCTTTTCGCGATCTCTTTCGTCGACTTCTATTTGCCAATAGCCCGACTTGAGGTCCATCGAGGAGAAGTATTTAGCGTTGCAGAGCCGATCCAATGCGTCGTCTATCCCTGGGAGGGGGTATACGTCCTTCTTCGTGATCTTGTTCAGACGACGATAATCGACGCAGAAACATAGGGTTCCGTGCTTTTTCTTCACCAGGACAACAGGGGATTCCCACGGGCATTTCGACGGCTGGATGATGTCGTCGCGCAGCATTTCGTCGACTTGTTCTCTTATAGCTTCGCGTTCTCGCGGCGAAACTCGGTAAGCGCGTCGGCTTTTATACAGCAGTCATCGAATGTTCCAGACTAATCGTTGGGACCCGCATGCCTTCCACAAAGTTCTACAACATTCGAGTCACGCGATGAAATCAGATAACACAAGGTTCGGCGACAACAGACAGCGGATAGAAGCATCGATAACTTTCCAGAAACTTCGGATACATGCAGACGCGTCCCGCGCTGTGCGATAACATTTGTTAGGCGGCGAAACGGGGTCGCCCGTTAAATATAAGTACACGTGTCAATATAGTAAAAAATTAGGATCACTGAAATTCTTTTATTAACTTCTAGAAAAATGCAGAAAAGAAATTAAAAGAAGGCAAGACGTCTTAAACGGTTGAAACAGCATACTGATCGATTAGAACATTGCGAAATACACTGTGTTTAGATTGGCAAGCGATGCTATCTGGTAGAGCGTTCCATAAACGGATCGCAGAGGGCAAAGTTGAAAAATTAAAATCGTGCATATTGCCATAAATTCGGGTGTAGCTAGCTGAACTGATTGTTCAGTCGTTGTGATGTTGAGGATGATTTTTTGAAGCGGAAGCCGCTGGTTCATGGCCTCCGATATTGCACACGCGCTTCCGCGACCACGGAGGCCACATCTATGGCTGTACCAGACCGGGTGGTGCACCGCAGTGAGAAAAGAGTATACGCATCTGCCTTTAGCATCGCCATGCGCACTCGTTACGGCACTTTTCTCTCTCTCTCTCTCTACGGCGAATTGCACAGGCTGTCGCTTTTTGGGCGCAGCTAGGAGTGGCCTCCAATATTGCGCTGGTACAATATCGAAGAGGAAAAGCGATGGTCGGGCATTTTTTGGTTTGGGAGATAGTTTGTTATTTCCTTTGCAACGACAATTTACTTGGTTAAAACGAGGCTTAACAGAGATGGACCTCTACAGAGATTTGAAGGATAATCACCTGTACTTCGTGACATCCATTGTATTTTGTGTACCCCGTTTTGTTATAGCGAGATTTGACTGTATTTTCACGTCACGATTACTGGTATACTTCTGTGAATTTATTCATCGAGTGAATGAAATGGAAGACTGCGATAAGTTTCGGGTGATCCGGGAGGAGAGAGGAGAAATGGGGAAGGAATTCGAAAGGCCTGTACCGGCCGTCCCTGGAGGATTGGGCCACCCAGGTGAGGGAGGATGTAAAGGAGGCTACGAAGGAGATCACTACGGATTTGGAGGTGGATAGTGTTGATAGCAGGCTGGCCCATCTGATTGAAGCCAAGCGGTCTATGCTGGCTAGGTGGAATGGGCAGCGGCTTAATCGCAGGCTGCGTTAAAAGATTTCCGAGCTGAATAAACTGATTGAGGAGCACTGTAAGCTTTTGTCGAGGCAACAGTGGGATGAGGTATGCAATTCGGTGAACGAGCAGGTGCGCAACGGGAGGTCGTGAGGCTTGCTTAAGCATTTGCTGAACCACTCCAATACGAGAGTTAGTCAGGGGCACGTCCTTGTTAGAGCTGTACACGAAGCAGTGTGGTCTGCCTCGGAGGAAGAGCTGGTTGAAAAGCTGGCCAACAAATACCTTCCTGTTGCGGACTCGGATGCTCTTCTGACGGAGCAGGCCTACACGGGAGAGGACAACTTTTCCCTAGATGAGGACTTTTCTGTGGAAGAGGTACGCACGGTTCTGCATAACCTTAACAGCAAGTCGGCTCCCGGACCGGACGGGATTTCGAACAAGCTTTTGAAGAATCCGGACGATAGGTCAATCAAGTACCTTGCCCGGGGAGGTTAACGCTATGTGGAGAGACGGGGTGGTTCCGGAGCAGTGGAAGACAGCTCTCACGGTGCTGATTCCCAAGGCTGGCAAAGTCCCGAGCATTGATAACTTAAGGCCTATTTCGCTCACTTCGTGTGTGGAAAAGGTAGCCGAGCATGCGGTGCTTAATCGGCTTACAAGGTACCTTGAGGAGAACCAGGTCTACCCCCACACTATGATTGGTTTTCGGGCCGGGCTGTCGACTCAAGACGCAATGAAGCTCATCAAGCTTCGTTGCGTTAAGGCTATCCTAGGGCTGGACCTGGAGAAGGCTTTGACAACGTTCGGCACTCTTATATTCTTAAGTCCATTTCGGATCTTGGCCTCGGCGGGTGCTTTCATGACTATGTCAGGTCCTTCCTGTCAGGCAGGAAGGCTACCTTGAGGGTTGCGGAGCTGGAGCCAAAGACGTTAAATCTTGGTGGCAGGGGCACTCCTCAGGGGGCCGTCATCTCGCCCACATTGTTCAATCTGGCCATGGTCGGATTGACCAAGAAGCCCTTGGAAAGTGAGGGGATTGAGCACATTATGTATGCAGATGACGCGACCATATAATGTCCCGCTGGTAGTGAGAGCTATATCGAAAGTGTTCTTCAGGAGGCAGTAGATGTAATTGAGAATTATTTGGACCCGACGGGGTTAAGGTGCTCCCCCTCAATGTCGGAGCTATTGCTGTACAGTCCCACTAGAAAGGGACGCAAGCCAAGGGGATGGATTCCCGTGGACCAGCTCAGCATTCAGCGTCGTACAAGAAATGGCGATCTCATACCTAGGGTACATAACATCAGAGTTCTCGGGATGATGATTGAGTCGAACGGCGCCAACACGCTGACGATCCAGAAGATCATTGCCAAGACAGAAAATGCGGTACGCCTAGTGAAGAGGGGGGCCAACAGGCAGACGGAGTTCAAGGAGGATAGTCTGATTAGACTTATGCACGCATTTGTATTGTGTCACTTTACTTATGTGGCGGCCATGCACAAGTGGAAACCATCGGAGAAGGAGAAGCTTGACACGCAGATTAGGAAGACCATGAAGAAAGTGTTGGGAGTGCCAATGTGCACCAGCACCGACCGACTTCTCCAGCTGGGAATTCATAATACCTTGGATGAGATAGCTCAGGCTCAGGAGAGGACGCAGATGGTGCGTCTCTCTACGACTAGCACGGGTCGGCAGATTCTGAGAGAGTTAGGTGTTCCTCAGGAGAAGATTTCGCAGCTTCATGTTGGTATTCCCTTGAAGGTCCGTAATCGGTATCACGTCAAGCCTGTTCCCAGGAACATGCATCCGGAGCGAAATGTGGGTAGAAGAAAGGCCAGGGGGGCTTGCCTGCTGAGACTCATTCGTGATGAGAATCAGAAGGTTGGCTTCCTCGATGCTTCTTTTAACGAGGAGAGGAAGGTGTTTACCATAGCTGTCATGGAGAATGAGGGCAGTGTCGTTAACGCTGCTACCGTTCGAACTGATAGGCCAGAGGTCGCGGAGCAAGCAGCTATTGCGCTCGCCCTGGTTGACAGGCGCAGGCCTTTTGTATATAGCGATTCAAAGTTGGCCGTTAGGGCCTTTGAGAAGGGCTTGGTGTCTAAGAAGAAGAAGTATTGTAATGATTGGAAAATGTAGAGAGGTCGGCCGGATAATGGAGCATCTGGCCTGCTACTCTACGTAAGGGAAGGGGAAGAGGGGAAGAAAAAGGGTCACAATGGGGGATGATAATGGGAGGAACGAGGTGGATGACACATTACACAACTGGTATCACAGGCGTGAGTCCAGGCCCGTGTCACCTAGGAAACGTGAAAGTGCACGCATTGTCTCTGTCGTCTGCCAACTCTGTGGCCACGCGCCTAGCAAGAGGTCCTCTGACAGTGGTCCATTGTGCAAATGTCTCAATGTATCTGCCAATGTCAGTCTTTCGCGCGCATACTCAGGGCACACCACGAGCACATGTTCTACAGTCTCGACAGCGCCACACACTGAACAGTCCGGGGAGTCTGGCCGTCCAATAATGTGCAAATATTTGCGCGTGAAGGCGACGCCTAATCGCAGTCTGTGTATCAAGCATGTATGAGGGCGTGGAATTCCACGCAGAGTAGGAAATTTCATAGCGGGATCCAGCCTTTTAAGGCGGACGTGACGAGCGTCTGGCTGGGCCCAGTATCTTCTCGTCGCACTCCTCATTAATTCCGACAGGAGGCATGTGATGTCCGGTCTGGAGAATGGCACTACAGTTCGCAGGCCATTGCTGAGGGCGCGCCTTGCTGCAGCATCGGCCATCTCATTACCGTTGAGCGCACAGTGTCCCGGGATCCATTGGAACACTATGCGGTGGTGTTTTTCTTGAGCGTATGAAAGTAGCTCGGTGATCTGCAGGGCCAGAACCTGATATGCGGTGTGGCGCAGGAAGCATCCCAAAATTTGCAGCGCGGGTTTTGAGTCCGTGAAAATGCACCACTCTTGAGGTCTTTCCCCGCAAATGTGGCGAAGCGCTTCCCGAATAGCCACAAGCTCTGCAGCGGTTGATGTTGAATTATGGTCTAGTATGAAACCTCGAGTCATCTGTTGGGCTGGTATCACCACAGCTGCTGTCGATGCCTTAGGTGACGTGGAGCCGTCTGTGTAAACATGAAGGTTGCTTTTAAAATTATGCAGACATGTGAGATTTCTCAACACTACTTATGTTGGTTCCCTGCTCACCTTGGGATGATTGAGGGAGCCCCTCCGAATTTCAATGAGTCCGCTCATGAGGCAGCGCGAAATCTTACCCTCCGCTTTGCCCCGCTCCACGGCGTGGCGGTGCTCCCCGAGAACAGAGACTCCCCTTCCACATACAATGAAATCACGAAGTATTACCTTCTTAATCGCAGGGTTTACGGTTTGCCGCATCCTAAACTAAACAGGGCTCAAGCACTTACATTTCGCTTACTACAGACTGGTACGTATCCTTACCCACGGAGACTGAACATGCTTTATCCGGAGACGTATACAGAGCCTTATTGCCAAGATTGCGGTGCTTTAGCCACGCTCGAACACATGCTCTGGTCTTGCGAAAGAATTGAAGACTCGGCAATCAAAGATGCGTCCGGGTGGGAGGCTGCACTTCGCAGCCCGGACTTAGATGAACAATTCTGGGCTGTTCAGCAGGCTCACGACGTGGCCGTGAGGCTTGGCCTTCCGGTCCCGACGTGGGAGCGGCCCGCTTAGTGGTTGATTATCACTACTTGCAGGACCAAATAAAGTTTCCCATCCATCCATCAAAAGTGGTATAATAGCTGCCTTTCGGCCGTTTCGCAGATAATCGTACGAGTGAACCGGCCACATCGATTGGCATGCCGTCGTGATAAAGAAACTAGACACTTAGTGGCATACAGCGACATTGAATGCCGAACTTGGGCAAATTGCGACAAAGACAGCCGATCGACTATGCTTTTAAGGCATATGCATATGCGGCCCGAGCGAATTAATGGCGGCGACGATGGCACCGTCCTCCGGTAACGTCGTACCAGCCTGCGGTGTCGCTGTCTCGCTCAGAGCAAAATAAAGTGTCACGAAGGATTGCGCTTTAAAACCGAAACGTGACCGCACTCCACGGGCCCTAGTCTGGTGAAGCGGATGAAGGAGTCAGTTTTTCTATGTATTTATTTTTTACACACTGCAGCCAAATCGGGGCTATCTTAGGAGTAGGGATAACATATCAGTTGGAGACACAAAATCGGCCAATTACAATGAACTAACAGCTTCAGGCAAGTCATTCCAATATAAAGCTGCTAAGAAAAAAAAGCTATTTTTGCATGTCGTTTCAAGGTTGAAACGTTAATATGTTTAGGCTGTGAGAGCTACGAGCACGGGCGGGTTAGGTGAACCTAATCTATTTACCTAAGCGGGTACAGCGTTACGAGTTATTTAGGGTGTGCAGAAACATTAAGCTTTCAACGTGGCTACATGTTCACAGAGGCGTTAGGTTCAGATGAGAAAGGTTAGAGAAAGATGAAAAGTGGCTATGATATCTACGGCAGATAAAACGCAGAGCTTTCTTCCGGTTAGGATAAACCTCGTTAGTATAATTTATGTGAGAGGGATTCAAAAGTACAGGTACATAAACAATGATTAGACGGATTAGTGTTTTGTATGTTGGCCGTTTAGGTTCTTTGGGAAGTCACGCGGAGATAGCTTTGAAGGTAGGAAGGCTTTTTCAAATGCGAGAGCATTATTTGTCTACGCCAACCCACTTTGCTTCTAAGTATATCTGACCTCGACAGAATGACTCGGTAGCGGTCGTAAAATAAAAATAAAAATAAACAAATTTAAAAGGAAATACTTCAGGCTCCATCCAAGAATCAAACACGGGCCCGTAGGATGGTGAGCGAGTGGCACCATGCCATTTTTTTCTTAATTGCCTGTAAAGCACAATAATATTGTACGAAACAAGCGCTTACACTACCTGAATGCGAACGGTAGTATTTACATCAAAGACACCACGCCAACGGTTGGGGAAGGGACGCGTAATAGGTTCGACTAAGGAGGCGACGTACAGAGTCGAACCAGAACTGTTTACCACTAGGGGGAACAGGGAAACGCAGTATAAGCGGGGCGAGCGCTGGTCGCGAGTGAGTGACTTCGGCTTAGTGAGCAAATTGTATTGATTCTACTCTTAAATTTCTATCTCACTCCATTCTGTTTACCTATTCAAAATTTCTTAATAGTGCTTCTTTTTAGACTAGACTAACAATTTTCGCATCTCACCCGTTTCTTGGCCAATCCCCCATAGTGGGTATGAGCCACTGTAGGAAACAAACAAACAAACAAACAAACAAACAAACAAACAAACAAACAAACAAACAAACAAACAAACAAACAAACAAACAAACAAACAAGCAAGCAGCATACAAACGTCGGCTTCTTCGAACAGAAAGAAGGCCTTCGCTCTTTACTGACCTTTCACTAAGGAACAAGCACAACAACAAGAAGGTAGAAATAAAACCACACACCACGCGTCGAAAGCACTTAGATAGGGTCCTACGAAAAGACCTCAGTCAGCAGAAGAGGTCGAAGATAGGAAGTGACGGCATGCTGAAACTTCAGTAAATTATAAAATTATAAACTTCATATAGGAAGAAGACAAATTCGCATAATTGTCATTATTAATATTATTGTTCAAAATGCAACTTACTTGTTCTTTACGTCGACCATTTACTTTAGGTATTTTCAATATTAAGTTCTTACTCTACCTGTTTATGCAAGACTGACTACCTTAGTACACATTGTTTATTTTAAATATCTTATCGGTTATTTTCACATCTTCGATCAATTTCTTTCCTCGTTTTTTTACCATAACACCAGTTGCTTCGTGGCATATCCTCCACAGCAGGTTTGTGCCATTAAACAAGGAATCATTCTCATCACATGATCATCCTAACACCTTCGTAGTGCCGCCAAAACTGGGGCAGCTAGGGAACGCCGGCAACAACTAGAGCGAGTAGCACTGCCACAAAGACTCGCACAATAAACCCCTCAAGAGCGCTGGTGTTTGCACATGCGAGAAGCGAATTGCCGACTAGCCGCATGGCACACAGCTGATGAACGTGACTACAGGTTACTGCAAAAACGAGAAACAGAACGTCAACGAGTCATCGCCCAAGATCAAGTTGGCCAGTCGACGTCCGAGAGTGTTGAATTGCGTCCCCTGATTGACGTCATGGGCACGACAAACGATAGAATGGAAGTTGAATAAATGTGTTTGGGTATGCCAATTCAACAATGTGTGTGTGTGTGTGAAGGCTGTTTCATTACCACAGACAATCATCGTGAGACGGGGTCTGCCGGAATTTTTATGAGATTTATTATTTATTGCATATTACCTTGATGTACTTCCTCCAAGACAAGTTATGATGGAAGAGGAGTGCAAGGCACTTATATTCAGCTACTTCAGCAGTACGGAATTATTGAAACAGCCAGAGAAAAGAGAAGGACTTAAACGCCTTGCAAATGACCCAGACACGCTTGTGCTGAAGGCAATGCTATTTTGCCAAGTGTCCCGCCGTAAGCAGAAGTGTGGGAACACATCGTTAAAAACGAGATGGTCATCAGGAGAGTTAATTTCATGGTATAGCGTGTAATCATGAGCATAGATGCGTATGTTGCAGTTATATTCGGCAATGAAAGACATTAACGTAAAGCAGAAAGAGAAAAGCGCCAAGTACAGTGCCCTGCGGTACACCAGATAAAACATTGGGCGCTCCAAAAGGACCTGCTACCATATATGAAATTGCGCGTTCAACAAAGGGTAAAAACTGTACTCTTTCCTCGTGCCTACACGCATGGCTACAAAAATGCTGAGTTCATAAGAGGCCATTCCATTTCAGTGTTCTGGTGGCACGTACTAACGAAACCGAGTGTCCTTTACCTTTAATCTCGACCATATGAAAAAACACGGCAAAGCAGGCAAAACGCTTTTTCTGGCCTTCTGCGAACAAGACGAGCAGTGGCAGTGGACTGCACAGGCAATCGTACATAACCAGGCATTCCTGCACTAGAAAGTAAATGGCAGGGCGCCACAACGTGCACATGGTCATGTAAGTTCCTTGAGACGTATCTCTAATTTGTACAAGCGGAACCACAAGCAGAAGCAAGCAGGCACAACGAAGGACGTCATTAGGTTCGCCGAGTGTACGTCTGCTGTGGTTTATCCAACCTTCTCTAACTACAACAGAGAGTACAACAGACAGACTGGCCAATGATAACAACCGGACGCGAGATCTCTGGTTAAACGTTGAGAGCGGCCATGGCATCGTCATGGCTACGCACAGCTGTTGCTGTGCGTGCTATCTTCTTGTGAGAAACAAGGAGTTTGGGAAAGGACATAACAAAGCACATAGGGAAGCAAGTGAGGCGTAAAAAGGAGCAGGAATTGACTTATATATAAAATAAAAATAAATAGATCACTGCAGCGTCGTAGCTGACTCTCATTAGAGGACACCTCCAATGCGCTGTACGGGGATGGGATGAGGAGAAGGAAAAGAGAACATAGATAATGAGATGAGAGTGGTAACAACTAAACAGCCGTACATTTGTCAGCAGTACATTGGTATCTTCCTATGAATAGCGAAACACTAGAACTAAACATCCTAAACTTTTAATTGAATTCAAGTAGCACACTGTCCGATTCAGGTACTCTTTTTTTCCACAGACAATTACAGAAGGGAATTCATTGCCCTAGCATACTAAAACTTGCTTACCATACGATTTTCTTCAGGTACTCCTTTTTTCCACAGACAATTACAGATGGGAATTCATTGCCCCAGGATACTAAAACTTGCTCACCATACGATTTTCTCCCTATGCTTAAAAAGCTTGTCTAATTGTTTCGATTTGGTTTCGATCTACTTTTTTTTGTTCTACGTTTGTGTGGTTGTTCTTTATTAGATGCTCTTTATTGGGTAGTTGGGAAAGGGAGATACTCGAGGATAACGATCAGAAGTACTAAGCAGCGATATGCCTCGATTAGCAGCGCAATTAACGCGGGGCTATATATGCAAAGGGACACATTTTCGACCACGGCAACACTGCGGCTCTTTGAAGATTAAGTGCTCGCCTTGAATGGCATTTAGAGTTCTCACCCGTCTGGTAATGCAAAGAAGCTCTCGTACGGGTATCCAACATTCTGCACTGTTGTGTGTCGCGGCGATTTATCATCGCTGTGATTGCACGACGCGCATGAAAAGCGAGTGCCTTTCGGAATAGAACCGAGTCGACAGAGCACGCGCCCGTCTTTTATATGATCCGTTCCGGTCTTTAAAACGGTGAAATGCTTTAGTACTTCGTGATGGACTGTAGCTGCATTCATGACACAGCTCGTAAGAACAATTTCCTTCATCGCTGAGTATCATTTGAAAAGTCGAAGTCTGCTAGAGCGCCATGCCCCTACGAGTTGTTGGGCACTCAACCAGCAGAGGTTTGCGAAAGCGTCCTCGTGCGAACACGTGCGTAATAACAGCATCAGGAACTCTTTCTAAGGTACGCATATAGATCAAATAAAGATAAAAGGTCCCATTTTTAAGACCTCGAGGAAGAATACACAAACATCGCGAAGGACACGGTTGCAAAGGAAAAAAGAGAAGGGATGCCACATGAGGCTTCTTCCAAAGAAAATCGCGTGCTTTCTTTCGTTCAGCCGGGGACCACGCCGGGGAGGTAAACAATTTCGCGTGCTTCCGTATTTACGTACACCGCAGGGGCTCTCTTGTAGTGCGTGAATGAGTGTCACGAGATCGAACAAAAAGCGGGGCGCAAGGGGAACGGCGCAGTGACGCACTCGGCCTTCGCCACAGCCGACCGCCTGCGCCGCTAAAAGCTCGTGCGCTGCCGGAACGCGGTCCCGACGAGCGCGGCCGGAAATCCCCGCCGCTCGGGACGGTCCCGCGTAGGCGCGGGCCGCGGCCAAGGTTGAACGCGCCGCGTGGTTGCCGTAATTACTCGTGGCCTCTGACGGCGGGCTGGATGCATTGTCACACCAACGCGGCCACTGTGGGCCAGCCGTGCTATATGGGGTTACGTATACGCCAGCAGACGGCGGTGTAGCCATCGCGTGTAGGGTGGTCAATAAGTCGTCCTGCACTGAATTCGAACCCGAATACAACGAACCCAAATAAAGTGGATTACTCTCTATATCGAAAAGACGAAGCTTACGGACCGACACTCGTGCAAGATGCCCCATAACGAACCGTAGATTCCCTATATCGAAGTCGTGGCTTCCGCCGCGGTGGATGTGCTGCGCCGTTACTGTGTTCGCATTGAGGACAATGGACCGCATTCGGCTATCTGCGCAACACAGCGAATGTCTTAGAGGGCGTTGGGATCCTTAGGAGGTACTTTAACGCACGGGCAAAGCTTGCTGCCCAATATGCGTAATTTTGTTATCAATCAACGGTTTGCTTTCTGGCTTCTTTTCTCCACTGGAGATATCAAATCCGTGTATGACGAGCGCGAAAGCGCGATTACGAAAGTTCGTATATGCGAGCTTGGGTATGCCCATTTGTCTGATATACACAACTACTTTTAGCATCTTTTAACAGCAACTTTTAACGTCTAGCATGATGTACAGTCGTCAGCAATATGGGAAGGAATATCAGATTTGTCTTTATACTAGAATTACTCGTGATGTAGGAACTGGAATTTCATATGTTAATATGCAGCGACTAATCTTCCCGTTCAGCATTCTGGCTGATTGAGCGCTTTTATGCGGGGCGTGTGCGTTGAGCCAGTACGGTGCCTTCGAAGCCATTTAGGTGCTGCCTTCGATATTATTCGAAGGGGAACACCTGGACTGCACAATAGTTCATTCTTCAGCTTTTCTTCCCTAATACGTGATTTCTTGTGATTTGTATGGCGACCGTCTAATGTCTAATTATTTACGTGCATTGAAGTGATGCTGTTGACTGCCAATTCTTGTTTTAGTTCTTACATGTTCAAGTATTTGAGATGTCTAATGCTAAAACTACATGATTTCGATTGCCAATGCCGGTCTTTCGCTGACGAGTGGAGGAAGCAACAGAAATAGCCATCGTCCTGGCCATCGTAGACCGAGAATGCCACACGGTCCTCAGCGACCCCAGACAGGTGGTGAGGAACTACGCCAAAGAAAGAATTGCCCCAACGGCGGCACGCATCCTGCTCCGACAGGCAGACCGCAACAAGAGGACTTGAATCAAGTGGTTCCCGGCGGACGCAGGTCAAGCGTCGGAGAAGAATGCCAATCGCAACGAAACGGCACACTCCCGAGCATGAGGACTAACCGACCGCGCTCAAGGCAACGGCCGCCCGCTGTGGTTCAACGCCAAAGACAGGATGACTAGCTCTAATGAATTGACCGAGGCCTTTCGGCTGGCCCACAGACTTCTCCCGCCACCCTGCAAAGGACTCAGCAGGTCGCGGGCCGTGCTGTTCAGGCAACTACAAACGAAAACGCTTCCAAGCCAGGCGCTATTGCATAGGATGTATACCCAGAATCACACCCCGATGACAAGTGCAGAGCGTGCTGCAGGGAGACGGCCACATTCGAGCACATGCTATGGGATTTCTCCAAACATCCAAGCGAAGCTAACTCAGGACGCATACCGCCGAAGTTCGGGAAACAACGCAGAGCGACGACCAAGAAAAACAACTCCAGGCCGGCCAGCAGGTCATCGAGGCAGGAGCCTGGCGAACCGGCAACGGCGAGCGGGGATCCTCGCAGAGCACCCGCCAAGATGACGACGTAGGCCACGTCCGAAGAGCGCCTTCGCACTTTAATGCAGGCTCAATAAACGTTTCCCAATCCCAATCCCAATCTGCGTTCCTATCTTGTCCACACCGACTCTCACACAACAGTACGGCAAAACCAATTTTGCGCCATGCTGCCGCCCAAGGAGGCTATTAATAATTTGCAATATTTTTTATAGCTGCCTTGCATCTGACTAGCTCCCCGAATATCACAGGGCGGGCTACCATGTATCTCAAAGCCCGCTAAAGTTAGCAAGTTGCTCACACTGCAAACTGGCAGCAGTGGTACTTTGGTCACATTGTGGCACACCGTATTATGCTAGAGGTAACTCTCTGGAGTCATGGTCATTAAGGTACCATGGAGACGTATTAGTCTAATCTTCGTCCTTGCGGCTTCAGGCGCTCTTTTGACGTCATCAGATAGCGAAGACTGCTTTGCGAACCATTCTGGCCGTTGGAGACAGGGGCTGCCGATGTTTTCCCGCATAGCTAACACGCACAAAATAAAAGCGTTACTTGTGCAGTGGTGCGAACGAACCTCATTATTCTAGAACAATACCCTGATGCCTAATTAGGCCGCGTTCTTTTTCTCTCTTTCGTGGTATCCATTGCAAATTACTGTTAGGGGAACATAAACAACGTAGTAAGCTATGGTGTGACTTTTCCACCTTCATGGTGGCGCGGAAACATATAGTGAGCCCGCGAAATTCCTACTGGTGCTTCAGGCACGCTGCTCGGGTAACGGTCAAACTTTGAAAAATGTACTAGAATGGCGATAAGCATAAACACCATTGTGAATAAAAATTTTATCCTTACATCTTTCAGCACCATTTTATTTGTTTTTATTTATACACTTGCACGGCCTGTAGACGCACGTCTTGGAGCAAACCGGGAACCTATGTTCGCCTCAGCAATGGATTTCAAGTCGAATATGACCTTCCACGTCAGGCTGCAATCCCGCGAGTACTTTTCTCGTGCTAGCGCCAAGTAGATGTTTTAGACGTGACATGTGCTGTCGCGCCACAGCTTCGCGGCGATCGAAGTGTGATCAACGGGTTCGCTTTGCACTGGGAAGGCTTAGACCAAGGACGTTTTAGGTTTGGCGTGCTGAGGTCTGTGGTTGCGCTGTGTCGCGTTTTTCTGCCGCCTTGGATGGCGGTAGCCGGGCGCGTTCGTTGCCGAAGTGGCTGCTACACGTCTGCTACCGAAATGCGGCGCCTTCGTCTTGCCGGCTAACCACAAGTCTTCTCTAAATGTCAATTCGCACAGTGCGTGGGATCTGCATGGCTTTAAGAGCGGAGTATTTTTTCTTTAAATCCTCCCGCGGCCGTTGTCGGCCGTGGCTTTCAGAGTAGCTCCCACACAGAAAAGCAACAATTTCGTGTTCGATGGTGAGATCGAACCACCGTATTCCAGCACAACACGCCGATACTCAATGCATTTCGGTAGCTCTCGTTCCGTCGCCTACGTAGCTCTTTCTTACGATTGGGGCGGGCGTCACGTCCAGTGGCACGTGCGAGAGGGCGCTTGCGCGTGAATTTCCGTTAGGCCAAAGACGAAGGAATGAAACGGGCAACCTCACCGCTGTCGTTAGCGTCGTACTTCTCTATGTACACCGTTCTCCTTACTGTTCCTCGCTCGACAAACGTCGAATATAGCCTTCTTCCCCGTGGGGTCACTGCGTCCATGTCTGACTGCGTGCATTGGCATGATCTGCTGCTTGCATTTCTGCATACCTTGCGATTGGTGTAGCGCACAAGCACAAAAAGTTGCACGCAATAAAAGTTGCGACCTGCGCAGTTCCCGAGCGTAAACATTGAATGAGGTCGCATGTTGCGTATGAAGAGAATAAACAAGTTTCTACGCATGCAATTAGCTTAGGAGTATTTCATTAACCGCTTGACATAATTTGAACATGTGCGTTAGATCTGCATAACTGTATGCCCTTGGCGCGTGGAATGCACATCACTATATACCAGCTATGTACGTGCCACTACGTGGCAAGCCTCCACCGTGTAGGTGCACCGCCGAGGCGAAACAATGGACGCGTCACGGACGTGCCGCATTTGTCGTTGCGTCGCGAAGGCCGAAGCCGTTCCGATAAACAAGATATCCATCATCCGCGCGCTCAGCGAACCCGTTCCGGGAAGTGCACGTCTCCCGCTGCCGGTCCGCGACGAGTCACTCGCTCGTCGCCGATACGCGCTGCCGGCCGGTCTGCAAGGACGTCGCGGATGCCGAGAGGCGCTCGGGCTTCAGGCGGCAGCAAGCCTTGCGCCCTGGCGACGCCGAGCGCTGGCCGTTAATTGCGCCCCCCTCGAGGATAAGTGCTCGCCGATTACTCGCGTGCCGCGGCAGGAATGCCAGGAAGCGGTGCATCCTTCTAACCGCGTCGCAGCGGGGCGTCGCGCGAGAGTTGCACCAGCTCGTGAATAGCGGCGTCGCACTGAAGAGAATAGCTTGCAAGGCGAGCGACATTCTCTGGCTCTTTCGCCTGTCGTCAGTGGCCGGCGGTCGCACTTTCGCCGCAGACGAAAAGGAAGCGTGCTCTCGCAGTCGCGAGAGAGGCCTTTGCCGCCTGATGCCAACAGTAAACACAGCGCTTTTTAAACACAACGAATGTCATTTCTGGTGAGCTATCCCCACTTGACCGCATAGGGTATGCTTCTATAGCCTCTTTCGCGAGCCGATTCCGGAGATAGTGTAGTCCATATATGAACAAAGACCTATAAATCTATCACTACATCTATCAGACTAGTGAAGAATAGAAAGACTAGAACCTTCTAGTCTAGAAAGACTAGACTAGAAGTGATCTAGAGAGACTAGACCTATCACCTATAGGTGATAGATCTAGTACTGATGCTTCTAATGATATTGGTACCGGTGGTATCAAGCACGCTACCGCTGGCACCAGAGGTATCGGCACCGGTGGCATCACTGTGCGGTACCGATGGTAAGGGGTGTAGTCTCACATTCTTCTATCGTGACAGCTAGCGTTTTGAGACACTTTCGTTGAGACGCTGCGCCCTGGGCGAAGATGCAGACGCTGTCCTTTGAGACGCTGCGGGCCTCTGAATCAATTCTGTGAGTCATACACCCTAACATCGCCCCCAACTCGCTCAGGAAGACATTGTCTTTCATCGACGTCAACTAGAGGTTTGATCGCCTTCCAACTTTTCTTACTCCGAAGTCATAAAAGAAAGCCTGCAAAAGTTACTCGAATTACTTCTCTAAACATAAATTATCTGACCCGGCGGACATCAACTTCAAAACAAGACAAACAAAAAAAGCAATTCATCAATTAATTAAACTTAGCGCAATAATTATCTCCCCAGCTACCAAGTCTACGGCAGATGCTTATACTGGAAGAATGAAAGGAATCGTCACAAAAACATAGTTCCATGTTTCTGCATTTCAATATGGCCATGTAGACCAAAATAAGCGGCGCCAAATTATTTGCTCAGTTTACCTAACTAGACGAACGGCACAGCGAAACGTGGCTGTCTGTGGAAACCTTGCGTGACGTAAAAGCGTTGCGTAAAACCCATAATATCAGAAGGCGGCATCACGCGGAACCCGCCACTTCAGGGGGAAAGTGGGTTACACTACGTAGGACAACTCACGGTAGAACATCATGCGTACTACTAGAGCGTACGTCATACCTGTATCACATGGGGCGTTCACAGCGCAGCTCAGACAGACACTAAAGGAGGTTATTCGAGTTGAATTGTGCTAATAAATTACGCCATCCAGCTCTAGCAAATAAGCACTCATATCGCGATGGAAGCCTGGAAAGAGCCAAGAGCGAAAGGTTAATAAAGACTAGCGGCCATAAGTTCTTGCACCAGCTCGCCGTGATGTCATTGGTGACGTCACCGTCTAATCGAGTTCACTTATTTGTTTATTGGTAAAAAAGGACTACAATATGCTAAAGGAACCAAATGTCGGGCTAGCTACTTCCGAGAACTTTATTTTGCAGCGCCATATGTTAAAAACTTTTCCAGAGTACTTCGTAATCGGTTGCGTTATTCGCACTGGCCGCTGCTGTTTCTGCGCCACATTCAAGAAAGGAAACTTTTGTACTTTGTTCTGTCCAATAATAATCAAGTTGTTCCTGCGGAATTCGCGAATATAAGGTCTTAAAAGAATACTTTGCTACTGCGACTAACTTGGCAGTTTCAGTGTGTCAGTGACAAGTCAGTTACTCCCCTTCCCTAGGAGAGTCATTTTATTGAAAGAGTGATGCGGGTGCTGTAATCCGCGTTTCTAATGCGCGTTTCAAGGTTTATTGGTATATGTTCGATGTACTTGCGCGCATAAAAAACAGTTGAGAGTTAGCACTCACCTAGTCCCTTTCTCCCCTTATTTTTGTGAATTAGTGCAAAGTGGACATATTTCTTGCGCAGCGTAGTACAGCGTCAACCGACTAGCCGAGCAAAAAGTACTGCTGAGTTACATATATTCTAGAGTGGGCCCAACTAAAAGTCCTTATAATTCTTCAGATGTCAACACCTTAATAAACCACATTGTCACCTCTTTGTGCCAGGCAAGATTGATAACCTTCTGTCTGGGAAAAGGCAAAGTTCTAAAAGAAGGAAGTGCACTCTTCGGCCATGTCACGCCTTCGTTTGGACACGTCAAGCGAGGGTGCCAGATCCTAAAATGGAAACTGTAGTGGCAGGTATGTCTTTTTTATGACCTGCTTCGTGGGCTCCATTAATGGGTCTGAAGAAGTACCGCGAGGCTGGACGCTCTGCTTCGCACTTTACTAAGGCTAAGTGGATTAATATGCTTAGGGATGTGCGACGCCTCCTATCCAAGGCTAATGCACGCGTTTCGCAGAACGGCCTCGTCGTGAAGGGAAATGTTAGGATAGCGGATAACATATCGCGTGTCTTACGTAAGGGTCCAAAATTGAGCCAAGAACCGTGCCTGCCTGCTCGCGAGCTGCTATTCATAAACCCACGAGTTGCGGCGAAAGCAGAAAACGAAGGCAAGGACCGATGCCTACAAGAGGACGTGGACGAACTTCGAGCACCGTTGACAGACCCACATTTGACCATCGTGAAGACCCTACAGCGACTGTGGTGTCCTTTTTCACCGCGCAGCAA
This sequence comes from Dermacentor andersoni, assembly GCF_023375885.2. Lineage (NCBI taxonomy): Eukaryota > Metazoa > Arthropoda > Arachnida > Ixodida > Ixodidae > Dermacentor > Dermacentor andersoni. Next base: position 196,013,978 of record NC_092817.1, on the reverse strand, counting down.
CTTGTGCCTTCTCCAAGCTGACAAGAGTGGGGGCTTTGTAACGATGCCAGCAAATTTGTACAATATAAAGGCAGGACAAGCTGTGGCCAAGAACTTCGTCAAGATCATCGTCACCATCATCAGCCTGGTTACGCCCACTGCAGGGCAAAGGCCTCTCCCATACTTCTCCAGCTGCCCCAGTCATGTATTAATTGTGGCCATGTTGTCCCTGCAAACTTCTTAATCTCATCCGCCCACCTAACTTTCCGCCTCCCTTTGCTACGCTTCCCTTTCCCTTGGAATCCAGTCCGTAACCCTTAATGACCATCGTTTATCTTCACTCCTCATTACATGTCCTGCCCATGCCCATTTCTTTTTCTTGATTTCAACTAAGATATCATTAACTCGCGTTTGTTCCCTCACCCAATCTGCTCTCTTCTTACCCTTAACGTTACACCTATCATTCTTCTTTCCATAGCTCGTTGCGTCGTTCTCAATTTCAGTAGAACCCTTTTCGTAAGCCTCCAGGTTTCTGCACCGTACGTGAGTACTGGTAAGACACAGCTGTTATAAACTTTTCTTTTGAGGGATAATGGCAACCTGCTGTTCATGATCTGAGAATGCTTGCCAAACGCACCCCAGCCCATTCTTATGCTTCTGATAATTTCAGTCTCATGATCCGGATCCGCAGTCACTACCTGTCCTAAGTAGATGTATTCCCTTACCACTTCCAGTGCCTCACTACCTATTGTAAACTGCGGCTCCCTTCCGAGACTGTTAAACATTACTTTAGTTTTCTGCAGATTAATTTTTGGACCCACCCTTCGGCTTTGTCTCTCCAGGTAAGTGAGCATGCATTGCAGTTGGTCCCCTGAGTTACTAAGCAAGGCAATATCATCAGCGAATCGCAAGTTACTAAGGTATTCTCCATTAACTCTTATCCCCAATTCTTCCCAGTCCAGGTCTCTGAATACCTCGTGTAAACACGCTGTGAATAGCATTGGAGAGATCGTATCTCCATGCCTGACGCCTTTCTTTATTGGGATTTTGTTGCTTTTTTATGGAGGACTACGGTGGCTTGGAGCCACTATAGATATCTTTCAGTATTTTGACATACGGCTCGTCTGCACCCTGATTCCGCAATGCCTCCATGACTGCTGAGATTTGGATTGAATCAAACGCTTTCTCGTAATCAATAAAAGCTATATATAAGGGTTGGTTATATTCCGCGCTGTTCTCTATCACCTGATTGATAGTGTGAATATGATCTATTGTTGAGTAGCCTTTACGGAATCCTGCCTGGTCATTTGGTTGACGGAAGTCTAAGTGTTCCTGATTCTATTTGCAATTACCTTAGTCAATACTTTGTAGGCAACGGACAGTAAGCTGATCGGTCTATAATTTTTCATGTATTTGGCGTCCCCTTTCTTATGGATTAGGATTATGTTAGCGTTTTTCCAAAATTTCGGTAAGCTCGAAGTCATGAGGCATTGCGTATACAGGGTGGCCAGTTTTTCTAGAACAATCTACCTACCATCCTTCAACAAATCTGCTGTTACCTGATCCTGCCCAGCTGCCTTCCCCCTTTGCATAGCTCCCAAGGCTTTCGTTACGTCTGCCGGCGTTACTTGTGGGATTTCAAATTCCTCTAGATTATTCTCTCTTCAATTATCGTCGTGGGTGCGACTGGTACTGTATAAATCACTATAGAACTCCTCAGCCACTTGAACTATCTCATCCATATTAGTAATGATATTGCCGGCTTTGTCTCTTAACGCATACATCTGATTCTTGCCTATTCGTAGTTTCTTTTTCACTGCTTTTAGGCTTTCTCCGTTCCTGAGAGCATGTTCAATTCTATCCATATTATACTTCCTTATGTCAGCTATCTTACGCTTGTTGATTAACTTGGAAAGTTCTGCCAGTTCTATTCTAGCTGCAGTGTTAGAGGCTTTCATACATTGGCGTTTCATGACCAGATCTTTCGTCTCCTGCGATAGCTTACTCGTATCCTGTCTAACGGAGTTGCCACCGACTTCTATTGCACACTCCTTAATGATGCCCATAAGATTGTAGTTCATTGCTTCAACACTAAGGTCCTCTTCCTAGGTTAAAGCCGAATACCTGTTCTGTAGCTTGATCCGGAATTCCTCTATTTTCCCTCTTACCGCTAACTCATTGATCGGCTTCTTACGTACCAGTTCCTTCCATTCCCTCCTCAAGTCTAGGCTAATTCGAGTTCTTACCATCCTATGGTCACTGCAGCGCACTTTGCCGAGCACGTCCACATCTTGTGTGATGCCAGGGTTAGCGCAGAGTATAAAGTCTATTTCATTTCTAGTCTGGTCATTCGGGCTCCTCCACGTCCACTTTCGGCTATCCCGCTTGCAGAAGAAGGTATTCATTATCCGCATATTTTTCTGTTCTGCAAAGTCTACTAATAACTCTCCCCTGCTATTCCTAGTGCCTATGCCATATTCCCCCACTGCCTTGTCTCCAGCCTGCTTCTTGCCTACCTTGGCATTGATGTCGCCCATCAGTAGAGTGTATTTTGTTTTGACCTTACCCATCGCCGATTCCACGTCTTCATAGAAGCTTTCGACTTCCTGGTCATCATGACTGGATGTAGGGCGTACACCTGTACGACCTTCAATTTGTATCTCTGATTAAAGTTCACAACAAGACCTGCCACCCTCTCGTTAATGCTATAGAATTCCTGTATGTTACCAGCTATATCCTTATTAATCAAGCATCCGACTCCTAGTTCTCGTCTCTCCGCTAAGCCCTGGTAGCACAGGACGTGTCCGCTTTTTAACACTGTATATGCTACATTTGTCCTCCTAGCTTCACTGAGCCCTATTATATCCCATTTACTGCCCTCTAATTCCTCCAATAGCACTGCTAGACTCGCCTCACTAGATAACGTTCTAGCGTTAAACGTTGCCAGGTTCAGATTCCAATGGCGGCCTGTCCGGATCCAGGGATTCTTAGCACCCTCTGCTGCGTCGTAGGTCTGACCGCCGCCGTGGTCAGTTGCTTCGCAGCTGCTTGGGACTGAGGGCCGGGGCTTGATTGTTGTGTTCATATGGGATGTTGTGGCCAAGTACTGCACCAGGGTGGCCAATCCTTCTCTGGTGAGGGAGTGCATTACCGGTTCTGGTCACCGGGATCAGGCCGCACTCCGGGCCTGTTTGTGCAATTTTATCAACACGCGGATTTTTTTTTCAAGATAGATACCAGTGAAGCAAGGGCGACAAGCAAGGCTATTGCTTTGTGCAAGGACTTAGAATTGACAAAACTTGCGTGGGATATTCGGACCTGTAAGAGCCATATCTTGATTCTGTTCTTCCCAGCCAAAGCACACAAACCTGAAGTTCCATTTGGGACAAGTGTTAGTGAGCGCGGCGCGTGGCAGAACGTGATTAGCCAGATTTTAATGAAGCTTCTTAATTAACTTCGCATTAGTGACCCGTTTGCAACGGAAAACTCACAGGATGTGACGCAATTTACGGAGACAAATGATTCGATGGGATACTTTTCTGCTGATGTCAAGGATTTCTTTGACTCTGTTCCACAAGTTAAACTGTTTGCCTGTGTCAGGAACTGTATCGACGAGAACAGTGACATCGCTTTCCATAATGGAGCAGATGTGACCGTCGACGCTTTCTTTCTTACTTTAGTTTTATTTATTTATTTATTTATTCATTTATTTATTTATTTATTCATTCATTTATTTCAGTACTCTCAGGGCCAGAGGCATTACAGAGAGGAGGGGCATACAATATCGGCGGCATTTTTTCTTAAATTTGTTGACATCGGTGATAGCAGAGATGAAGGCAGGGAGGTGGTTCCAGTGACTTCCAGTTCGAGGAATAAATGAATTTATACAAAAGCTAGTTGGGCATTGCGGTATTCGTACCTTGAAGTTGGAGTCAATGCGTGATGATATATAAGATGGAGAGAGGAGTAAGTTATCTTTGAGTATAGGGTTGCTATAACAAATTTTATGAAAGAGACATAAGCGAAAATATTTGCGGCGCAGAGAAAGCACGGGAAGACCTAGTGCAGATTTCATTACAGATACGCTTGCTGTTCGGGAATAATTTGAAAGAATAAAACGGGTGGCACGGTTTTGAACAGACTCTAAAGTGGTAATTAAAGTTATCTGATTAGGATACCAAATGGAGCAAGCATATTCTGGTTAGGTATTATTAACGTCCTATACAGATGAAGCTTAACGGTGCTGTTATAAGCTATAAATGGCGCCGTAAGAATCCGAGCGTGCGGTTAGCCTGGTGAGATATGTAGTTCATGTGCATTTTCCAGGAAAGGTTGCGTGTTAAGTTAATACCCAGATATTTGTACGATGAGACAGGTGATAACATAGTGTTATGAAGAAGATAGCGAGGGGTGTATTCAGGAGAATGGCTGGAAATACGCAGGTGTTTGCACTTAGTGCTGTTAAGTATCATGAGCCATTCGCTGCACCATGAAGAAATTGCGTTCAAGTCCGATTGCAAACATGCTTCATGAGAGGGATTAGTAATTGAACGATAAAGCACACTGTCATCTGCGAAAAGAATTCTAAGGGAGATAACGTTGTCAGGAAGATCATTAATGTAAATTAAAAACAGGAGAGGACCTAACACAGAACCTTGAAGTACTCCAGAAGTTACGGACACAAGAGGTGAGTCATAACCATTAACTGAGACATATTGACTACGGTTGGAAAGAAAACATTTAATCCAGCGTAATACCTGATCGTTATTATTAAGAGCACCGAGTTTAATTAGTAATGGGTAATGAGAAACAGTTAGCTTCTGAAAGTCACCTTCAGCAGTTTTAAAGATGAATTTTATGTATAAAGACAAGGCATTCATATTGGTTCTTGTGTCGCAGCTGTGCTTCGTAAGATATTTTTGCCAACTATTGACAGTGTCTTGCACCAGCATTTTAACAGGGGAATTTGAAGCATTTTAAAGCAACAGTTTGTAGATACTAACCTGCCCATTGCTGATGATGCTTCTTGCGACCTCTTGCTGCCATGGGAATTAATTGGTGTTTGCACATCAGCTGCCGTCGGAAAATTTTTTCACAGTTTTTTAGACGTCAACATCACTTTGCAGAAGGGTCACACCTGCTGGGCATACTCACAACGGGCAATGAAGGAGTTGTTGTCATACGAGTCCGCACATTCCAAGACAGTCAACGGAGCTATAGTGGCTATAGTCTGTGACTTCCGAGAATCGGCTCTTGTAAGGTTTGTGCCCTCACGCTGTGCAGGCAAGTTTTACAGGGCAGTTTGATCGCCTGTTTTCGGCTGGGTTCCCCCGCCCGCTCATTACGTCTGTCGCCGAGTCGCTCCTCCAGAAATTCAAGAACTCGAAGCAAGCGAAACGAACAGAGCTCGTGCACAGAAGGCCAAGGCCTGGAGTTGTACCGCATTTGCACCGGGTATCCCAAAACCTGAAGAACGTTGCAAACAGACACGGGGTGCCCATCTTGTTCTTCGCGCCTCGAAAGATCGCCGTTATGCCCACACATTCTATCTGATAGCAGCAACAAGCGTGGTTGCTTGAAGAAACACTGCACGCCACATGTAAAATGACTACCGCAATGATGTACAGTATACCGCTATCTTGTGGCAAGAGCTACTTCGGCCAGACTGGGCACTGCGTACACGAGCGTGCGCGGGAACACGAGCTGTTTTTAAGAAGCAAAGACGGGGCACATTTTCCTTCCCACTGCCAAGCACATTAGTGCGAGCCACGGCTAGACCACATAAGGATTATAGGCAGAAGTAAGGATGCAGCTGTACGTGAATTATTAGAAGCCTTTATCATTAGGAAACTCGAGGCGTCATTTATCAGTGACACGCCAGTTACTCACTTTCCCTCGGATAGTCGTTTTATTGAAAGAATAATAATTTAATTATGGGGTTTTACGTGCCACAACCACTTTCTGATTATGAGGCACGCCGTAGTGGAGGACCCCGGAAATTTCGACCACCTGGGGTTCTTTAACGTGCACCTACATACACGGGTGTTTTCACATTTCGCCCCCATCTTTATTGAAAGAAGGATGCAGGTGCTGTAATGCACGTTTTAACGCGGCTTTGAGGGTTTATTGATACATATTCTATGTACTTGTGTGCACAATAAATAGCGCTCACCGTGTCCCTTCCTCCCCTTATTTTTGTCGATTTGCGTTAAGCGGCCATACTCCTGGTCCGTACTACTAACTGGGTGTTGCTCTTAACTGTCGCATTAACAGCACACGAAGAGAAAGTGGCGGTGCGCTCAAGAAAATGCGCGCGCATGACAGGTGCAAGGTTGGGCTGGCGTGCATAAAGTCAGACATGGAGTATGTACTGATACGCGATTGACAAGTAAAGGGCTCACTCCAAGTAGTAGTAGTAATAACTTTATTGATCGTTTTGGAAAGAAATGAAGCCGCGTGAGGGGCAGGTCTACTCGAGGTGGCCCTCCGCCAACCTCTCAGCCCATCCAAGCATGGCTTCCTGAACGTCGGGCCTGGAGCTGCGCAAGGCAGCCCTCACTGCTTCTTACTAGTAATTGCAGTATTAAGAGGAGCGGGTAATTGGTGTCGAGGGGCATCCCTACATAATCTGGTTGAGATTGGCCTAAGGGGCAGGCTGGGGGGGTGAAGAAGAAGGGTGAGTGACGTGAAGAAAGTGGGGGGAAGGAAAGGTACGAGTTTGGTTGCTGGATCTCCTTTGCGCGGAGAATTACGCGTCATCGGAGGAAAGGTCAGAGGATCGAGTGTGCAATGCGCGCAGATGTCGGGCAATGTAAGAAGGGAATCTCGCGCGGAAAACGGCGTCTCGGCGGCAACGATTTGCGGCTCAGCCCGTGGTTCGTTAATCCCCGGGCACGGGCGTGAGTCACGTTGTTGCCGGCAAAACTCGCGTGCGCTGGGGTCCAAATGAGGCCTATATCTTGTGTTGCAGGGTGAGAGAGGATTAGGGAAAGGGTTGGGCCGTGAAACCCTGCCCGTTCCGAAATTGCTGATGGGCATTTTTTGTGTCGCTGGCAATGACAGAGGAATTTGGAATGGCGAAAGCCAGAGATATGACTGCTTCCCCGCCTCCCCCGGAGAAGAAGCATGGACAGAAGCGGCCGTAACTAACCGGCCCTGCGAATTGATTACTGAGAGGGCATATTTCGAACCAGTGTTATATTTAACGGCGTCGACATATAGCACGTTGGTTGAATTCGAGAATTTGCTGTGTGGGGCCTTAGCCCACTGCCTACTGCATGGATGTGATTTATGTGGTGCATGTTTTTTAGTGAGTGGTGGTATGCGTAGATCTGCGTGTATGTAGTGTGGAATTGTGTGTTCGGTATGGGTGAGATAGGGTGGGGAAATGCCTAAGGAGCTAATGATGCTTCCTCCGGTTTCCGTTTTGGAAAGGCGGGTGTACTGGGAGGTGAGATGGGCTTCCCGACACTCGTCAAAGGTTTTCAAGGCACCGGTCCGCGTAAGCCGTTTTGTGGAGGTGTGCAATGGGAGGCGTATAGGGCGAAATTATATATATTATCAAAAAGTGTGTTGGCCTCCTGAGCCTCCTTTCTGAGAAGGTGTAGGTGCGGGAGTGCGTAAGTTACCTTTATGATGACAAGGCTTGTATTAGTTTGAGAAGCTCACGTTCCCACAAACCGCCGTTTCGGTTGGTCATGCGGCCGACGAGTCTGAGTGGGTTGTCGACAGTGGGTTGGAGTGTCTGGATGGTGTGCGTGTTGGGTCGTTGCTCTGAACACACACACCGAGGACCCTGAGCCTGCCTGTCCGGGGGACATGTTTGTTGCCGAAGAGGATGTGGATGTCGCGAGTGCGTCTACGGTTACCGGTGTGGGAGGGATAGCGAATAAGTTCCGATTTCTCGGGAAAGAAACGAGATTCACGCGTCCCGCAATGTCCTCCACCTTATCGGCGCCGGCCTACAGGACGTCTTGAATCTCCCCTTCTGGGCCACCTGTGACCCAGAAGGTGATGTTGTCTGCGTAAAGAGATAAATGCCGCGCTGGTATGGTCTTAAGGGCGCGTGCAAGGTGGAGCATGGAGAGATTGAAGAGGAGGGGAGATAGCATGGACTCCTGGGAGGTGACAAAACTCCCGAGGGTGTAGGTAGTGAATTGCTCCGCGCCAATAAATACTTTCGTCGTGGGGTCAGAGAGGAATGCGGCAATGTAATTGTAGATCTTTTCGCCGACTCACAGAAGGTTTAGCTCCCGAAGTATGCCGCAATAATCCAGTTTATTGAAAAGGCCGTGAAAGTCGAGACAAAGTATTGCTTGTGTGTCATCAGTAGAGTTGGGTGTCAGGATGTCGTGCTTCAAGCGAAGCATAACATCCTGGCACGATAGAGAGCGGCAGAATGCCACCATTTCTGGCGGGATGAGGTTGTTCTCGATATATTTATTTAGGCGTTTGAGGATAACGTTTTTGAAAGTTTTGCAAAGAATGAGGCGAATGAGATTGGTCTAAGGTCGGATGTGGGTTTGTGGGTTTTGGGAACAGATGTAACTTTGGCATTCTTCCTCGAGAATGGGAGGGTGCCGGTATCGAAACAGTGGTTGAAGTAGGTGGTGATTGCTTGGACAGAATTGTCGTCCAGGTTATGGAGGATAGGATAGGAATAAACTTTATTTGTCCAACGGTTGTTGATGTTGATGCCCGGGGCTAGGCTGCCAGGGGTCCATCGCCCGAGGAAGATCTTTCGAGATCCTCGGCAACGGCCCTGGCCCGCTGGACGGCCCACTCCTGGTCTTCGGGTGCCTCGCTGAGGAGGGCGGCTTGCCATCTCTCAGCGAGGCGCCCCGCTTCAGAGGGTTCCGCTGTTCTATTCCCCCTTCCTCGTTGTCCTTGTTCCACGTGGCGTTGGCACTCCCAAAGCACATGGGCCATATCGGCCCGTTCGTGCTCGCACCACGGGCAGCCGGGCGACGGGTGCAGCGCGGGCCACAGGCGGTGCAGGTGGTAGGGGTTGGTGAAAGTGCCCGTCTGCAACCTTCTTAGGTCGACCGCCTGGGACCTGTCTAGACGCCCGTGGGGTTGTGGATATTTTCTTCTTTCTTTCCTGTAGTGACCAGTCACCTCTCTGTACGTTGCCGGAAACTCCTTGACATCGCAGTCGGCGTCCGCATGATCCCCAGCTCCGTCCGCCGTGATTTGTGTTGTATTGGTAACGACAGCGGCCGCGTCAGACGGAGTGGCAGCCGCCGTCGCCGTCACTCCTCTGCTGGGGTCCCGCACAACAACGGCAGCGGCTGCCCTCTGGGTGACCGCGTCGCGGCGGGTAAGTTGCCTCGCGACGAGGTGGGTGCGCTCGTTGTGGTTGGGTGGAGTGTCGTTGCGTCTTCGGCCGTTAGCAATGTTGGTGTCATTGTTGCTGTTACTGCCAAGCTCCCCGACGTGCGCGGGGAACCACTTGAGGGACTTGTTTGTAATGGTGCCGGAACCGAAGTCCCCGGCCCGGGCGTTGAGCATGCGCGCCACATCCGCGGACACCCAACCTTTGATGTAATTCCGAATCGCTGATTTGGAGTCGCTGATAATCAGGTTATCCTCCGCACCTCCGTGGAGTACCGCGAGGGCTATGGCCATCTCTTCCGCTGCTTCGGCCGATGGCAGCCTCGCTGATGCCGTGACTCGGATCGTTCCCTTTGTATCTACGACTGCCATGGAGAAGGCGGGCGCCGCCGCCGTCGGCCGGCCGTGTCGATGTTGCCGTTGTTGCTGCTGCCGTTGTTGTCGTAGTAGCTGTAGTGGTGGTGGTGCTGGTAACTGCGGCTCGCCTCGCACATTCCCTTGTAGCGGTGGTGGTGGTCGACGTTCCTCGTCGCCATCAGAGTCACCGACTGGCCGCGGGTACCTGGCTGCATCGACGAAGAGAACGCCTTCTTGTCTTCCATGCTTCTCGAGAATTGCTACCGCCCTGCGTATACGTCTTTGCACGTCATGCACCGGGTGCATATTCTTCGGCATGTTTTCCGTCTGTATGGCGTCCCTGACTTCCGGCAGCAGTGATTCTTTCAGTCCACGCGCCTCGTGATATCGAAACCCGAGCAAGTCCAGGATTCGTCTTCCCGTTACGGTGCTGGACAGCCTCTCCAGCTGCGCGATTCTCTGCGCCTCGGCGATCTCTTCGAGCGTGTTGTGTACGCCCAACTCGAGGAGCCTATGGGTTGTCGTGTACTGGGGTACTCCCAGGGCGGTCTTGAACGCCCTGCGGATCGCCGCGTTCAGCTTGTCGGTTTCGCTCCTGTTCCGGTCGGCGTATGCGGCGACGTACGCTATGTGGCTCAGCGCGTACGCCTGTATCAGCCTCGTAACGTTGTGTTCCTTCATTCCTTTCTTCTTGTTCGCGACCCGCCGCACGAGGTGTGTGGCGGCGGCCATTTTCTTCTGCAGTCGGGCAACCAGCTCGCGGTTGGCACCGTTCTCTTCCAGCCATAGGCCGAGCACTCGCAACTTGGACACCGTCGGTATTCGGGTCCCCTCCCTCGTCGTCACGCGGACGCCCAAACGACGAGCGTCTAGCACGGCCTGCGGAAGGGGTCCTTTCTTGCGCGGCCTGTGGAGCAGGATCTCCGACTTGTCGGGTGAGCAGACGAGTCCCGTGTCTTCGAGGTGCCGCTCCACCTCCCGGACGGCCCGCTGCAGTCGGTCTTGCATTTCGCCGACGCTCGTGTTCTCCGTGGTCCACACCGTCACGTCATCTGCGTATATGGTATGATTGATGCCTTCTATCGCGTCAAGACGTTCCGGCAGGCCGATCATGACGAGGTTGAAAAGCATGGGGGAGAGTACGGAGCCCTGCGGCGTTCCCGCACCACCCATTCGGACCGTTCGTGGTGGGGCCCCGTCGATCTTGACTGTCGCCTCGCGCCCATTCAGGAAGCTGCTGACATATCGGTGGAACCTCGCCCCGAGATTGAGTCGGCTGATCTTGTCCAGTATGGCCATGTGCTTCACAGTGTCGAAGGCGCTCTTGAGGTCTAGCCCGAGTAGGGCGCGCACGTGCGTGCTCGGAGCGTTCACGACCTGTTCCTTGATCTGCAGCATGGCGTCCTGCGTTGAAAGGCCCTTCCGGAAAACGATGATGTGGGTGCCGAAGGCGTCCTGTTTCTCGAGCAGCGTCGTCACCCTATTAAGGCAGGCATGCTCCATCACTTTCCCGACGCAGGACGTGAGGGAGATCGGCCTCATGTTTCGGACCTCCAGCGGTTTGCCCGGCTTTGGTATCAGTATAACGTCCGCGGTCTTCCACTCTTGCGGAATTCGGCCCTCCTTCCAGTACGCGTTGATGTACTCGCAGAGCTTCTCGATGGCGTCGTCGTTCAGGTTCCTCAGAATTTTGTTGGTGATCCTGTCAGGACCGGGTGCCGAGTTGGTCTTCAGTAGCTGGAGGACCGTTCTAATTTCCTGCACGGAAAAGTCCGCGTCCAGCTCCTCATTGGGAGCCCCGTAGTACTCTGGGTGACTCTGCCCTTCCGGGCGTGCGAGGTGCGTCTGCACGATCTCTTCCACGAAGGCCTCTAGGTCGTCCTTGTACTTGTGTCGCAGCTTGGCCATCTCTGTACGGGTCGCCGTTCTGGTGCTTGCCGGGTCGAGCAGGTGCCTGAGAATCTTCCAGGTGCGTCCAACGCTCATGTTCCCGTCCATCGTGTCGCACAGCTCTTGCCATTCTTGCTCGCACAGGCGGGTGCAATGCGCCTCGATCTCCCGGTTGATTTCGGCGATCTTCTTGCGTATCTTCCTGTTGAGTTTTTGCCTACTCGCTCTCCGTTGCATGGATTTCTTGGCCGCAACAAGATGTGCCAGCCGGCTGTCCACTCTGGACGGTTGGGGAGCGCCGTCGCCCACGGCTCCGCGGGATCTGGCTGTTTCTTCTTTGGGTGGTTCTTGTCGCCAGTCCGTCCATTCGATCTCATCGGTGGCTTTCTCTACGTCCGCGAGTAGTACTCTGCACCATTCGCTGATGTCTTCGATCGGGCCCTCCTTCTTGTCTTGCTCTCTATTTTTCCGGAATCTGTCCCAGTCTACGATTCTCGCCTTTCGGCAGACGCCCTCCTCGTTTTCATCCCCTCCCACGGTCACGCACAGGATCCTGTGGTCACTCCCCAGGTCCTCGAAGGAGTTCGACCAAGTGACCACGCCCGCGCCTGACCAGAGGGAGAGGTCGGGGGATGTGTCGCGGCACACTCCCTGTCCGATCCTGGTGTGCGAAGCCGGTTCGTTGAGTACAGTCAGGCCGAGCTCGTCCATCAGTCCGGCTAGCCTCTTCCCTTTCGGCGAGTCGGCTCCATATCCCCATTGCGTGTGCGGCGCATTGAAGTCTGCGCATATCAGCAAGGGACTGGAGGCGGCCTTTGCCACCGCTTCGCGAAAGAGGGCGTCGAAAGTGTGAGTGCGGTATCTTTGCGAGGGGGAACTATATACGTTGAGCACGAAAAGGCCGGTTTTCCTACTTCCAATACTCGGCACGACTTCGATCAGTACATGGTCTATGTCCGACTCTTCGTGGAGCACGAGTTCGTGTTCGATGAAGGCCGTCCCGCGCTTAACCAGGGTGCACACCCTGACGTCCCTCCCCATGTATTCGTAGGGGGGACCGCATGTCACATAACCCGGAAGCTGGGCCCGGTCGAAAGGTTCTTGCAAGGCAATCACGACAGGAAGTTTGTTATTGGCAAGCGTTTTCATGTATTGTACCATCGTTGCTTTCTTGTTTTTGAAGCCCCTGCAATTCCACTGCCAGACTATGCGTCTGTTGTCGGACTTGCGGGACACAGCCATGATTGTTATGCAGAGGTGTTGGGGGGACACAACTGTCCGTGCGTCCCTCCTGCCCCGGTGCGGGTGATGTTGGCGTTGTTGTCGCTGGCGAGGATGGCCGGTGCGTTTACCACTTGTGACGATGGTACCCCGGCCCTTCCAGGCAGGTGGTGGTAATGTTGCTGTTGCTTCAGCTGCATCGTCCCGTGTTCCAGATCTTCGATTCGCTTAATCATGGCCGCGAGTTGGCTGTTGACCGCTGCGTACTGCGCGTTCCGTTCCACGTCGGATTCGTTCAGCCTTGTCAGGAGTATGTCAAACATTCGCTCCGTCTTGTCCGTCAGTTTGTTCACCATCTCTTCGATCGCGTCTATCTTTCTGGCTCCTGACCTGGGTCTCTTCAGTGCTTGTGCGTGGTCCAAAGCGTCTTCCGTAGGTGGCGTATCGCTTGTGCCCTTGCGCTTGGAGCCCGCCGCCGCTGGCGCTTCTTCGCCACAACACATGTCCATCTGCCCTACTTCGCCTCCTGTCGCGGTCGCATCGCCTCGCCCCGCGGGCTCGCGGGAGGTGAAGGAGGAGATCCTCTCATGAGGGGATTCTCTCATGCCTTTCAAGATTTCGTTGAGAGTCTGTTGTAGCTCGTCGATTTTCCTCGCTGATTGTTCGTTCTGCTTTCTGGCCCTGCCCAGCTCTTCTCGAAGTTCCTTATTCTCTCGCTCCATTTTCTCCATCCTCGACGACAGGAGGGAGTCGGGGGCTTCCCTCGTGCTGCCAGAAAGTGGGGTGCTCTTTACAGAGTATCTATTTCTTTCCGCGACTATGTCGGACCAGGTGACCTTGCGCGGCCCTGTCTGTATCTCGCCATGTGTGGCCCGCACGCCGTCTGGCATGGGGCGGTTTCGGTTTCGGCTTCCACTCCGACTCCGGCTTCGACTTCTGTTCTTAGGTCTGTTACGACTTCGGCTACGTCTTCTTATCGGCGAGAGGGATCCGGATCTCGAGCAACTTCGGCCTTTTCCCTGCGCCATACTGTACCCCGATGGTGACAGGGTCCGCTGAGGGGTCTTTCCTTCTTCCAATGTGTATTCCCTTTCTTCTCTGCTTCTCGCCCGCCACCTTCTCTCCTTAACTATGTGTGGCAACTTATATTTTGCCTTGCACATTCGGTCGGCCGTGGGGTGCGCCTCGCCGCAGATCCGGCACTTGGGCGTGCACTCGTGTTCGACGCTCGGGTTCTTCGATCCGCAGGCCGGGCATAGTTTGATCTCCGGTTTAGGGCATACGTCGGGTCGATGGCCGAGCCTGCCGCACTCTTTGCAAAAGTCAATCTGTTTCCGATACAATAATACTCTTATCATGATGCTATTGAAGTAAGCCCATGTGGGGACTCTGTTCCCCTCATACAGCAATATCACGGTGGTCGTACTGCCGAGCCTCTTGGCGTATGTTAAAGAGGGGTTTCTCGAGTTCACCAGAGCATGCATGAGCTGGTCTTGCGTATACTTCCGGGGAATGTTGCGGATAATCCCTTTTGCCATTTGCTCGGGCGCCGAAACGTACGCGTTGGTCTCGTGCCTCTTTCCGTTGATCGTCAAAACCTTGATCTTAGCGATTTTCGTCGCAGTTGTCTCGTCAGGTGTGCTTATCACCAGGATGTTTTGCATGGCATTGGGACAGATCGTGATCATCTCGTCGTCGCCCACTACCGCTTCTTTGCGTATCGCCTCGTCGAGACTCGTTCCGCACGTGTTCCTTATATTCAGCCCGTCTTTCGGTCGAACAATTATCTTGATATCATCCCTGGGTAGTCGGGGCATCCTACTTGCTCGGAGAACTTTGTTCACTATGCTTCGGCCGCCTCGGGGCATCGGGCTTCGTGAACGGGTGTCGTCCTTTCCCGCCATCTGGGTAGCGTTCATGCGGTGCCTTCTTCTGTGTGCAACTTCGATCCAACCGTCCGCAACACCTTCAGCGTCTTCACCCACGGAAACGCGTTTTGCGTCGTTGGGTTCGTTATCCGGTGTCTCCCCAGTTCCTGCTTCGTCTATCTCCATCTCGGTGGTATTTCGTTCAATCCCCGAGTCCAACGAAGGATGCGCCAGGCCCAACCGTCGTTAGGCCTGGCCGCGCTCACACGGGACTCGTGCGATCTTCGTGCCGTAAAAACTCGCAAAGTTCACGCTCACCCAAAAAGTTGGTATCCCTGGGTTCGTGATGACTTGATCTTTCAGATGATATGCCGCTTTCGGATGTTATTAATGTAGTCGGGGCCAGGAGCGCAGGTCGTGTGGAGGTGAGCCAGCGTCTACTGCATCTCGCATACTGTGACTGGTGTAGTGAGATCCGGATTAGGTTTGCCGATGTAGTGGGGAGTGAAGAAACGGCGGGCAGGTGTAAGCTGTTTTGGCGAAGCTCGGCAGAGTTCCTTGAAGCTGTCTTTGCGAGCATGTAGGAGTTTGCTTACGTGGTGGTTATGTGTGCATGAGGTGGTGAGATCCATGAGGTGCCACAATAGTTGACACGTTCGCTTAGTGCCGAGCTGACCGTGCTTGCTGTCGCATATTTGTCCCCACGGTTGGCTAGTAAGCAGGGTGGCACATGTTTGAATTTGGAGGTCGAGCTGAGCAATTCTAAGTCTCAACATTTGATGTTGGCGGCGCTTTTTGCCGCATTTCAGGAGAGATGCCTTGGCTCCCCACATGGGTAGGAGCCGGGCATCGACTACAGGGAGCGGTGTGTGGAGAGGGAGGGTTGTGGTGTGTGCTTGTGCATCGGCTTGGAGTTGATTGGATCCACTGCTCGATGTCGGCAGGGGCCGACCATTGCCTTTTAGAGCAGAAATGGTCCGATTTATTGAGGTTTTGGTGCGAAGAGTTTGTGGCGGAAGCGTAAGGCGGTCTGGATGATTAATGATCGCTGCCGAAGTTGATTTGTAAGTTAGTCAAGTGCCGTGGTGGACTCTTTGTGTGAGTGTTAGGTCGGGGGAGGTATCTCTGGCAACGCTGGTACCAAGTCGTGTGGGTATTTTAGTGTTGTCATGGAGTGTCAGGCGGAGGTTTTTGTGTGTGCGCCCAGAGGGCTCGGGCCTCGGGTGTACTGCTGAAGTGGCCCCATAATTATTTCGGGGCATTAAAGTCTCCTAGATTGAGGAGGGGGAGGGGATGTTTACCGGCAGAAAGGAGGGCATGAGTGATTGGTGTGCCGAATTTGTGCTGCTTGTCTTACAGCGACTGTAAACGCTTAGCATATATAACGCAGGAGTGCGAATTTTGCGAGCAAGGATCTCGATAAAGTGTTCTACGTCGATGTCCTCGACTTTAGAGTGGGTGGCGGTTAGGTGTTTAAGTATGAGTGCGGCAGTATTGGGTTTGGTGTTGCGTTTGGTGTGCATGATATTGCAACTAGCGAATCGTACTGTTCCATGGGTTTCCTGTAAGACGACACTAGCAGGTGGATTGGTGCAGCTGGCAGTGCACTACTGAAGACTGGCTTTTTTACGGCCAAAATCCCTGCATTTCTATTGCCAGACTAAGAGTTTAGAGCTAGCAGGACTATTGGCCATCACTCGGGAGGGTGGGTGGTGAATTAGGGGGGGGGGGGGGTGATGGCTTGGGTTAGAATGAATTGCCGTGCTGTGACCGACTAAAGAACACGGTCAAATTTGTCCTAAGGGCGACAAATTGCGCGCGGCAGCTTTCTTGGAAGGTAAGAAAGTCTTGCTGTGATTGGTGGACTTAAGTTTCGAGAGTGGTAGTTCTGTCATTAAATCTAAGGAGTGTATCGCCTAGGCAATGCTCCGTGCGTAGTGTATCGGGGATATTGCGTTTGTTGGGCGAGAGGGTAGCGTAGGTAGCAGAGATTGAAGAGCAACATCCGTAAGAGAAGGCGGTTCGGATGAGATAGGGGTAGATGGTGGGAGTGATGGTGTGAGAGGCAGCGATGATAGGGTAGGAGGTTGGGAGGGCGGAAGGGCGGATTGAAGTGTCAATTTTAACTGGCAAATTTACTCCCTGAGAATGGCGTTCTGGCGAAGGAGAGAGGTTTCGAGGTTGGAGGACTGATATGGGAAGGAGGAGGTGGAGGTTCCCTAGCCCAGCTTACTCGTACCTGGGTGGGGATGTCGCAGGCTTTGAGGGAGGTGGCAGTGGTGGTTAGGGTGGGCCAGACTTCGACCTGGGGGGTGAAGTGCGGCACTGGGTTCCTGCTGCTGCTCCTCGTGTGGACTTTTCCGGCAGAACGCTCCCTAGAGGACACATAACTTCCAGCGTATAACCAACATTTGCTATGGGGCCCGGTGAGGGGCCTTTTAAAGATTCTCTGGCGGTTAAAACTGATTCGGAGTCCCCACTATGGCGTGCCTCATAATAAAATCATGATTTTGGTACGTAAAACCCAAGAATTCAATTAAGTCTGGCTGTGTTGCGTTGAAAGGTAGCCCATAGGCAAAATATTGAAATATCTATTTTTTTCTCTCCCCTTCTGTTCATTTCATATCATCTGTGTAAAGCTCCCTAACCACTGGCGCATCCTTACCACTTCTATAGAGCTACCCCTCCTGCAGGCGGCAGCTGGTTTTTGTTAACCTTTTTCAACAGTGAGGCGTTATTTGCAAGAGCGCGGTATTTTGGGCGAGTTGGTATGTCATGACTTTTTTAGGCTTGTAGCGCAGCTCAGAAAGAGCAAAAAGGAAGGCGGAAGGGGTAATGAAAGGGAACGGAGAACAGAGTGAGCGCTAACTTCCAACTGATGGTTTCTTTCGTGACACAGAATGCTACTTATACACTCAGCGAACCATGTGACATCAAGAGATTACACAAAGCCAAGCAACAAAACCGATAGTAACCATGTGAAAACATATTCAGACAGGCTGTGGCGGCAGTCTGAGATGCGCCAATTCATTGCTTGATAATGATAATGAAGGTGAGCTTACACATGCATATCCCAGATCTATGATAGCCTTATAGCCTTTGCTTCGATGATTTCTCTTGTGAGCTGACTGCGACTACGACCTAGAATGACGCATTCCTCTATAAGACAGCTTCGCAACCACACGTTTTGCAGGGCTGCGCAAGAAACTACCCCGCTGTAATACAATTCTTAGAATTGTAACCATGCTTGCGCAGCCTGTCATTCAGACATCGGCCAGTTTGACCAACGTAGCGCTTTCCGCACTTGAGTGGAAAACAATAAACAACACAATGTGTGCAATCAACGAACTTCTTTTTATGATACTTATCAGAGCTAGGAGGAGCCTCCTTATTCGGATTAGTGAACGTGCAAATCCACATAAGCTTGATATGGGCAGAAAACACTACACGAATATTCGCTCGCTTGGCGATTTTCTTAAGATTATGTGAGTCGCTGTGCATATAAGGAATGATGCTTGTCCTACCCGAGTAGTTGCAGGATTATCTTCGTGCTGGTTGCCTTTTTTAAACTCTCTTAGAATCCGCTCTGCTACTGACACTTGTAGGAACACGGAATAACCAGCCTGAGAAAGCCGTTCGCACTGAGAGGCAACGCTACACGAAACGGTATGGTGGCACGACTTTTTCAAAGCATTATTTAGGCAAAGGTTAGCAATGCCTCGCTTGACCAACTTAGAATGAGCAGAATGAAATGGAAGAAGTGGTTTGTTAGCATGAGGTTCATAGTACCAACACGTGCGAATATCGGAACAAGCTAAGAGCAGATCCAAAAACCGGGTCGTGCGATCCTGTGGGAGCCCGTAAGTAACGTCAAGGGGCGCAAGGTATTCTTTGACTATTGGCACTACCATGTCAACCTCAGTCTCAAGGTCAGCCGGAGAACACTGAATTCAAAACAAAAAAGCGCCCAGATAGCGAAATATTTTAAAAACATTGGCCTGATTAATGTTCACTGACATGGCGACATCTAGGCGAGCTAAATTTAAATCACTGAGGAGCGGGGCGATGCACAAACCGATGCATACTCCGCTTTTCTGCAAATAGATGGTGCCATTCCATGTAATGAACGTTGATGACAAATTAAAGCTCAAAAGTTCTAAAAGTGATTACTAGACAGCCCAGCATTATTCTGAATACGGGTGACACTAAAGTCATCAATTGTCTGCGAAATAGCTGACAGCAGGTCATTGTGAGGAATAGAATAGTACAGGTCCTTCACATCGACGGAGAAGACTTGAAGGCCTCGATCGGAGTTGGCCTTCGAAAAGTCAATCACTTCATCGGACTTGCGTGTTAAAAATGGCTCATTCACGGGTAAAACGGCTAGCTTGGCTTGAAGAAACACTGCGACAGACTTCTGCCACGTGTCCTTTTCTGAAACAATAACCCTCAACGGGACGTCAGGTTTGTGCGTTTTCGCGCTAAAAAACACCTCTAGCTGATCTCGTTTGCTGCTGGCAATGTTTTTCCACATTTTGTCCAAGTTACACTCTCTGCAAAGTTTCTTAGCCTTATCTTTTACTTTGCTTAAGCACGCTGTATCTTGTCGCTTAAAAACGGCGGAAATTGCCTGATCAGCTCTTGCATGAAAATTCCCTTCTGAGAGTACACAGAACCCGCCTTCTTTATCTGCCGGTAACACGCAAATCAAATTGTCACGTAGATAGTTAGCTACACGTCTCAAAGAAACCTTCGGAAGTGCCTGTCTAGAGCGGGATATGGCCCCTACACCTTCGGAAATAACGCGCGAAACAGCCTCTTCTGCCGCGAACTTCGAAATCTGCCTGACGAACGCGAAGTTCACGCAACTGGCACTGCCACAAGCACTCTGTTTTCTGGTCAGTGACTGCCGCCACAGGCTGTCTGAATATGTTTTCACATGGTTACTATCGGTTTTGTTGCTTGGTTTTGTGTAACTTCTTGATGTCACATGGTTCGCTGAGTGTATAAGTAGCCTTCTGTGTCCCGAAATAAACCATCAGTTGGAAGTTAGCGCTCACTCTGTTCTCCGTTCCCTTTCATTAACCCTTCCACCTTCCGTCTTGCTCTTTCTGAGCTGCGCTACAAGCCTAAAAACGTTATTTACAAGTTCGCCAAGGATATTCTATGATCACCTGTTATCTATAAACATATATAAACATTTTAAATGTGAGCGCCTATACAGGAAAGCCCTATCGACGTGCAACGTTTTTAAATCCAGCCAGAGCAGGTCGCTGGCTAAAAGCGCACGTAACGAGAACATCGGATAGTAGTATCGCTTACATATTTTGCAGCCGTACATTCCACACACTTTATTTTGGCGTTGTTGTGCAGAAGAAAGAAACCATTACTTGGCCGCACCTGTATCGTGTGCACAGATGGCGTCGTTGGCGGCCCACGCATGACGCAATCGGAGCTAAATTTCGCCTCGCGCATGGCGTTCAGAGAGACGTGGCTCCGCAGTACGCTTGTCCATCCAAGCAGGATTGGTGCCGTTTGCGAGAGCATACTATGCATGCAAGGTATAACTTAGCAAACTTGTACCGGAGCTGATCATTAGTTACAAGGCCTAGAAGTATGCAGTTTGTTGCAGAGATTTCCCCCTTGCTCGGCTACCGCACCTCCGCGCTCGACACGTGCAGTCCAGAAAGGATGTGAAGTGATTCGGGCAGCAAGACAAAGGGATATCCAACCAATTTGTCAAACGGAGTAACGTGTCCGTCTCCGTTGGCAGCGCGATCACATAGGCCCCAACCATCTAGGATTGCGGCGGGGTCGAGCGGCGCAGGGCGGTCTCGGGCGCCACCAGCCGGACAGTCATTTGGTTACCATAGCAACCAAACGCCCTATGGGAAACAAAGGTGCCCACTGCGAATAGGGAGCGAGCGTGATTGCAAAATGAGACGGTAAAGGCTAAACCCCATGAGCGCGATTTTGTGCGCGACAGCGACGAGCGACGGCTTCGAGCGACGGATCGGGCCGTCGCTTGAACAGATTGCTCGGTCTTGTCGCGCGATCACTCGGTTCTGCAAATCTAGAATTCGTCGCTCGTCGCCCGGAAGTGCTATGAGCGACTAGCCAATAGCGCGAAGCCGGAATTGGATGTACATAACTCAAGTACTTCCAATTGTCGCACGGAACGAGCAAACGATTGAATTTTTATATGTGCAAGGATAAGAACCTACTGCAAGACTTTCAGAAATACTTTATGCTGCTTTTTACAGTAAAACACATCAACTTAAGTTAATAAAGCACGCGTCACGCTAGTTTCGGCGCCTATATTGCTGCCCTCATACCGGCAACACTGGGGAGACGTCGCTCGAAGTCGTCGCTCGCATGGGGTACAACTTGTAGGCGACGAACGAACCCGACAGCCATCTCCATCGTGTCGCTTGTCGTTGTCGCGTGCAAGCTCCCTTGCATGGGGTTTATACTTTAGACTCCGGCTAGCTAACTTAAGCACTTAAGCTTTCTAACGCGGGAATAAATGCGCGTAAAACTTGTGCATTTGTTTACGCCATTTCGGCACCCTGCGTAGTGCCAGTACACGCCGTCTGCAGCAGGCAGAAGGCATTTCACACCCCACACTGCGCCTCGCGGCTCTGATACCGCCTACCCGACTTTTCTTACAGCTTTGGTTGGTTTGAATTGTGTTTTACAAGCAGATTATATATTCATTCTGCAATCATGTGCTGCAAACCGGATATCCTGTAATTAACTATTGCAAATAATACTTCATGCTCTTTCATTCACCAAATTGGAAGTGCGTTTTGCTTTCTTGTCTTTACGGCCACAGCCAGCTCTTTAGCTTTTCCGGCGCCGTAAGTTTTCTTGGAGTCATTCTTGAAACTGAATTTAGATTTAAAAACGCTTAACTCCTGGCTGCAGAGATATTTCTACGCTCTACTCAAAACGACATTAATTACAGGTCACACACACACACACACACACACACACACACACACACACACACACACACACACACACACACACGCACACGCGCACGCGCACACGCACGCGCACACGCACGCACACACACGCACGCGCACACGCACACGCACACACGCACGCGCGCACACGCACGCGCGCGCACACACACACACACACACACACACACACACACACACACACACACACACACACACACACACACACACACACACACACACACACACACGCACCCACGCACGCACGCACTTTCTAAGATGGACTAAGTAGCCCAATATCGCACTCTTTTGCGTAGTACGACAATAAGCCTTGGCTAGCCTCACACTTCTATTAAAAGCCGCTTTCCTGAGCTCAATTTGACTGAAGCCCCACTAGAGGCTCGTCCGTACACACAAGTTAAGCTTTTGCTGTTGTGTTGCCTATCCATCTTCGTGCATGCATAATCTAGCCTTGGCCTTTCAACCAATTCCGGCAGCACGTGGCTTCCAGCCAAGGTGTTGACAAAGTCCGCGCTGCTGTTCTGCACCTGACTCAACAATTTTTATTTACCATTCGGGTCAAGCTATCGCCTTCTCTCCAGCGAGAGCACGTGCGGTTGCTGCCTTATTACTGCATTGGCATTGGCACCTTCCGTTTACATCTTGGCCTTCACATTCCGTTTTGTCAAGTAGCGCGCCGTTTTACGTCTCCACTTCTCGTGCTAATATTTAAACATTTCTATGTTAGAGCGTGTCCGATCGTTATTTCTTGAAAAGATAGCGTATTTTCAGGCCGCCATTTTGCGACAAAGTGCTGCATTCTTTGGTGATTATAGTTTGGGAATAACGGCTTAGCAGTTTAAGGCGAAAGCCTTAAGTGGCTCGTACCCCCGATGGTCTTGAAAGAAACGCGTTGTCCGGTCCAATGGTACTAAAACTATCATCAGTGGCAATGGCTCATATACTCCCCTAAGAAAGCAAAATATGCGATATGCGCATCCCTCTCGTCATGCAGAGGCTAGAAACACTGAGCAAAGTGAAGCGTACAGTGCACGCATTCATTGAAATCCCCTGTGCGACCACATAACCGGATAAGTTTCAATCTCCTGCTAACAGGACGCAACGTAAAGCGGAATAGAAACGTCGTTGGTGCGAGTCTGACCCCGCAATACGAGCGCGCGAAGCCGTAGCCGAAGACGGCGCATTACCTTTCTTTCCTTTCGCCTTCACGTGTTACAGGAGTGTAACATGCTGCCAAACTTCTTCTTTGAATTATATATATATATATATATATATATATATATATATATATATATATATATATTCTAATATGAGGATCGTATTCGTATTATATTGTTTATATAATTCTTGTTACGGGAACATTTGTCACGTGTAACGTGTTACATTGAAATGCTGTAACCCCTCTTTGCGTGTTTTACTGTCAAAGTACAATTGCTAGCTGTTATGGTGAAATGATGCAAGGGTAGTACCTACGGTTGAGGTGTCATTTACCATATGCAGCATATTTGCATATACCCCATACTTGCGATCTAACTGCTGCTGTGGCTGCGTTGCAAGCTGCGTCGGGGTTGGTTCAGAGCATGTATATACATGACAGGAGCGCGGTGGAGAGGAAGGTCAACGCGAGAAACTCGTTTGGACCTTTGCATCGCCTCAAAAGTGCACAATACCCTCTGGAGCTCCCTGGGCGTCGCCACAATACCCTCTTGACGGCTTCAATTATCAGTGAACGCCGCAAAAGCACTGCAGAAACTGCAGCCTTTCTACTAACGAACAACCGTCGAGAGGGGAAGTATGTGCATTGGTAGAAAGGAGGTGGTAGAGGAGGTAGAAAATGGGTAGAACCGACGCAGTCGCGAATCGAGTGAATGACAGCCTTGTCACTCTTCGCTCACAATTCCCATGCATGGGGAGAAGGGCGAGGAAAACGATGACGTGAGAAGGCCAGGAAACACTACTACGGTAAGCACGACGGCAGTTGCGGGCAAAGCGAAGGCGCCGTACGGCCCGTTACCGTCATTAAAGCACCGTAGCCTCTAGGGGACACCGTGGTGGAAGCGGCCGCACGTTAAATTAAGACTTCTGTGCCCGCCGCGGTAGCTTTGTGGCTATGGTATTGCTCGAGGTCTGGGGTTCAATCCCGGCCACGGCATCCACATTTAGAAAGGAACTAAAATTAAAGAAAACCGCTAGGGCTCTTCGATTAAGACGTTAAAGAATACCGGGGTTTCAAAATTAATCCGGAGTCTGCCACTTGGGCGTGCCTTATAATCTGTTTGTGGTTTTGGTGCATACAGCTCCGTAATTCAATTGAAGCTTAGCAGCTCTGCCATGATGCGATGTGCCATGTGAGGCAATGATAATGCTCAACCCTCTCAGAGATTATGAACAATGGCGCACAACAACGCCTCGTGCAAGCACGCCTCCCTGTGTACTCTGTGCAGGCGAACAGTAGTGGTGTACGCACGGTGACTCACCACTATCGTATTAGACCAAACGCTCAAGAAGTTGAGCATTCGCCGTCAACATCACCGCTATTTATCGTCAGCCAAACCAAGCAGCACATAAAGCTTCGCTTACATCGATTCCTTCAGTGCGTGGGATACACATATATTTTTTTATTTCTTCCTTTTTCAATTTTGTTGTTGCTTGAATTCTTATACCACACAATTTACGTTGTAGTGTTTTACATGTCATTCTTTCTGCCTTTGAATATAATGCCATTCTTTATGGAGATCATAGAAGCCGGGTACATATACCCAGCTGCTATGATCAGATGGGTCAGGTGAGCAAGTTGCGCAGAGCGTGCATACGCAAAGCTTATAATAAACGATTAAGAACATTTTTTTCTTGTTAGCTGCTTTCCAGTTTTACAAATCTTAAATCGCCATCTTTCTGCCGCGTCCGATCTCGCCCACTGATTATATTGATTTCATCGTGCTTTCTTGCCGGCTGGTGAACAGATTACATATAGTGTCAGGCCTCTGGGTTATATGCCTTATACTATACCACTCATGAATCGTGACCAGGCAGGTAAGAAAACACAGAATCCGCAGTAATGTACGGGGATGACAGAGAGTCAAGAGGAAGGGAAAAATTACATCTGGCTGTTTATTATTTGTGGGCCTGTTAATGGTCAGTTAAGTAAGCATGTTTTCCAATCCATGTCACTTGTCCCGTCCGTCTGCGCTGTCCGCCAGGTTGAGGCATTCCACGACCTTAACTTTGTTCACACTACATTGTTATTGTGACAGCAGTCAGAAGCACGTTACTGGGTTGCCTTTGTTTGCCCTTTCCGCAACGCCGTCGCCGTCGACAAGCCACCTCCTCATTCTCAGCTTTGCCCTTCACCACGTGGCGAAGAATGACAATACTTTCACCAGCCGCGGTAGCCCAGCGGTTATGGCGTTCAGTTTCAGGGACCGAGGTCGAAGGTTCCATCCAGGGCAGGGTGGTCGCGTTATGATGGGGTGAAATGCAAAAGCGCCCTTGTACTTAGCTTTATGTGCACGTTAAAGAATACCAGGTGGCAAAAATTGATGCGGAGGTGCTGAGGTTCAAATCCCTCCGTGGTTCACCCCCATATATATTTTTTGAATGCGAACGCGAATCTGCTCGGCAAAGAAATTGTCGCTTTAATTGTCGCTATGACAATTGAGATTCCAGAAGTGATTTATTGATGGTGTGATTTCATTGTAGTTTTCTTTACTTGTTGATTTATTGAGGCAAAGAAAGCTCTCACTTAAAAAAAAGAAGCACCAGTCAAATTCTTCTGTTCAGATGGTAGCATATACGCTGAGTGCGGTAACTTAATGCCCTTTTATTTACAGTCAGACTAGATAGTTAAGGAGTTAGCCATCTAACCGCTATCCTAGCTTTTGAAGCCGCTGTGACGCGTAATCAAGAAGTTTCGTGCTATATCGGCTACGTACGCTGATATTGTCATGTAGGCGGGACCTGTGGTGACGAAAGCATATTCGTGTGTTGACAAAGGAGTCGCCGCTGCAGCCGGCTTTCCCGCAGCTCGGATAGTTACAAAGAGTATTTGGCACTACTCCATCAACATATGACCTCTACGTCAATGCAAGATAAAAATAAGCTCTGCACGACGGTGACCAAGGCGTCAGGTCCGGGTTAAGATAGCGGTACAGAAAACAACGTTTAGTCATCACCGGTGAATGAAGGTCTCCCAGGTAGGGTGAAATCACCAGCCCCGAGCTACTAATTGGTGTCGATCTTGTTCGCTTGTGCGCAGACACATTCATTTGCGATTTTCATTTACTTCCGCAGAATCTACCGCGAATACTAAGTGCGCTTTGGTGGAAGGGCAAAAGTGAGCAATTTCTTACGCTTCAGTGAGTTCTCGAATTAGCATGAAAGGGTGTACAGCAACCGCAAGGCACGTTAGCGAGCACTAAGGTCCCGCGTCGGTTTGGAAAGTGCCTTCTTGTGCAATGACAAGACCTCAATAGGCGCTGTGGCCCGCGATGAATCGCAATAATTTGCGTGGGCAAGCAAACATGTAGTTAATAAGCGCAATGGTATTTCTCTGTGGTGTACCCAAGCCTGCACGGTATTCCCAATATTTTTAACAAATAATTTACTACAAGTTTAACCCGAGGACTGTTATTAGATGCCGATTACGAGTTATTTCGAGTGTGTCGATTTGTGATTGGCCACTTCCATGGTGTCACAGCCGATGCTATGATGGAAAGGAAGATCATTGTGCCTCTCGGAATGCGCAAACGAAAGAATAGAACGCTTTCTTATTTGATTTATTAATGTTTACACCAAATTCATATTTTCCATGCAAGTTAAGTAGAGACTCCAGTTAAGCTACATTCCACTCTATCGTGACTATCTAAGCAATTCTTTTTATTATGCTAATTTCCGACTAATGACTAATTAGTGATCTATTCACTTTACAAGCAAGAGCATTTGCTATGCATTAGAGCTCATCAACATCACCATAATATGAAAAGGCTCGTGTCACCTGCACAAACATTGTTGTCTTGCATGTTTATGTTTGCGATATCGTTATGTACATACCCGTATTGAACAAAAACAGTTGCAATACACTTTACTCTCAAGTTTTTCCCCGGGAATGAAACAATTTTGTTCTCATGTCAAAAGGCAGACAAGAGGGAAATCGTTTCCAAGAATACCATAATAATCTATTTATAAGACCAGTAATTCGTTCCCAGAAAAGGAATTTTAATAAAGTCCACACAATAATGCCCTAAATTAACTTTATGCCTTCAAATAATAGTAATATTTTCTATACTAATACAAGTTCAGTGCACATTACTTTTGAATTATTCCATAAGACGGGAACAAACAGGGGACGAAGTGAGGACGATAGAAAAGGCGCTGATGTCTGTCGTCCGCGCTTTGTTCCCGTCCTAATGATGCACCAACCAGCTCAGACCAGCACACTCATTCTGAATCACTCAAGCCTTGAAAGTGTGAGAAACATTAGGGGGTATAAAGTAAAAATCGAAAAGGGTAATTATTCTGCGTTAAAAGCAACTGAGAAAGAAATAGGTTGACAGCTGGACTGGCTTTCTCACATGTATTATTTTTTTTAATATATTTGATCTGTTGATTGCTTCAAGGAACACCCAGTGCGCAGTGCATAGAGATAAAAAAAAAGCAGCTCAATGCAGGTTTATCTCTCAAATACATTTGCCAAGAAATAACGTCCTTGCTACCTCTCGCTTTCGCTCTGTCTCTAAGCATGCGTTGTATGCAGTGCGGGAGCCTAATGCGAGAGAGTGTATTTTTGATGTTGCCAGAGAGGAGCACTGTCGTGCAAGAAAATGCTCATACGAAGATTGGCCTTAGCGATAACGGGCTGACAGCATTCTCCCACTCTGGAGCTTACGCACGTGTGGGGTGCGGCGTATTTAACCCCTCTACCGCATACTACATACTTTCCTAGTCCACGGGCGCCAAGTTGCCATTCCTGTTTCAATGGACAGACACACTCAAAATTCTTTTTTTTCGTGACACAAGTTACATTGGGTAAGCTGACTACGCTTATCAGTTCGCCGAGACAAGGGGATTAAGAATTTGATTTTCACGAGACTTCTCGCAGAGAGGGGACGTAAAATTTTCACGCAATGCTAAACGGAACTGGAACATAGAAAGATTAATCGCCGGTCCAGTCTACGGTTACGTTTTTTTGTCCGTGATAGTTCGTATTTACCCGATTACTACTAAACGAGCGGTCTTAAGTATCGACTTTCATTGGCACGCGATATCGAGACAGCTTTTCGAAGCAATTTCGCATATACGTGAAAGCAGCAGCGACCCAAATAGGCTGTCGGGAATCGCACTCGAATCTCTACGGACTGCAAGATTGGTTGGGGCTAGAATATGTGTCACCCGAGCTGCGAACAGATATCTTCGGGCGAGCGTAGCGCAGGATTCGGCTTCACGGGTGTTGTGGACAGTGAGCGCCGCTCTTTTCAGCCTGCGAACTAAGCATAAATTGTGCTCGTTTGAAAGCAACGGCGACCGAAAGCGGTGAACGCCCACTGCGCGACCTGGAAGTGCCGTCGGTTCTTATCCGAAATCTCCTCTCGCAGCAGCTCCCTGCGCGCTGGACGCATGGTCGCCTGCCCGCTGGGGGACATTGCCGCTAGCTTGGAAGCCGTCAGCTTTTATGCAGGGAAATAACAATAAGTGAAAGAAGGCAAAAAGGAATGAAAGGAACCGAAAGCACGCGAGAGGCACTTGGCGTAATTAAGTGGCGCTTTGCGGGCCAACATCTTCGTCAACGCAGGCTTTGACAGAGGGGCGCATTTCCGCGCAGCCTTCACACGTAACGCTTTTCAGTTTCTGCGCAAAATTGTAAAATCAAGGTACTTTACGGCACCGTGATGCGTTTGTGGGATCTAGGAACTCGACACTGGTGTTGAAAAGTGAAGCATGTCTGGACACGCGGAAGAAGAATGGTTAAAAGAAAAACAAACAAAAGCAGTACGTTCTATTGCGGGTCGCACACTATCAGTCGCCTTCAAGAAATAGCCATTATGACTTCGCGATTGTTCGCACATGCTGTATTCAGACGGGCGCCTGCGATGCACGATTGAGTCCGAAAAGCACGAGTTTGCACCGTACAAAAATGAGTGCCATAATCATGAAAACGCGAACCGGCGTTGGCGATAAGAAGACAAATATTGCAATTACTAGTTGCGGAAGCTATAGTAAACGGTGCACTGCCTGTTTTGTTCGAGTTTTTGTTTCTGTTTTTACATCCTTACGCTAACCTCTTGACATTGTAAGCGCTCGCGCTAGGAGTGACACGGTTACGCAAAGCGGGGAAGAAAAAATAAGGTCACCTGCCTGCGCGGCACACGCACCATATTCACGGCGTAAGATGGAGGAGCGCCTTCATAGGAGCTCCATTTTCGGGGCACGCGCTGGAGAGTTCGTACCTTGCGATGAGGCGCCATGACGTGTACCGAAGAGTAAGCACAGGCATCGAGACCACGGCGAGCACATGTCACATCCCTTCGCCCGTGGCACGATACGATGCGGCTGCTGCTGTTTCTGTTGGCGATGAACATTTATTTGAATCCCCTTTGAAATGAGGCGGCCACAAATAGTCACCTAGCCTGGTTGAGTTGACCAGGTCCAGTTACGTGACATTGCTACATGTCGGGAGACTTGGTGGAGTACAACCCCGCTGCAATTCAAAATTTGCACGTATTGACGCTACGCGGCGCGCAGGTCAAGTTGTGACAAGTTGCAAGATATGATACTATGGATTATAATGACCACTATTGATTGGCATCCCCTTTGGAAGGGGGCGGTGACAAATAGGAACCTGCACTGCTTGATTTATTCAGGTATGCTATACGTGTTTTTCATTTCAGTATTTTTGTACACATCTCCTTAATCTTCTTTTGCTTCCTCAAACCTTTTCTATCTACTTTGTACCGGTATACCTATGAACTGCTACATGGCGTATTACCTGATGTAATAATATGCAACTGAGAAGCAAAGCGTGCGCGTATCGACGCTACGCATGTATAGGGAATTTTTTCCCCGGCAGGGAAGCAAGCGCCGGCGTGGCTCAGTTGCCCATGGCACATAAATGCTTTCTGTGCAACAAAGCTGAAACGATCGAACATGTTTTCATTGATTGTAATAATGGCCTATTCTTTTGGGATATATTACAGAGAACTTTAAAGATAGACCTACCCCTCAATCCACATGGTATTCGTTTTTTACGACCTGAATGCGATTTTGAACAGATGGATGTTTTCTTTTTACTTAGGCTGCACGCAGTCTGGCGTAGTCTGTCGGCATATAGATATTGTGATATTAAAGGCCGATCTGTGTATGAATATTTTATGGAAATGGTTGTGAAAGTACGTGACGTGTACAAGAGGAATGAGTGTGATGAAGCTGTGGTGTCAATGCTTGACACTTTGACACATATAAAACGAGGAGGAGGAGGAGGAGGAGTGGGGAAAACATTTATTAAAAAAGAGAAGAAAGCACAAGCAGGTGTCTTTCTGCTTCGAACTAGTCAGCACGGCCTCCCACTGCTCGGGTGTAGGGTTGAGTATTTGCGGGGCCACCTTCACGTTGGGGCACGCCGATGTGGTGTGACAGAGGGAGGCGTAGTTGTTCCAAAGGGGACATTTATATGAGTACAGTGGGGGTGTATTGCGTGTAGTCTGCTTAAATGGGGGTATATAAAACGGGTGTGATCTATGATCGCAAACTCTTTTGAGGCTTGTAACCAAGCTGGAAACAAAGAAAAAAAAAAACGCTGGCGTGGCTCAGTGGTAGAGCAGCTGACTCCCGCGTAGCGGGCCTGGGTTCTATCCCGGCAAGGACTGGGGATCTTTGAGGCGGCGGCAGCACACGCCAACCGAAAAGGCTGTTAGAATGAGCCCATAACAGCTTACGCTGTCAAAGGGGACAAAAAAGCGACACATTTTGCACCAGTCAGCTAACGAGGGTTGTCGTAAATAGCCTGACAATATAGGGAAATCTCATAATCGCTACGCTCATAACTGTAAACGACAAGTGACAACAGTAAGCTCACAGCACCATGTCAGTACTGACACGTGGACTGAAAGTTAACCTACCGGTTCGTCAGTCCCTGTGTTAATGACGGGCAGGAACCATTTTTGGGAAAAATAACCAGCAAACGTCTTGCGAACGAGCGCCACCTCAGTGTCTGCAAACACCTGCTTTTCTTTTTACTGAGTTCTGGCAAGTTTACTGGATCTTCAGTGATTTGCCAATGACTCGAATACAAAAAAAAAAAAGTTGCTGTAGAGAGCACTAACCGATTTATCGGGGAAGCGGATAGGAGGAGGCATAAATGGCGTTATGAAATAAAACAGAGGTCAATTTGGTACCTCTGCTTTGCTGTGAACTTTCCATATTTAAAGACAGGATGAGGGTAAGATGACAGTCAATACCGAGCGCAATTGATTTGATGAAAATGAAACTTCGCGAAATATAAACTTAGACCCCGTGATGAATTACGAACAGGAAAAGAATACAGAATAAAGCGGGGAAAAACATGATAGTTAATCATTCGCGTGGAAGCTCCTACAAAATCATTCGAATTCATTCTTTGTTGGCAGTCTTATAGGAAATTATTTCGAGTGAAAGACAAAAACACATCGCGAAAACAACGAGGCGTTTTATATTAAAAAGCTTGTAGATAAGTGCGACATCTAGCCATCTACCGACAAAGCCAATGAACAACGAAAAGAAGGAAAGCCTAGGCAAAATTAATTGTTTGCTATTTTAAATGTAACAATTATAAATAAAGGCAAATGAAAGTGGACGAATGAACAAGGGGCCGCAAGCGGGACACGAACCAACTTGATGCGAAGCCACATGTGGATACCACGTGTAGAGTAAGAGTCCCCGGGGCGGGGTACTCTTACCCATTTAGCTACTGCGGCGCCCTGTTTCAAACCCTGTGACACGAATGATGACGTATCATGTTTGTCGCTTTACTTTCCATGGTTCTTCTGTTTTAGGTTGATCAGGCCCTATAGGCTGGTTTAGCTGGAGGCTCGAATGTTTCGTGAAATTTCGTTTTAATTAAATCAACTGCGCTCGATTTTGTCTGTCATCTTACACTTGTCCACTCATTAAGAGCAATGTTCTCAATAATATAGCCGCACTAACTTTGTCGTCGGTCTTACTTTCGTAAAACATTTATGCCTCCTCCTTCATTGCCTTCTTGTGTCGGCTCATCTCGCAAACTCGCACAGCTTCTCGCACTTTTTACTCATTGCACAATGAGAGTTTAGGCTTCGGTAGGCTTGACGCCCTGAGCTAAGGCGTCTATGGTTCATTGACCCGCTTCATACGAGGGTTTATTGACCCACACCACATTCCTAAATTGACGAGCTACCCGACGGCTGCAGCTGAATGGGCACTCCCCATCAGCCGCTATGGCCGTGAGTGGCGCTGCCTAACACTTCCGAGACCAATCTTGCACGCATGCACAAACACCCTAGGAACTTGACAGGGGGGCGGCCACTGCGGTAGATTAACGGTGAAGACCAGCTATTGTAATGCGCCAGATGTGAGCTAGCCTGTGATGCGGCGGAACGCCATATTTTCGTCCACATTCATTTCCATTTTCCTCCACTATTGCGATTCTTTCTTAACCCATTCTACCTACTTTAGTGTCCTTTTGGAACTGCTATCAACTTGTTACGAGCACACTCCGCATGTGTACATCGACGCCGAGTGGAACCTGCTGCATAATAAGATATTAGGTAGAACACATCCATGATGCCTGTCCATGTTACCAAATTGTTCTCGTTTTTGTATAACGGTGCATTGAAACACAACACGTGGTATGTACATGTGCAGGTCTACTTCTTCAGAGCTCATGACGTGCCCGGTGTATCGGCTCGTTTCTGTTCTTGTTCTGAACTGTCTAGATCTCCCGAGGGACGCCATTCACAATGGAAAGAAAGGAAGTGGAGAAATAAAATCATTCGCTTCAAGACGGCCCAGTAAGCTAAAGTTGGGTAACATAACGTATATGCAACGCCACCAGGCAAGGCGTGTGACAACCAGGCGGAGAGCCTTCTCGACGTTTTTGACGGTTTTCAAGAAGTTTCATGTTGCACACACACACACACACACACACACACACACACACACACACACACACACACACACACACACACACACACACACACACACACACACACACACACACACACACACACACACACACACACACACACACACACACACACACACACGCACGCACGCACGCACGCACGCACGCACACACGCACACACACACACACACACACACACACACACACACACACACACACACACACACACACACACCGGCCGTAACTGCATCGGCCGTAACTGCACTTTCTGAAAACACGCTGAGTACTCAAAAAAAATGGCGGTCCAACTGAAGGGCATGTTAAATTGAAATCCTTTTTTTTTCGTTTGTGTGCGCTTCTTGATTAATTATTTTGATTCTCCCTAGTATTATTGCTTTCATTTCGACATGTAATTTACCGTTTCGACAGCACTTACTCTTTAGCAGTCCTGAACGTTTGTTTGCGGTTATAAGTGAAAATGGTACACTCATTTCTTAACTAACTGTGTCAATTCTAACTGTGGGTATGAGTCACAGGTTGAATGGCCACCAACAACGACCCCTAGAACGGGGTTCAAGCTATGCACGAGTGTGACATATTGGCATGACATTGCATGAAAGGCTACTCCTGTTGGGTAGAAGGAAGAGCGGCAAGCCAGCTACGAAACCTCTTTTGCACGCAGGAAATTCATGAGCGTTTTCTATACCGCCGGCTGAGGCAAGCTTTCGTGACCAGATTTGAAAGAAGCCTACACGTGGTATTCCACGATTATTAATAAACTTGAAGCCCTCGTCTCTGTCGTCTACTTTGCTCATCAAGATTAATCTGAAAAAAAAAAATAAATTATGGGGTTTTACGTGCCAAAACCACTTTCTGATTATGAGGCACGCCGTAGTGGGGGACTCCGGAAATTTTGACCACCTGGGGATCTTTAACGTGCACCTAAATCTAAGTACACGGGTGTTTTCGCATTTCGCCCCCATCGAAATGCGGCCGCCGTGGCCGGGATTCGATCCCGCGACCTCGTGCACAGCAGCCTAACACCATAGCCACTGAGCAACCACGGCGGGTGAAGATTAATCTGTCCGCGCTGGGTCGTCTGCGTGAGCAGGCGTTTGGTGTGTTGCGACACCACGTACCCGCGCACACAAGG
This sequence comes from Dermacentor andersoni, assembly GCF_023375885.2. NCBI lineage: Eukaryota > Metazoa > Arthropoda > Arachnida > Ixodida > Ixodidae > Dermacentor > Dermacentor andersoni. The sequence goes on along the minus strand of NC_092817.1, from coordinate 195,980,062 downwards.
GTTGGCCCCTCCCGTGTCCAACCGTGTGCGACTTGGCTGTGTCCGGGGAAAAGGGAATCGTGGGGGTTGAGCCAATGCCCGGTCTTTGGACCTTTACGGTGCCTCGGCGGCGGCAACACCCCCCTTTGGCCTCCGCTTCACGTAGACGGCACCCCTGGACTGACCCACCCGGCGGAAATCGGTAGTTGCGTTTTCCTGTCTCGCTCTCCCTCCAACTTTCGTCTTTCTCTCTCGCTTTCCTTCTATCCTGTCTTCTCTTCACTTCGTTTTACTTCCAATTTTCCAGGCAGCAAGGGTTAACCTGGTGTAGTGTAACCAACCTTGGGTCCATTATATTAGGATAAAGTAGCTATGTACAGCTGGCGTTTGCGTTTTCTTCGGGTTTCGTAGCGTCCCCTTGTTGGACTCGGTGGCGGGTGGCTGGCATAGCCGCAGAATATCCAGGAAACTCTATGGCAGAAGCATTTCCCTCCTAACCAGATCGCCTTCAGGAAAGAGGCCCCACCAATGCAGCACTTAAATTTACTTTCCGAAGCAGTGCCCCAACATATGGATGTTCCACTTCACACATAGTGTAGGAAACAGTTCTTCGAGGACGCTTTCCCCATTCTTGGTGGCATAGAGCCTCACGCAAAAACTCGAACCAGCCTACAAGGCTTCAAGGATGTCTAGTGCAGATTTGCTCCTAGAATTGAAAGATAAAGATCAAGTTGAGAAGCTTTCAGTTGTCACCAGTATAGGTAATATAGCAGTCACGATTTCACCTCGACGCTCGTTAAATAAGAGTAGGGGCGTTATTTCCTAGGAAGATTTAATAAATCTAAGGGATGAGGAAATCCTTGAGGGTTTCCAGGAGCAAGGCGTTATAAAGGTCCAAAGAATTGTCCTTCGACGCAACGATCAAGAAATTTCCACAAAGCATGCCATTCTCACATTTGTCACCAGCGCATTGCCCAGTTCGCATGAGGCTGGGTATGTCACAGTCAATGTCAGGACGTGCGTTCCCAATCCCTGAAGTTGTTTTAAGTGTCAAAAGTTCGGCCATGCTTCTCCTTCTTGCAGAGGTAATCCAGCATGTGCAAAATGAAGCAGCAACGATCACGACTCCGAAAAGTGCAATTCTCCACATTGCGTAAACTGCAAAGGTGATCACCCTGCCTACTCACGGTCGTGTCCAGTTTGAAAAAAAGAAAAAGAAATCATGGCGATCACTCTAAAACAAAAGACATCATTCTATGAAGCTAGGAAACGCCTGGTACACTTACCTAAACTCAGCTGTATACGAATGTGGCGCATCAGGGGGCCGCGCCACATAGGCCCCGAGAGCCTACAGGGTCTATTAGCAGTAGCCCTGTGGTGGCTCTTCCAGCCCCCTTGGTGGTGGCACCCGATGCTGCCACATCACTTTCAGAGGCTCCGGAGACCTTGTCTTAAGGCCTTGCAGGGCCTTAAGACAATGCGAACATCAAGGCCTGAGGCTCCTGCCGCAGCGTCAATCACTCGGTCCTCCAGCGCTTCTGAGAGAGCAATGGAGGTCGACACCAAAACACCGGTGTCATTGACACCGAAGGACCGGCGCTCTCTCGAGCGCGCAGAGAGGGATAAACTCCCACTAACCGCTCTAAAAAAGGACCGGTACCCTAATGGTTACCGTTCTTATCTACAGTCGATTTTTAAACATATGTCACCTACAATCTGTATCTAAGGATAAATCTCTATTTATATATTCTCGGTTGTCTTCCATAATGACTTTTATTATACAGTGGAACTGCAGAGGTGTACTACATAACTTAGGTGACATAAAAGAAATCATAAATACTGAACTGGTTCACAATTCCATACTGAACTGGTTCACAAAAGGGGCTTGTAGCAGATTTTGAGCTGCCTTTAAACGAAACCTTTTTCGATAAAGTCCCTGCGGAGTCGCGGTCATAAACTCTGCGCCTGACGTTTCGCATCAGCCGCTGTTGCAACGTATCGAGCTCACTGAAACAAATTGGATTTTTAACTGCAAAGAGGAAGTATCAGTTGAACTCGCCATGGGCACTGAGAAACTTATCTTGACAATGTCAACTTGACAGCTGACCTGCGCCTTGCTTGAGCATTCTGCCGTATACAAATGTACAGAGATGTTTCTGTCAACACGACTGCTTTGTCCACATTTTTTCATGCGACGCTTCGAAATCTAAATCCTAGGGCTGTACAGCTCAGGAACGTTCCTTCAAGAGTGGCAGAATCGGGGACCATTGCTCTAGTGACTCTGCAGAATTCCGCGTTCCTCAAAGCCGGATAGGCTGAACTGCTGACTCACGCGAAGGCAGGTGTGGAGCAGATAGAGAAGGGAAAGCTGCAGGTCAGAGTGGCAGAAAATCACATATCAATTCCCTACCGTTCAGAAGTTCCACGATGTAGAAACAGCGGGAAAGTAAAGGCGCGCCATTCGATGGCTAAAAAACCGGCATCCTTTAATGAATGCTCCACCTCGCCAGACGTTCGCGCAGTACTATGCCGGTAAAATTCGAGCGTTCATTTGTGAAACGGCGATAAGGGGCACGCATGATACGTACAGGAGAGTTTACCGACTGGGTAAGCTGCGCCCTTATTTGAGTGGCATGCATTCAGAAACGATGTTTTGCAGAGAGGGCAGCTAGAACACGATACTGGCGCGACAAATTAGCTGGCGTTTCTTCGTGTGCGTTCACTTCGCATATGACTGATAGTGACGCCCTTGTGACTTCATGGACGGATTGCAAATGCTGCGAACAAGCTATGCTCCGAAGTTTCCGCAATTGCGAATGTACATACACACGAGCTTTTCTTTCCGGTCTAGCGACACGGCTGACAAGGGGTGGGTGGTAGTTCCAGACTGATTCGGCACTTATTTATCTGGCTCAACTTCGGCCGCTGTACAAGCCGACCTAGGTTGCCCTCGGCAACCTCTAGGTTTGAAGCAAGCTTATATCGAGGTAAGCCATCTGTCATCTCAACATCCGCCTCCAGCGCGTGGCCTGGAGCATGTACTAGAAAAATAAAACCTGCGGTTCAAGTAGCGCTTCTACTATTGACAGCGTCAGGCAGACCACCGTGTAGAACGGTTTGACCTAGCCGATGGGTTCTTTAGTGGGAACAAACGCGCGCATTTCACTTTACACGCGCAACGGGAAACACACTGGCGCGGAAAAAAGAAGAGGAAAATAAACACGCCGAGGGAGACGTTGAGCGTCCGAGAGGACGTGAAGCACACGTCAATCCGCACCGTTGCTCGTTGTGACAGCCACGCTCGACAGCCAGCCTCGTGGGGCCGTTCTTTGTACGCCGCCTCTTGAAATACCGCGCGCTATTAAAAGCGGTCTGACCGTGAGCGCCCGTTCGTTCCGCAAGCATTGCGTTCAGAGCAGATAGAAGGTCGAGGGTGGTTGTTGAGAGAGGAGCAAACACGAGGGCGCAGAGTGAGAGGAGGACAGCAGGTCGCGACAATCTTGTACAGACGTAGCGGCACTCGAAGAAAGAAAACATGGTCACACGCGTGAGCCTTTTTTATAGCCTGTGAAGAGAGTGACGGGCGTAGCGTACACATGCGATGCCATACGGCCAGGGCCGATGCCGTATTCGATCCGGCGAACTGAACCTTGCTGAGAAGCGGGAGGACGTTGGCTGTAGCGAGACCTTGACCGCAGGATAGTGGCGAGGGTGAAGGGAGGTGAAACCTGAGCAGCGACAACAAATCATTGAGTAAGCGGCGGCGATTGCGGCGACCTTGAGAACGGGAAGAGTTCCTGGCCACTGTCGAGGGCAACTCTAGGTGAGGAGGCACCGACGCGTGTCAGACGCGGCGCATCCAGCATGGACGCCGTAGACCCGGGGCAGGCCCGGACCACAATTTGGTGGGTCGCCTGACCTTCCCTGCACTGACACAGCCGTAGCCCCTCACCACATCGTGGTACCGTAGGTGCCACAGCCACTTGGCTGCGCTGGTGACATGAGTGGGGTGAGCGCGTGACTTATATAAGGACAGAGGTGGCACATTCGAGCTCATTCGTCGCCGGAACAAGATTTCTTTCCGCTTCGCAGGTAAGGATGCCGCGGCTTGATTACGTAAAAGTCCGCCTTTGACTTGAAGGTAAGCGCTTCTGGCAAAACTCCCGAGAGCGCGCCTTGGCTACGCTAGCAGCCGTGTTCTTGCAGAGCCTAAAGAACTTGCCACGTGCAATTTTCGCGAGCGTTGTTATGGAGGTTAATTGAAGGAGTTGTCACATAATAACGAATAGGCGCGCACGCTTGGTTCGGTGCCAGCTTTGGAACGGAACAATTATCCTCACCGATGACGAGTGCGCAAGAAGCGTCTGCAAATATCGTGCCCAGAGGGACTTCAGAGTATCTGATCTCTGACTTCAACACGTCGTAGGAAAATAGAACGCCATCGTTAACGTTGGTGGCCTTTACTCCAACCAACCGTTTGTTCTCACACTACAGCTTCGAAATGCGCATTTATCCAGCTGTTTCCTACAGCGAAGTGGCCAAAACAGTTGCCAGCCACCGCAGCATTTAGCGGCCACAGGTGCCTTGACTAGCTTTTAATTCCCTGAGGGATCTCTTCATGAGAACTTTTTTTCCTTAAGGAATGCGCAGAAACACCAAGCCATACTGACTGAAAACAACCCATGTTCAAAGTCACGCTTTTACGCAGCTTGCGATTATTGATCAACGTGACACTTTGTGTAAGAAAAGTGGTATTTATGTTTGCGTCACGTCAGGACGGTTAATTTGGCATCTACGCTTTAACGTCTAGCCCAACCATTCGTCGTTGTTTTGGAGGCAATTTGTACCAGGGCAGTTCAATCAGCGTTGAAAATGCTTCGCAAGGCATCCGAAATGTTTAAACACTGTGGAGTACCTCGGTATTAAATGAAGGCAGAGGGAGGCGGCGAGTTCGGGGAATTGCTGACCACAGTTAGGCAGTAGGCGCTACCGTAGAGCACGTTGGCAACTTAATTTGAGCACATGTCGTTTTATATTTTCGCAGCCGCGTTTGTGTACAGTGTTGTGCGCATGGTTGTGGCTGCACAAGTCAGCAAGCATTAAGTGCCTGCTCAAGGCTGCATCTCGTCAATTGTGCTGCATGCCTTAACCAAGGTCTACATTGATAGCTCTCGTTCGAGAAAAGCAGGTGGTAGTTTAACATGAACAGTCAGCGATAAGAAAAAAAGGGCCTCTTTAATCGTTCCGTTAAGGGTTGAAAAATATTTCTTGCGCAGCCCTTCTTTCCTTTTGTTTCTTTTTGCCACCGAAACATTTGAAGAACAGTTCATACGACCAAGTAAGTACTTTACATGTGCATGAGCTACATTTTGGTTCGTGTACAGAGAGAATTCATTGCAAGAAACGTGCAGAGGTCGACCTGAGGTAACTTTCCCCTAGCCGGCTACTCTGCTCAGAGAGAAGCGGAAGAGGAGAAAGAGAGGGGAGGGTGTGAATTAGGGTAGACATCATAGGATATGACTATGTCCGTGTTCGACAAAAGGTATGTGCTCCACTGTCCCAGGCAGTTCTCACGTGTCAGAATCTGGCAAATTCGTGCGTTGCGTATGAACAAATATTGGTCGCGCAATGATAACACGTAGTCTTAGCCTATGGAGCAAACCAGGATGGCTACGTCGGCTGCCGCGCGGAATCCTAAATTTCTTATGGAGATCGAGCTTATAAAGACAAGTGTGGTGACATTTCAATGGCTTTCCGCACAACTTCCATAAGAAAATAATTGCAGTTTGGGGGCCTTGATAATGGGATGCAGACAAGTATGCGAGCGTTAAGACTCATTTTCGCTGTTGCATGATGAATGATTGAGCAGTATATACGTTAATCACGGTGACAATAAGTTAGAATTGTTCGTGAGGGAGTTGAATTTTCCGTTCTTTATCAGTAAGAACGGAGGTACTTCTAAAAAAATTGACTTAGGAAAGGATCACCAGCTGTCAATCCGGTATTTGGCGACTACATCAAGAATGTAGAATTTTCCTATGTTGACAGAAAGTACACTCTTGTGCTATCATCTACGAAACATGAACAACACCTATAGACTGAGTCGTACTCAGTACGGTCTTCCTGACAGTAAAAGCTCATAGTTATATTTATGCTGAGCTCCCTTGCTATCTGCCATTCAGTTTTGAGTTAGTCAGACGTTGAGTTAGTCATTTTGCTTGTCGCCCTGTGTTCACTGAGTCCTATTTCCTCCTTAAAAGTCAAAGAAATTACGCTCATTTCATACCATTATGTAATGGTTCCACTTAAACGTTCTTCTCGTATTTTTTACTCTAATTCCGCTGCTTTAATGTAATGTTTTAGCGACCGTGAAGCGACTGCAACAACGCAATATCCCCCGTAAAGCCTGTAGTGGTTGATGTGGGATGACGTCCCGAAGCACCACAGTAGCTATAGGAGACTCTGTAGCCGAAGGCTTCGGATTGAGATTGAACACCGGTGGTTATTTCATGTGCACCAACAGGCCTGTGCAAAGGGTTGCATTTCGCTTCCGCTGGAACAGGGCCGCCATGACTGCATATAAGGTATTCATCGTCATACTCATGGCACGCGCCATAATAATCAATTCACACATTCGTTTTCAAATGTGAGACCACTTCTTTGCTTATTTTACACAACAAGGCCTAGCAATACATCTGGCCTCGATAAGATTAGGCAGTAGCCATGGTTAAAAACAAAAACAAAGAAAGAGCCGCATTTACAAGGAAAGAGTTCAGTTCCTTTCGATTAATCGAACCCGTGCCCTCAGCGTGCTGAGCGACTATCGTTCCTCGGCACCACGCCAACTTTCTCTCTTTGTTGCCTGTAAAGCACAACAATATTTTATGAAGAAATCGCTCACGTTACCTGAACGCTAATGGTAGTGTTGGCATCAATGACACCACTGCAACGGTTGGGGAAGAGGCGCGTAATACGTGCGACTACGACGGCGAAGTACATAATTGGGCCCTAAGTGTTTCTTACTAGGAAGCAAAGGAAAAAAAAAAAGAAGTAGAAGAGGTGCGAGCGAGTGACTTCGTCTTCTTCGAATAGCAACTAGAAGGGGTTATAGGAAAAGACCAAGGAGAAGTCAATGCCCATAACAGTGACAGGGGACTTCATCATGACATTAAGAATTTCTGAAAGAGGCGCTGGAATTAGAACTCTCCGTCACAGGATTCATACCCACAGCAAGGACAGGAAGTGTCCCAGATCTTATCTTTGGTAGAGGTATACAACATTGTAAAACATTGAATTATGTATCATGATTTAGCATTCACCGTCACCTCATTGCCGCCATGGGCACGAGAAACGATAGAAGTTGAATAAATGCTTGCGTGTGTGAGTTCAACAATGTGTGTGAATGTGGATGCTCCACAGTAACTTAGACAATCGAGTGAAATGGGTTCTGCCGTAATTTATTTCAGGAACCCATCAAAAGCAAACATGCTGAGGAACGTTCTTATAGCCGCCCTGCTGCTGGCAGCTATCTTCTGCATTGCCTCGGCTCAGTTCGGATATGGCCGTGGTTTCGGATACGGCCGTGGCTTCGGCTACGGACGTGGTTTTGGCTATGGTCGTGGTTACTATGGAGGGTTCGGCCGCGGCTACTACGGAGGTTTCGGACGTGGCTTCGGCTACGGAAGAGGATTCTATGGCTGAACTGCACAACCGCTTTCAAGAGTGAGTTCACCATGGAAGATTCGCAAGTGATAAGCCTCACGCAAACTTGAGAGCTCATCGTCCACTATTACGGTATAAAAGAATGTTCTGTGAGCCTATAAAAATTTGCATTCCAACAATACCTAATTTACGTTGATGTGGTCTTGTAAGGGATCCCCCAACTCTTCGAAAAGTTACTGGTGGGCAATTTCTAAGATGTCGAAAATTATTCAGCACAAAGTTGTAGACGAGAGTGCAAGGTTCAAGTGTTTGTTTACAAGAACGTCACGTGATCATTCGTTGGCAATTGCTAGCCGCCTGGTGGATTAGTGTGCAGATTGTATAACTGCATACTCCAGCAGCATTAAAAACAGCACTGACTAGTACACGTCTCAGATACCGTTTGTTTTAGCAGTCGGTCGAAAATTAAACACTTACTAGTTGAGTTTCATTGTTTTTTCTACACCGAGGACAAGTAATACCTTTAGTGAACATTTTTATAAGCTATAACTTCTTAACCCTTGCCTTTTGTTTACCTCGGAGCGTTTAAGAGATGCGAAAGAAGAATAATCAGTTTATTGTCGACAAACACTTCCATTTCACTATAACAGAAACTAGTATATGTAAGTGTATTATGCGTATTAACCAACTTTATTCACTACACATGGCTTGAAATACATTTCGTGGTTCGCGCGCTCTGTATAGAAATGAGAATATTGAAATTAATGGTGCTGAAGTAGAGAGGCATTCGCTCTCTCCTAAACATGGAGCGGACATACTTTTTGACACCATTTAACACTCCCTGTGCGCAAATTTTATAGAACTACGGAAGGCGGCAAGCCGTATCCTGTTCTAGAAATAGGTGGAAGTGGAAGCTAGACACAAATAAGAAAGACAATTAGAGAAGAAAGGTCTCATCATATGATTGGCCTTAGAGCATCGGCAAATGAGCCTTGAAAAACATGGATTGGAGTGGCCCACATTTGTTGGCAGGCAATGCAAAAGAAACATGTACGTCGTCAATGCCATGCCGCGCAAGTAATGTCGAATGCAATTTTCAAGAGGCAGGACGATATCACCTTAAATCATGATAAAACTAAACACTGAGCAGCGAAGACGTTAAGGAGTAAAGTCTCCTCATCGATGGTGGTTGAGTTTTACGCACGTCATCACTTACAATAATGATTGCGTATGCGAGTGATAGCGTAGGTTGGAGATTGTGAGAAGAAGAAATAATAGCCACGGGAACATGTTTCAAAATTTTCTTTTAATACGACAACAACAAGAAAACATGGGTTTCGCTTTGGTGCTGGAATTGTTCATCACCCGTCGCTCAACTGCTGGTGTTAAAGATATATGACAATTTTTACTGCGCGTCTAATCTTCATGTATTATTCTTTTTTCAGATGAAAACCACAAAGCCCATGTCCATAGAAGCACAATTTCAAGCTTACTATTTTTCGAGTTTATAATAAAACGAGTGATCTTACTCTGGAACACATTGTGTGCGCTGTCTCCTGTACTACGCAAATGTAAAACATGTAGATTGAAACTGAATTGAGTGTTGCGGTCAGTGCTAAAGCAACTATAGTCGGATACAACTTTAGAAAAAAGGGGAGGCCCCGCCCAGATGACCGAGGCGCGACAGCCAATCGCCCCCGCGACTAAAATAGTCCGGCTTGAAAAATCGTGCTCCTGAAACGCGTAATTCTCGGTATAAATAAAGACTTTTGTATTTTGATGACTGCTTTAGTAGAGCTCTCATGTGCTACAGCACATGCCGGATAGCGGCAGAAAAATAACCCTGTGCCTTCTACAACGCTGCCCGTCGTCTGCTCTTTAGCTTCATTGCAAGTAACAAAAGTAGAAAGAGCAGCTCTGCAAGGCTTTTGCGCTTGTTCACAAGTAAACGGCGTATCTACTACCCTTTTCCAAGCTTAAAACGAATCAGTTGTTATTGAAAAAGCACTTATATAAAACAATGCATTTGTCGCAACCATTACAAACATGGGGGAGAATACGGTTGAGGCAGCAAGGTAAAAAAAAAAAATGCTTTATTCATCGTTTTAAATAAATACTCTTGGTTTTAGATAGCATAAAATTTATATTTTTGGGCTTTGTGTTTTCACAATTTCGCAGCACGCATTCTACAGCTTGTGCGTGCAGTGAGCCCTGGTGGACAGCAATCAATTGACGGTGCTACACAACGCTCGAACACCGTCGCTATATAGACGCTCGGCTATATAGCTCGGCTTTCACTGCTGGCAATGATCGTTCACGCTAAGTTGACGGTGACGAATCTTTGCGTTGAAGGCTTCTTGTGCAAATATTTTCTGTTGAGACACTCGTAGGTTTGTTTCATGCGCGCACACTTTTCCGATTTCTCCTTTGAGTAGTTTTGCTCCATCACTTCGCACCGTCCGACGAAAAACGCAGCGACACAGTACACGAACACGCCCGCCGCTAACAGTAGGCACTTTGGAAAACTTTTCTCGTCGTAACTTCACTCGGGAGCGAAATAAAACAACATGGAACAAACACGCTAGATGTTTGTTCGTAGCGGTCGCCGTGGGATCCTGTTTTCAGGCAAAGCGTAGCGCAGCGCCAGCGACGCTCGCTGCAATGTTCCTTCGCCGGATCACGGCTCAGAATAAACGCACGCGGCACAAATGCCGCATCGTAAGCTCGCAGTAATATTTCCGGCATGATAGACCATCACAAACAGTTCTGGAATTCACTCTGACGAGGGGCTGAAGCACACAGGTGACGCGACCTCGCCCGCTTCGAAGCGCGGGCGGCCATCTTCTCTGTCGGCGGAGTGACCGGCCGTCCGGCTCTTGACGTTAGTCCAGAGTGCGCGCCCATTGGTGGATGCTCGTGTGCCTCCGTCTCGGAGGAGTAAACGCGCCCTTTTTTCTAAAGTTGTATCCGACTATAGTTGATTGCAATGTATGGTAAAATTTCAACGAAAACAAAGTTTAGAAAACACCAGACATGCAGCTAAATGTTTGGAAAAGCTAAGGTAAATCCCGAGATTGGTGGTGCATCATACCAGCAACAACAAAGAAGTTAAATAGTGTTACTGGTAACTTTATGGAATTCAGAAGATTGCGTAGGCTGTATCAGGGTGGAAGCCGCAGGGAGTACGCGAAACGTCTTGTGCGTGCTGCAGAGGGTGCGTCGACACTAGGTTAGGAATGACTTAACAAAATACACAAGTTACATATCTTCAGACATCAGAACGCTCACAAGCCTAATTTATGTTACGCACTGTGGGGGTCATACGGTCTAATTTTGCAATCGTGCTGGCTCTCCATTCGTAGTGGGCCCGTTTGTTCTGCAGAAGGTGTTTGGGCACTAAAAATAAATGACCGCCCTACTGGCGGAGCCCAAGACTGCCCTTCGCCGCTCAAGTGCGCCGCCCTCGTGTGATGGTTGGGGCTCCCGCACTTGCCCCAATCTTCTGTGCTTTGCTGCCAACCGAGACGGACACGTTCCGCTGTGGTCCATGGGGTGGGATATGCCTCTGCCTTGCTGCTCGAGTCTGTTCAAGCCATTTGTGAACCGTACGGGTGGAACGCAGGGCCACCATCACCGAGGGCGCTTGAAATGTATGCAACAAACTGCGTACTTGTAGGCATTATAACTGCCGATGAGCAGAGGTCGGAGTTTAATGGCTTATACTAACTATGGCTGAGTTGGCTCAAATGCGATTACTCTCGCTGCGATTGACGAACGTACCGCCAAGCTATGCCTGTCTAAACACCGAGCGAGAACCTAAATTCATCTCCCAGCACACTCTCTGCATGCGCGCGACACATACATGATCGAGTAATGGCTATTTTCCTTTACAAAACGATACCAAAGTAAGCCACGTGGGTAGTATGCTTGGAAAGATCTAAGCGACATTATTATAAGATGTTTTGGGTAAACTTGAAACGCACACACGCACGCACGCACGCACGCACGCACGCACGCACGCACGCACGCACGCACGCACGCACGCACGCACGCGCGCACGCGCACACACACACACACACACACACACAAACACACACACACACACACACACACACACACACACACACACACACACACACACACGCACACACACACACACACGCACACACATGAAGACGAAGTACACTTGACCTAGGGCGCTCGCAAGCGAGCGCGAAGCGAGGTCGACGAGGCAGACAGTAGAACAGCCCTCAAAGCGTTTCTATGCAAATTTCGATTCTTTATTGACCCCGCAGGCTAATTCGCTTAAATATTTCGGAGTAATGTACACCGAAAAGCTTAATTGGACACTACATATAGAGCATATCACCTCAAAGGGAGCACGCGCAGTAGGAATGCTACGTAGAGAGAGAGATATATAGGGAGCAAGCAGAGGAAAGGCAGGGAGGTCAACCAGACGACCCCCCGGTCTGCTACCCTACACTGGGGGTAAGAAAAAGGGGAACAGAAAGAGGAAAATAAGGAGAGAGTGAGAACTGAGTGCACGTGGGAGGATGCACAGGGACACTACAAGCAGTCTCTTAAGCCGGTGTACTTTAAGTAGTGCACTAGCACACCAATAACTTTTTCTGCCAAAGATGGGTGTGGCTACAGTCCCAGTATCTTCGACTCAGGGAACGGTCTTGGCGCCGGTCCTGTCGTTTGTGTTCTTCTTGAGCCCTGGTCTTCTGCGCCTTGCCTTTGCTAATTCAAGCATGAACCAAGTAGCCCAAGCAAGACATGAGTCCAGTCGGTTTAAAGTTGTCCTGAGTCAGAGGCCCTGTACGTCGCAGTGCGGGCCGGTACACATTAGGTGCTCGATGGTTTCCTCACGCCTACAGGAGTTGCATATCGGACTCTCGGTCAATGTCATACAATACGAGTAAGCTTTCGTGCACGCTTTCTGCTTCGTAGACTAAGCAACAATCGGTCAGGGTCGCGTCGGCATGTCCTCATTATTGATATATTGCACGTGTGTTTGGCCAATAATAAAGTTGGGCTGCGTTTTGTTTTCTGGTGGACCTGCGTACAAAATTCGGTATCTGGTTTCATTAGAACGACAGTCATTAGGTTTATGTCACGGGCTTCCTAAATTTGTCGCCAATGATATCTTATATCAAGACGCCCGCTTGGCGTCTCTGCTCATGCGATTTCATATCCTAACCGTAGAAGCTTTTCCCATAACCACAGAGGATGTCTCGATATGTTTTCATTAATGAATCTGCCTCACTTTTTAACTATCAGTAGTATTGTTCACGTCGCCCTGAAGTTAATTTTGCAAAAAAAAAAAGAACTATCGGACCCAATAAATGTTGTCCTAGGTGGGGTGGTCTTGCTAAATTGGTCTATTCCAGTAGCTAAATTAAATATGATATTTTTTCAAACAACGCTAAATATCTACCCTATAAATATCTAAATAGTATTTTGGAAGAAATCTTCGCAAAACTCGATATAAAGGCTGTTATAGCAACTGATTATTCCGTCTGTAAATAGAAGGCAGGTGTGGGCATTGTACCATCGCATCTAAATTGGTCTTTTTCCATCTGGCTACCTGACTTCACGCCTATGTTTCAGGCGGAATTATTGGCAATTTTCTTAGGTTTGCGCAAATTACCATGATCTCTATCATCAGCCTTAATCTTAACTGAGTGCCTGTCTGTCTGTTCTTCATTAACCACATCCAAATTGTCAGATTCATTAGAAACTGTCTATTCTCTTCTCCCATGACACTTACGTCTCATTCGTTTAGTGTGGGTGCCAGGCCACAAAGGTGCAGCCTTAAACGAATATGCCCATGTACTCGTAGTAGCATCCCACGATGGTCCTATAATTCCGTTTACCTACGTCAGCTTTCATCAATGCGGCAAGATGCTGAAAATATACTAGTGCAAATAACTTGGCGGAATCATCGTTGTCAACATATGATTTCCCGCATCTCGATTTACTTTGGAACAACAAATGGTGCTGAAGTCGAAGTTTTGACGCAAGCCCGTCTGGTCGGGGGGCATCATGAAGAAGGCTAAAAAGAAGGACACTGACCATTGAAAGAATGAAAGAAAAGAGGTTTCGGTGCTCTACCAGAAAAATTGAAGTAACGATTACGAGACTACGGTGCCAAGTCCCCACATTGAGCTTTTACCTCCACAGGTCTGGTCTGGCTATATCGCCTTTGTGCCCTTTATGCGATGAGAGTGAATCTCTGCAACCCTTGTTTTTTACATGCCGCCCTTTCATTATACAAAGGAAAATATCTTTAGACCAACCATTCGAAAAGCTCGGCTCGAATTTGACTGTTCCTGTAATTCCTTCCTTCGGGGCTACCGGACTAGGTTACAGCCACAGGAATGTTTGTGAAGCCCTCTGCATCCTTTCGTGTGAGACAAAAAGAATAGAAAGCTGGAATTCTTCTTAATACTTGTTATGCTTACATCATTTTTATGCAACACTTATATAATTGATTATTCATATTTGCAACAGTAGACATTTTAGATCCCATTTGAAAGAAACTTATTTCATTTCACCTTAAGTTATTCAAAAATAATTCATATAAGTTATTTCACAGCCCGAATCATGACCGATCCCCCAGAGGGGATTGCGCCACTTCGCTATGGAACAAGCACACGCCGGCCCAGTGTACGGGTGTTATCTCTGCTCTCTCCTTTACGGTGGCTCAGTCTTCAACGAACCTGCCTTAAGAGGAAGCTTTAGCTCAGATGCTCCTAAGTACATGTAAAAGGAGAATTCGTTTTTGTCGGCAATCACTGCCCCAAACATGACGAGGTTTATTGCTATTGAAAGAACAACTTAAAATGTAGGGACTGTTGGTTTCAAATTTTTTATTTATTTGTCAATTTTTTACGAAAAATAGGCAAAAATCGCAAATTTCCGGAAAACGTTGTTTCCGAGTTTACAACTCCGTAAGTCAGCGATAAAAAATGGTATCACATTCTGTGAATTGCATCCCATAGTACATCTAAAGCGGATAAAATTGATATCTTACACATGAGTCCCAAAAAAATGTAATAATGTGTAAATACAGCTTTTGCAAAGCACTTGTACACAACGTAACAAATTCACGTAATATATAAATTGACATATTGAATTTGTCCGCTTTGATTTCTCTAATGGATGCCGTTTTAGAACAGCGATATCTGTTCTTGACGGAAGGCTGTTAAACTGTACACTTTGTGCTCCTATCTTTCTTCTAACTTTCGAATTTTTAAAAATTCTTTCAATAAAATTGAAGTCTCAAATAGAAATTACACTTCCAGCAGTCACTAGAATTTCACGTTCTCTCTCAAATGCAAGAAATTTCATTAAAATTGGTCCAGGGGTTATCTTAGAAAAGCGCTTTTTGCGTTTTACGTGCATTGGAATAGGCCGCGTCAGAGTTGGGCACGAGCTAAAGCTTCCTCTTAAGGCGTTCCAGCTTTAAGTGTGTCCTCGCGGTTCTTAGGCGTGGCGGTTCGCTCCTGCCCAGGAAGGCCGTTTTACACGCTTCCTCGGTTTGGAGCCGGCCACGCTACCACCGCCGCAAGCACCCACCGCACCATCCGGGGGCGTCATCCAAGCCTCCTCGGTGGCTCTAGGGCAGGACCCTACCGGTGATCTCGTCCGAGCCATCACCAAGCTGACACAACAGCTCGAGGTTATGACGAACGCCTTCGCGTCCGTCAGCGCTGTTGCACCGTACATTGAGACGGCGCTTCGGTCCCTCCGTCTTGGACCCTTCCTGCTTGGAAACGCCGTCCAGGCTTCCCTTGGCGAGATTATTGTCGCCAGAGGAAAGACGAGAGAAGTACACCGGCAGCGAATGGCACCTTTACTGATGCAGCCACAACAACCAACATCGTTCACGTCGTCTTCTACAGACTACCAGTCCAAAAAATAGGAGCCCGATCTGATGATGATTATGTAATGAGCATATAAAACACGGATGGCAATGTTCCCTCCCGTGAATATACACCGGCCCGATGCTAGAACACTAGTGAGTCAGGTCACAAAAAGGACAAGTCGAGAACAAAAGAATTAACCATGGAAATAAGCGTGTAAGAAGCGTCAACATGATAGTACACAATAGTTAAATCATCGCGAGTAATAGTGCTTCATCCTAACCACGTGCACGATTTCGGGCACAGGCTTACGGCGAGAGCGCGGTGAAGAGTCTGCTGGGATCACTCGGAAGTTGACATCGTTGAGGCGCTGTAAAACTACGTATGGACCAAAGTAACGGCGCAGTATTTTTTCGGAGCGTCCTCGTTGACGTATAGGGCTCCACAACCAGACGCGATCACCAGGGATGTTCAGCACTTCCCTGTTCCTAAGGTTGTAGTGGTGGACATCATAACTTTCCTTACACTGGATACACAGTCGCGCAAGCTGACGAGCTTCTTCTGCCCATTCGGCGAAGGAGTCCGCATCCGGGAAAGCAGTTGTGCTAGTATTGCGTCCAAGGCAGTGGTAACATCGCGTATGTACAGTAGGCGAAAAGTGCCGAATCTTGTGATTTCCTGAAGTTCCGTATTGTAAACGAATGTGGTGCGTGGGAGACATTGTTCCAGTTCTTGTGGTCACCGGCGACGTACCTGGGTAGCACGTGAGCAACTGTTTTATTTAAGCACTCGGTTAGGTCATTCGTTTGCGGATGGTATGCAGTAGCTTTTTGGTGCGCAGTACTATTTCGTTGTATGGCTTCATGCACAAGCTTCGCTGTAAAGGCTGTGCCGCGATCCGTGATGAATACGAATGGCATAGAATCACCCAATGTCTTAGGCAGTGGCTCGCTGAACTGCCTTGGTTTGCATTTCCGAGTAAGATAGTCTGGCAATCACAATCCATTGGTCGGCAGCAGAAGGCGTTCGAAATGAACAGAGTAAGTCTATACCAACGTGCTGAAAGGGAGCCTTTGCAGGATTAACAGACCGGAGAAAACCGGCTGGTCGCATCGGCAGAACCTTGCGGCGTTGACAATCCCGGCAATTCATCCCACAGTGCTGCACAGTCTTCGATAATTTAGTCCAGTAATACTTCTCGCGCATTCTGGTCAATGTTCGTGCAAAGCCCAAGTGGCCAGAAGAAGATTCGTCATGACAGGCACGTAGCATGCGCGGAGCTCTGGGGGGACAACAAGAGCTAGCTGGTGTAATTTGAGTGGAAATTTTACTTTTTAAAGCACGTCGTCACGGAAGCGGAATGATGACACGTGAGGTGCCAATTTTCGAGGAGGTTGCGAGGTGCGTTCTTCTCATATAGGCCCTCCGGTGTAATAACGGCCGTCTTTTCACGGTCTCGCTCATCCACTTCAATCTGCAAGTAGCCACTGCGTAGGTCCATGGACGAAAAATAGCAGACATGCCGGAGGCGATCTCAGGAATCATCGGACAAACGCTTATATTGTAACGTGGTTGAGTTTCCGGTAGTCGACGCAGAACCGTAGGCGGCCGTCTTTCTTTTGCACCAGCACAACCGGTAATGCCCGCGGACTAGTGGAAGGTTGTATAATGTTGTCTTCGAGCATCGGATTCACTTGGCCACGAATGGCGTCATGCTCCTTCTGGGAAACCCGGTAGGCATGTTGGTGCACAGGCCTCACGGTCGGCTCAGTGATGATGAGAGGTTTCGTGAGCGGAGCCTGTTTTACTCGGGAAGTGGATGCAAAACAGTCTTTGAACGAGTGAAGAAGGCTGAGGAGACTTTCTTCTGTGCTGGCGCTATGTTCGGGCTCACATCAATGGCACTGACGGCCTTTGCGTCATGGTTACTGCTCACCGACAGTTCTGTCCAAGATGCACAGTCTTCTGATGCATCTAAGTGTTGGAAGTGCGCTCGCTATAGCACTGCACTGAATCAAATGCAGAAACTATCCCTTGAAATCCGTGACCAGGATCGCCATTTGGTCGCCGTGGTGTTCAACAACTCCTGTTGCGACGCCGAGTTGTCGACTTGGTAGGGCGGAAACGTTCCCTTCAGCGATTCTGGGGACATTTCGATCGGACTGGCACTCGACAACGAACATGCTACGCTGTGGTGGTACTGTAACTGTGCAATCAACGACAGGCAATGCTGTTCGCTCTGAGAGGTATTCACCCGTTTGCATGGTACGTTGGCTAGAGAATGCAACGAGTACGTCCCGAAGATTGATGACGGCTTGATATTCCCGACGGAAATCCATTCCCAAGATTATTTCCGCGAACAATGCGGCAGTACGACGAAAGAGCCAATGAAGGTAGAACTGAGGATTTAAATTCTGGCCGTAAATAGCCCTGTTGGCGTTACAATGTGAACAGCGGCTGTGCGCAGCTGGGGACCTTTCCAAGGCGTCG
Source organism: Dermacentor andersoni (assembly GCF_023375885.2). NCBI lineage: Eukaryota > Metazoa > Arthropoda > Arachnida > Ixodida > Ixodidae > Dermacentor > Dermacentor andersoni. The sequence continues at coordinate 195,962,060 of NC_092817.1, read as the reverse complement.
TAACCTCCCGCAGTGCAGCTGCGAATGTACCACTGAAAACAGAGTAATCGGCACTGGTGTCGACGAGAGCTGTTACTTGGTGGCCATTAACAGAAACGGTAATGTCAGCGGCAGCTTTGGTGTCAGGTGAGATGTCGGGAATTGGTCGGTCACTTGTCGGTTCCTCTTCGGTCCCACGTTGCATCGAGAGAGGGAATTCGACAGTTTCGCAAACTTGGAAACATTCGCTTACTAACTGAATTAACAAACATGACGTCAGCGCGCACAAGCAATCATGAACACATCCCACTCGATGAGCGCTGACACTCGCTGTCAAAACATTGGTGCGAGCGAGCGCGGCCGCAGTAGCTAGCAAAGTGACCTTCGTGCTGTTTGTCGCTTCAACGCAAGCGCGGCGAGAACACAGCGCGCACGAAGGTATGAACGGTCTGTAGAACCTTTTCAAGATACGGCGCGCGCGACCGCGTGCGGCCGTGAAAAGTACGCACTTGGCGAAATCGAAACCGTCTCCGCTCCCATCCACGCTGCCTACCTGCTTTCTGCCTATAGGGATTGAGCTGCGATCGTCAGTCCCCCTAACGCCCGGTCGCGAAATGCGCAGTTGCTACCGAAACCCGATGCCGCCCCCCCCCCCCCCCCTCCCTGCCTCCCATCAACCACGGCCTTTGGCGCGACGGAAGACAGCGCGTTTGCTTTCCGCTTCCTCCTTCGTGTGCGCCAGATTGAGCCGCGATCGTCGGATTCCCATCACGTGCTTCCTCTCGCACAAGCCGCATACGACGCGCGGAGTCGGTGTTATCGCTCTTGGACTTAAACGCGAAACCTCACGGCGACGGAAAAATTCGCCTGAGATGCCCATATGTTTTCTATCGCAATAAGTAGCAGTAAAAAGCGGAAACGCAGAAAAGAAGGCGACAGAAATAGCAACATTTTATGAATAAAAATTACTGTATATAGGAATCGGAATCAACTCTGTTTTCAAGAGACGGGATCCGTTTGGACGAGAAAAAAAAAAAAGAACTAGTATTAGACTTCGCTGACCTGCCCTGTCGTGCTCGAAATTCGCTCAAGAAGAAGCAATGATATTGATCACTGGAAAGCGAGAAAAGAAAATATGGCATGCCGTTTAGAGATTGTCTCTTATGCCTCGGTTAATACACGATGCAGCTGTTCTGAAGGTCTTCATAAGGAGGACGTTATTTCAGAAGGAAGTAGCAACACGCGGCGCGCGCTCACGTGCTACGAGTTCCAGCCCACTTATCCATTGCGATGAGGATTAAACATACAAAATCCTGTCCTTGAAGGCAAGCTCCAGAACCACCGGAGACGCCCCTCTGTGCAATTGCACGTGGCCTGGCCGTCGGCCCTGAGCAATTCCGTGTACGAAGTGATTAGGGTGCCTCGACACTAGCGCTACCTTTTGCGATGGTGGAATCTTTGAACTAGACTATCGAGGATGCATTTTGGTCTGGCGTCCAGAAGGTGCCGTCAGCACTCAGACACTCCACCGTTATGCCGAAGACATGTGCAACAGTTGTATTTGCAAAACAAACTATGATGGCTGGGTAGCTCTTGTTCTTGTTCTAGTGGAGATGCTGACGAGCAATAGGCGCGCAATGGATGAATCGGGAACGAACTGGTGGAAAAATGTGACTGCATGCGCTGGGACTTGGAAATGTCTCTGTGCGCTTGTATACCGGTACAAGCATGGCTCTGTTTCCAAGCAACGCCAGTAGGCACTAACGGTAAGTTGCGGTCTCCGATCATTGGTGGGAGCGTGAGTATTAATTGTCTGACATCGACTCTTGCCTTTCCCCACATAGCACAAAGGTCAGTATGCAGCATTCTCGTGCACGCGTACTTTTAGCCCAATATATTATTTTATCGTATTTTAAAACACGAAGGAACTGAGCTTCCTAATCAAAACAGAAGGAGTAATCTAATGGACTCTAAAGGTGGTTGTCACGGTGCGGCATTATTCGATTCAGCGAAGCATCGATCAACGGGCGTCAAAGGGTCGTAGTAATAGGAACCGACGAGCAAGGCGGTTATTGCCGGCCACTCGGGCAAGCGACCGAGAAAGCAGGTTTAGAGATTATTGGCTTTTTGTCGTCGACGCGACCGTACGCCCCGACGGCTTTTCGTAGGAACCCCGGTCTATTCTCTGCTCCGCACGTGCATTGAGAGCCTTACTAAAAAGGCGGAGGTGCGAATGCTCCGAAATATGTGGTGTGTCTGTGCGAGCCCGTGTCCATGAAGTGCTGACAGTGTATGTGTGCCGACATCGCCGTATGGCCAGCTGCCGTCGTTTCTGCCACGTTTATGAACGAACAATGGAGGCCCGGCACGTAGTCAAGGGTGTGCGTATGTGGCGCAATACGAGTGCGCGAACTCTATCAGCAGGGGGGAAGCACCCGTTCCCTCGCCCCTAATTAAAAGGGGCGCGGCCAAGACCTTAGGAGGAGCCAGTATACAATTGGGTGAACTTGATTGGATTATCACCAATATCTGCCGTCCTCCAACCCAGTGCGCTAGGGAAAGAAGTTATTTAAGCGCAGGTTTTAGGCCGAGTTAGGCAGTCTAGAGTCTAGAAGCTGAGCCCACAATCTGCTGAAAAGCGTCAAGGAGCTAGTGCCGTCCAGTATCGCCTAGGTCGCCTAGCCGCGTCTGAACTGGGAGCTACTAGTTGATGTAAGAGACGACAAACCAACGTCTGCAACGAAGCTCACGGTAGTTCTCCTCAAGTCAGCTCAACCTGCTCGGCGGAAGAAGTCAGACCTAGACTCCCGGGAAACCCAGCCCAGCAATCTCATCCACCGCAACGAGATCGTCTTGCCAGCGTTCATCGGTAAAGCTCTGCCATCGACTCCATGCTTTATGGACTTGCTACTGTTGCCCGGCCATGCGTATGTCATCATTTGTTTTGTTTTGAACTCTGTTTAGTTGACCCCCGTTAAGTGTGTTTTGTGTAGTGCTAATTTCTGTGTTTACTGTTAACTGTTCCTCGTACTTATTTTGTATTCATCATTGATCTAGATTAAGTGCATGTGTGTTAGTGTGTGTTTCTTGTGTTTCTTTTAAGCTTTGTGTCATTGTCAGTCGATAAATGTTTTTTTTTTTCTATTTTTCTCCCGACTCTGACTCCTTCGCTGTGTACCCTTGAATACAGAACGACCAACCGGCTTCTATACCCCGTCGACGACTTCGCGCCGACGGCGAACGGGTGACAAGCCGTCACAATGGCCGTTGCAATTTAATCACCGTCACAACACTATCACGAAGAGAGAGATATATATACTCTTTATTAGAAAAAGAGATTTTTGCCGGCGCGTATAAACCGCTGGCATGCTACGCTCTATAGGGATGAGGAATGGGATTAAAAGATTCCAAAGGGGAGTGGGGAAAAAGAGAATAAAAATAAATATGAACTGCGCAAGTGGACCTGATACTAATATTTACAGGTGACATGGCGGGTAAATTTAGGCTTTTGTATGTGAAATGTTCATTCTTTAAAGCTTTGCTATTAGACCAATTTCTGACAGGCATTTGAAAAATAAATCCAAGACCCGCCGCTGTTCTGAATGGCCGGGCATTGGACCTAAGATGATGGGTAATGTTAACGGATTGTGGCAAATTGGCATTTGTTGCTCAAAATATTGTCTCGCGTTGCTGCAGTACGCGGGGCACTGTGCTCCATTGTCTCTAAGTCGCCACAGTTATCACAGTATGGGTTAGTGGTAAGCCCTATGCGGTACAGATAATTGTTCGTGTATGCCACGTTCCGTTGAAGACGATGGTAGAATGTCTCTAAGTGTCGAGGAAGTGGTCGTGGAACTTTCGGTCTTATTTCTGAGTCAATATAACGCAGGAAGTTATCTTGGTGAAGCGGCAGATTCAAGATGCGGCCTTTTTCTTGATAGGCATATTTTTTTTGCCATGTTTGAAGCGTCGCCTTTTGTAAAACATTTTCTTTTGAAATCGCGGTATTGGAGTCCATTTCGGGCAGCTTCATACGCTTCTTCATTTCCCGAAATACCGGCAAGGCCATGTATCCAGTGGAACTTAATGCAATTCCCAGCAATCTTAGCCTTGTGGTGAAAATAAGCAATGCCAGATGCTGCAGGTTGGTGATTACAACGCTCGTGCCTGTTCCACATACTTTGTAGGGCCACTTTTGAATCCGTGAAAATCCCCCATGTCTTTGGCGGCTGCTGTCGAAGTACATACACAAGGGCCTCCATAATGCCATATAGCTCTGCTGAAGTAGATGATGTCGCTCACTGAAGACGAAACGAGATTGTTGCCCTGTAGAGGGAACAAAAAGTCCGCACGTCGGCTTGTCGGAAAAACTACTTCTGCTCCGTACCAGATCTTACGTCAACTGTCTAACGTGATATACGAGATCGCCCCAGTCGGTCAGCCTTCAGTGCCTGCCAACGTCACCAGCGATGTTGTTCACGTCGCCAGGCTTAAGCCCAATGTCCCCCCATTAGGTGCGGCTCTATAACTTGCACCAGGACGGAGTTAACCCTGCCGGGAGGGTGATGTTACAGTGAAGGGAAAGAAGAAGGTGACATGAACTAGAGGAAGATGAAGACTGGCCGTTGCCTGAACGCCATATACACCAGTTGTAGATATAGATTATTTTACATTCGTTGGCCTGCTTTCTTTCTGCAACAATATGTTTTGTCACAAAGAATATTTCCCGAGTTCGTATCTACCGCTCACTTCACGAATCTCATCGCGAGAGCTCTAAGCGGGAGGGTTGCGATCCCAGAAACATGGCAGGTGGATGACGGTAAAAACCGACAGTGGAGCGGGCGTCGTGGTTCCCGTAGCCGTACCTGCTAAGTGGTCAGTCTGATTGGTGTCGGCAGGCTATACCTTGCCACAGGGTTGCACATCAATAACGAAAAAAAAAAAAAATCTGTGGGTAAATACAGGCTCCGATGTACAAAGCACACGTGATAAGGAAGGCTAAAGAAACATAATCTTTTTCAACCAACAACCTCGCGCATTCGTGTAATTTGGTAGAGCAGGGGAACTTTGATTTGGGACGAGTGTTCGTGCGCTTGTGGCTCGATTTTCACGCTGCCTCTACGTCAGACATGTTGGTTAACACTAAAAGATTAACAACTCGTTATCACTCCGGTGTTGCTTACAGAAACCATCTTTTAAAGCGAAAACTTTACTAACCGCGGCAAGCCGAGTTTCACCGTCGCCAGCAATTTGGCCTTCATTTGACCGCAGCTGCGCCGTAACCTTGAAAACGCATCACGTGACTCGCTGCGCCGAGCTTCGTCGCCGCCGCCAGCTTGGCGCATGCGCTCTCCGCAGCTGGTTCATTGCCTGACCTAGTGACTCACCGCGCGCCTGGCTAAGAAAAGCGCCGCGCTCGTCTAGTCAGTGCGAGCTTGGCCGTGGATGAGAGCGAGGCCGGGCCGTCTTCTCTGAGCGTTGCGCGGGAACGGGAGGTTTTGAGCCGTCATCGCCAAGCGGCGTCTGACCACCCCGCGGATATCTCCCGGCGAGCTGCTTCACTGGAGAGGTTCCGGAATGCAACAGGCGTCGCACCATCGATATCAATGTAGCGGCCGCATACGCGCCCTGCCCGTTTGTGCTTAGCCGCTGCGCATGTTCGCGGCGACTCTTTGCATGTCTAGCACTTGCGCGTTCCCTGTGGCACAACAGGCGTCGCACCGTCGTACGATGCGTGTCTACCCAAGTCTAATCACAGTCATGTATTGCCAACGTCCTAGGCACAGCCGTCGTACCTGGTTTAACGATGATTGTATACCTAAGTCTAACAATTACAGCTAACTCCAAGGTTCACGAAGTGAAACAAGGACTTAAAGGGAAGCTGAAACACTTTTCGAAAAAAAATGAGTTCTCTGCGGCATTCTACAGTTTTGAGTCCCCTGAACACGAATATCTGGTTCAAAAAGGGCGGAAACAAACGCAAGCGGCTGTTTTTTCAAGACCAAGCTTTCGCCAAACCAAGCTTTCGCTTTGCATGTCCAGGGTTAGCTGAGCTAAGCCACAGATAATTTTTTAACTACACCGATTAATTAAGCTCACAATATTCCCACGTAGAGACCGATAAGAATATATAAATAGATGTGTTCTTTGATTGTTCGTTTTGTGGCAAGCAAAGAAAGAAGCTAGAGAGTACTTGTCAACCATCGATTATTCTTTCGCGCTATACTGAAACCATGACCTATTTTTGAAAACGAAAAGAGAGCACTTCCTGCCATGACAACTTTTATTTGGCTTGGACATTTTTTATGCATTGGTGCATAATTTGTGTTTGCGTATTTATGCATCTACTGGTTTGCCTATTTTATCTATGCATTCATTGCAGTTATTTATTGTGTAAGCGACACTGTGTAGCCTCTATTGTTTTCCTGATAATTGAAAGGAAGTATAGCAGAAAACAATAAATCAGAACAAATTGATGACTTCCTAGCATTCCTGAATTCCGCACGGTCCATGATCTGATTATTTAAACTCAAGAAAACAGGAACGCCCATATACATATAGAAAAATTAAAATTTGTTGTTTTATTTCAGGTCCGTACAATGGAATAAATTCTTACACACGTACACAAAAAATAAACCTCAATGTGACACACGGTTTTAACAAACTCCTAATTAGTAAAGCCAGTAATTTACGAGTCATTGGCTTAGAGAACTGCCCACAGCTGAAATCTTGCTCCAGGCTATATATATAAAAAAAAAACAAAAGAAACGCTGCTGCGGACTTCGCGTTAAGTTTGACGCGGTTAAACCGCAATTTTCTACACTTCGTCAGCGTATCGAACATGATACTTTGGGCTTTCTGGAGTTAACCCCATAGTTACACTATATTTACACACTTTGCTAAAAGAAAGTGCGCTTTGCTTATACTATAGCGTGCCATGATCTAAGACATCTTGAACACCGCGCAGCCTTTACAGCACCTCGTACAGGCTCGAAGGACGAGCTGGTAATTACACTCACTCACGTAGGAGGAGACTGACCCTTCTAGGTCCAAACAGACCGCGTTCAAGGCCGGAAAAGGGTCACATGCCAAAGTGGAGATAAACACCTTTGCTCTTTTCACTTCATTACGAGAAGAAAGCACACGTGCAACCATGTTGAGGGGCTCTTCCACAAACTTGCACGAACCGGTTTGCAGGCTACATTTGCTGGCGTGAGTGGCTCGAATGGTTCACGGTCAACTAGGTGCCGTGCTAGATATAATATAAGACGAGCAGTGGCGTAGCCAGAAATTTCGTTCGTGGGGGGCTCACTTTGCAGCTCGGCCTCGTCCTTATAGAATTAGTCGAGGGATCAAATATATGTATATATATATATATATATATATATATATATATATATATATATATATATATATATATCTGTCATTGACCAACCTTGTTTAGATTTTCGTGCATATGCAACGACCAGGGGAAAATCTCAATGACGCTGTCCTTTGTTAGAATGTATTACGCAGGAGCAGCTGTCACCGGTTGTGTATTGCGAGGAATTTCTCCGAAATTATAGTCGCAACAGAGAGCAGATATAAAAAGCAGGAGTTCCGCAATATATACGAAGGCGACTCAAATGAAAGTGAGCCAATGCGAATATATGACCAACGGGGTACTTTATTTAAACGTAGCCACCATGAGTATTTAGGCACTTGTCCTACTAAGGAGTCGCGTAATTCCCGTCTCCTTGGGTTGATGCCTCAAAAATCTGTAAATGACTACACGTCATCTTCCGACACGAATCTGGTTCCCTTGAGCAGTTTTTTCAAATTTTACAAAATGTGGAAGAGGCAAGGCAACAGGTCTGGGATGCATGAGGGATGTTGCAGCGTTTCCCACTTGAACTTTGCCAGTTTTGTATTAACCACATCAGCGACGTGGGGACGGGCAATGTCGTGAAGCAAGATGTTCCCAATGCTTAATTTTCCACGTCGTTTGTTCTCGATTGCGACACGCAGCCGATCCGACCTTTCACAATATCTGAAACGATTTAGAATCTTTCCAGGTTTCGAAAATTCGATCAATAATGGCCCCTGACGATCTAAAAAGAAGTCAACACTTCTCCGGCAGAAATGGCAGCTTTTGTTTTCCTTGGGAGTGGTGAATTCAAATGTTTCCACGGTAAGCTTTCCCGTAGTGTTTCAGTCTAGTAGAAGCGGCACCATGAGTCATCCCCGGTCTCAATTGCAGACAAAAAGTCGTCGCCCTCATCGTGATAACGGATTAGAGGAGTCAAGGCAGCGCCGAGCTTCTCCGTCTTCTGGCGATGGTTCAATATCTTGGGCATCCATTGCGCACCCAAGAGTCGATAAGCGAGATGTTCATGAATTATGGTGTGACCCGAGCCGTGAGTGATGTTCACACGCCCTGCCACTTCATCGATGCTTATCCTCTGTTCTTGTCTAATCAGCCTTTGCATTTGTTTAAAAAAATATAAATTATGGGGTTTTACGTGCCAAAACCACTTTCTGTTGATGAGGCATGCTGTAGTGGAGACTCCGGAAATTTCTACCACCTGGGGTTTTTTAACGTGCACTTAAATCTCAGTACACGGGTGTTTTCGCATTTCGTCTCCATCGAAATGCAGCCGCCGTAACCAGGATTCGATCCCGCGACCTCGTGCTCAGCAGCCCAACACCATAGCCACTGAGCAACAACGGCCTTTTCAATTGTGTTGGGGGTGATTGCACGGTGGCTTTGGCCCGGCCATGGATCGTCTTTGTAACTTTCATGTCCTTCTTTGAACAGTTGGCTACAACGCTTCACAGTGGCCAATGAAACGCAATGTTCAACGCATACGGCAGCCATACGGCGAATAATTTCTTTTTGGGAAACATCTTCATTTGTCAAAAACCTCATGACACCAAGCTATTCAACTTTTGGAGTGTCCATTATGTCACGCAACCATGTTCAACCCAGTGTATGAGAGCATTAAAGAACATTTAACCTCACCTCTGCATGTCACTTGTAAATGAGATGCGTATGTGCTACGCGCATGCCTCGAAAATAATGAAACGAACCATATTTCGCGGGGCGGGTTGTCTCAATTTCATTTGACTCGCCTTCGTACGTTAGAAATGCGAAGATACAATGGAATGCACAAATGGGAAGATACAGCTTGATAAAGGGCAAAAAATTGTCACTGGAAACAAAGTTCACTGCGCATACACAGAAAACCTCGCAACAAGATATTTAAATATACGTATAAGTCTCCAATAAATCTACGTACCTAAGAAAAAGTCACTATATATAAAGCGTCAAAGAAGGCAAATAAACAGGTTGCGCAACCACAGATTCACAGATCACAGCACCCCCCCTCCATCTACTCCCAATATGTATCGCGCGCGACGGAAGGCGGCGCGCTTCCTCCCCACTTTTCTCCCTTGCGCACACAAGACTGAGCCACCATCGTCCGCTCACCCCCTCCCCCTCGAGCATGATTTCCGGCGCTGGGAGTTGTTTTGGTCGGCGGCGCATGACCGCACGAAAAAAATTTCGGGGGGGGGGGGGGGGCTGAAGCCCCATAACCCCCCCCCCCCCTGGCTACGCCCCTAAAGACGAGCCTGCGAGTCTCTCTCTCTCTCGCTCTGTCTCTCTCTTTTTTCGTCCATGTTCCATTGTTGAGCTGACGGACCATGAAACGATCTATGGGGAGGTCATAGCAGTTACAAGTCCAACGTCTGACTTCGATAACGCAGCGTGATAACACATTTACAGCGTCCTTGGTTATACCACTTTTGTTTGACGAAAGCGCGTCGACATCCTTCGTCGAAACTGGACGTGGAGGAGGGCACCCGTCGATGCATTGAGGCCACACTGCGCTCTCGTGACAGGGGTGCTTCAAGATATTTTAACGCGCCAGGCAAAGTCAAATTAATGTGCCCTTTTGCACTCTGGCACCAAAGTTATGCTAGCATATTGCAAAATTCAAATGTCGCTTTTTGAATTACGACTATATTTTCTCACAAAACACAGGCACGCAGGCTTGCGGGTATAATTTTGTTATTCCATTAGCAAGTAGACATCAAAAAGATAGCGTGACTAAAAAGGAAGAGGGAATGGCCGGGGTACAAGGAAAAGGGATGATGTGACCTCTCATGCCTTTTATCAATTTTCTTGCCCTAGTTTGATATGCAACTATTCGAGACAGCTCTTGGAGACATGCATTGTAGACGGCACTGTATTTGGGAACGAGGTCGCTGATGGGTGGAGGCCTATCACCAAAAAAGAAATCTACGTGCTATTGCGCGCTTGCTGAATTGGTATCTTCTACACGCATTTAGGCTAATTAAGAGTTCTGGCTCAGGAAACCGCGATGGAATCTTACCCAAGAGGAGTATCCACTCATGACAAGTAAGTAAACGTTGTAAGACCAATTTAAAGCAACACGGGCTCATTCTTGTCCTTCGATCACAGGATGGTAAAATAAACAATTCTTACTGAAACAACGCATATACAGAATGTCTACGCGGTTTCACGGGGGCTCAATGAGACACAAACTTCCCACTCAAAATCGCGTGTACATGCCAGGTCTTCCGATTAACAGAAGTATTTTGCAGATTTTCTTCATTTTTAGTCCCTTTGAATGGCTCGAAAGTGTGCGAAAGCTGCCGCGACCTAATTTACGACAGCAATATTCCGGTCGAAGTCATGCGAAGCTTTCAGGAGTGGTCTTGCATGGCTACCCCAGCTGCTATCATTAGGCCGCAGCAAACGGCTTTAAGTTCAAGCAAGACTAATTGTGATGCAATAATTCTTAAAGGACCTGTAAGGCGCTCACAGCCGCTTGGTAAGTCTTCCTGGATTTTCGATTATAAAGAAGGACGCTTATGTTCGAAATACGGCACTTCCTCGAGGTTGACAATATTTACTCGATAGCATTGAGAGGGCGTCATAGCTCGGGGCCATATCTGATTTCGCCTATTCAATCGCCTGTAAAACGCAGAAATGCTTTTATGAGACAACTACTGGACTGATTTTATTGAACATTCGTTGGAATTGGGAGAGAAACTTCCCTTATAATTACTATAGAAGAAGAACCTTGACTTGGAGCGCTGAATGCTCTTAGATAAAAAAATTCGCACGTTGGCACGTTTAAAAATAATTAAGGACTTTAAATTGGAAATTGGATGGAAATTAAGGAATTTATTAGAATATGGCTCACTTGTAAATGAACCTATTTTATAGAAAACGTTCTGTTCTGCAAAAGCTTCCAGCATAATATAACATAACAAAAGCTTTGAACATAACATCGTGTTAGCCCCAGTGTTATTCCTAATTTTTATAAACGACCTTCCTGCTAACATTTCTAACATTAGTCTTTTTGCCGATGACTGCGCGCCATATCAGGAAATTAACTCTGTCATCGACCATATAGCTTTAAATAACGCCATAGAAGCACTAACGAAGTGGTGTGAAGATTGGCAGATGACAATTAACGTTGATAAATCTGCTCTATTATCTATAACAAGGAAGAAACACAGGTCACTCTTTCAGTACACACTAAACAGCATTCCTCTTGCTTCAGTTTGTGAATATAAATACTTAGGAATATTACTAACCTCTGACCTCAGATGGGATGCTCACGTTAATAAAGTCACGGCAACCGCACTAAAACAGTTATTTTTCATTAATAGACGCCTTAGACTAGCACCATCTGATATAAAGCTACTAGCATACAAAACATTTGTCAGACCGGTACTAGAGTATGCAAATGTCGTTTCGTTTCCTTTCAGTAACAAGCTGATTAAAAAACTTGGAGGTGTTCAGAGAAAGGCGCTCAGATACATTTTTAACAAACATAGGCTAACAAACTCACCGAGAGAACTACTCAAACAAGCCGCGAAGCTAACTCTTCAAAACAGAGCAAAACTAGCACGCCTTAAAACCATTTACCAACTCATAAACAATCAATTAAATATGGATACCTGACGATACATAACGAAATCTCAAACGAGGAAAACACTTCATAATCCCCCACACACACTAAACGAGTATTCCTTCCCTACTGACACTTTCAGGTATTCTTTCTTTCCACAGACTATACGCGATTGGAACGCTTTGAGCGTGAGCTCTGTTAATAGTTCATCACTAACTGCCTTTATCACACTTGTTGAAAACGATCTGCTTACATCTCAGTAATTATTTTTACTTATTGTCAGTATCACTTTGTTACTACCTTTGTTTTGCATTTTGTGGCACAATTATTCTGTCCAACCCAAATCCGGCAGCATGAACCTCATTATATATATTTTTACTCCTGCTGATGTATAAGTTTATTCTATGTATTAATGTGTATTTCTAAACCGTTTTACATTGTCATGTTTGTATGTCAATGTACTTTTTGAATGCCCTCTCTGTTAAGATCCCTTACGGGATTGAGAGTATTGCATAAATAAAAATAAATAATTGTACAACCTTCTGCCTACCGGTAGTCCAGCCAGTTCTTGCAGTATAGTGTCATGGGGCACTGAGTCAAAGGCCTTCTTTACGTCTATGCCTGCAATGCTCGGCCATTATGGTGAGGGGTCCTTTAGTACATCGGAGTGCAAGCGCCGAAGTGTGTCCTGCGTAGAAAGGTGGGGCCTAAAGCCAATTTGGGTCCAGTGATAATATTCCCCATCTTCCAAGATCCCTGTGACGCGTTGGTTAACCATTCGTTCCATCACCTTGCCGATAACTGAGGGTAATAATATGGGGCGGAGGTTACCGGCACTTGTTGGAGGTTTGTTCGGTTTTGCGAGTGGTATTACAGAGGAATGTTTCCAGTGTGCAGGAAGTGTCCCATCTTCCCAAGCATGGTTAACGATGGGAAGAATTGGTGTTAGTTGGTCTTCTGTGAGCTGCTGCAATTGTTTGTACGTAATCATATCTGGACCCGGTGCTGTTTTACTGTTTGACTCATTCAGTGCTGTCATAAGTTCTTGGATGGTGAAAGAAGCATCCATTGCTTCACTGCTGCGTTCTTCCTCAGGCCATTTTCGACACTCCGGATCGTCGGCCGGTTGCAGAAAAAATGAGTTGGTGCAAGTATCGGCAGTGACACGCGCTGTAGATTTGGATGCCAATTTTCAGCGGCTGTTCGAGTTTTGCTCCGACCATCCACTGATTGCACAATGCTCCATAACCTTTGATTATTTATCCGACCGTGTAACTGATCGCAGCACTCATGCCGCGAGAATACTATAACAGGGCAGATAATCATTACGTCTCTACAAGATACGTAGGGATCTTGATAAGGTTCGACGCAGAGCAGATACACGGGCATTCCACTCACCCTTTGCATCCCTGCTTCCAAAGACATGGGTCGCCCGTGAAAACAACACTGCCCGCATTCCGCTTCTCTCCAAGCTCTAAGCCTGAGCATAGCACAACGATCTGAAATTATTCCTTGCACTTTTGAGTACACGCATAGCAGGTCGCCAAGTTAAATTCGCGTTCATGAATCACTTTTCGTCTGTGAAGTCCCTCTCTTAAATCCTTCTCTTAGGGACACTGAATAGAAACACTATCAGTGTACACTGATATTCTTTTAAAATATATGCTGGCTAATTTCACAATATTAGGTTTTTGGAAGACAAAGTGAAAGTTAGCCTTCAATTTTTTTTTTTTAATTTTAACCACAGCGCCAGCACGTGAGAGTGACGTTACAGATTGCAAAGTGTTTATATTTTTTTCATGTTTGCGCCTGTGTCACTCATAAATGTTCTCGGAACTCGCTAAGTTCAATTTGGGGCTTATTTACGGTGCTATGTGGTCCATCGTTATGAAAAAATTAAGTTAGCTAGGTGAATGCTCATGACGTGACGGTGAGGCGATGCGCGAAGTTCAAGGCGGCGTCGCCATGCGTCTTTCGTTCCCTGCTTAGCACTGCTGTTAATACGCTAAGCGTGACTTTGATGGCGTTGCAGCAGGGTAGTTTAGTGATGCGGAAAAAAAAAATGTTTTCTTGAGTTTCCGTTTCAGAAGAGGACAAAGAAAGAAAAAATAAGAATGACGATAACATAAAGCAAATAGATTGAAAACACATCAAGGCCTCGCCCTCCATCTGCAGAACCAGTTGAGGCAAGGTTGCACGCAATATCATTATTTTCGCATTTTAATTAAAGCAGCAATATCTACCAGAATAGCGCAAATAGAAAGAAAGAACTATTGAGAACAACAGCCCCTTCGCTCTTCACCGGGAAGCTATTGAGGCCGCACAGCTAGGCGTGAAGGAGGAGAGACAGCACACAAGGCGAACGCGTCCTTGGACGAGGCAGCTGCCAAGTGGTAGCGCTGCCACGTGCGCTTGCGTCGGCACACTACACGTTCTGACAAGACAAAGTGGCACTCATGAATGTCTTATTGACGTCGCTGCGGTACCAAATGTCAACTCATTTATGGGGCACATCGAGCGAAACGCAGTGACATATTAAGGAAGACCAGTTTAACTTCAACGCGGAAAGGCCCGCATGTCACAGAGGTCCCCTCGCCAGACCTTGGGCGGGGAAGACGACGCGGGCAGGGCACGTGGCCAAGGCGCGGCCGCCTATAAAAGGACGCGACCAGCGGTTGTTTGGCGCTTAACTGCAGTCGCTGACCAGAAGGACCAGAGACAACGTTCCAGGCCGCCATGAAATTCTTCCTGCTCATCGCCATCCTAGTTGTGGGCCTGCTGTGCGTCCAGGCGCAGTATGGGCGCGGCTACGGAGGAGGACGCGGCTACGGAGGAGGGCGCGGCTACGGAGGAGGACGCGGCTACGGAGGAGGGCGCGGCTACGGAGGAGGATTCGGCCGTGGTTACGGAGGCGGCTATGGACGTGGATAGGGACGCTGATTCCACGGGTGACCACCGGTCAGTGTAGAGAAATTGAAACCATGAATTTCTGTCCAGCTTTCTAAATTAAAGAGAAAAAAAATAATGTCACGTCAAGTGCATTAAGGATGCCAGATAATCACAGAATGTTAGTATAGTGAAGAAACGAAACAACCATAAACATTCACTATTGTAGTGAAAACAACCTTACTGATTGTGTAGGAGAAGCCTCCTTGTGTTTCATTGCGGAGTGTGCAAACAGCCAGGGTAAGCTATCGCAGCTTATCTGAAAGAAAACGCCTCTGCCATCTCAGGTCCGGGCTTATCCCATCTTGTGAAAAACGTGATGGGATCGCGAAGCTAGTCTTAGCGACAGAGTGGCTTTTATAATCTCGGAATGTGCTAAAATTTATAAAGCACTCTTAAAGAGTCATCGACGGCATCTACCGCTATCTTCATGGCAGCTCCGAAATGCAGCGGTGTGAAAGTGTGAGTGGGTGATTTTAGCAACTATTGGAGACGTTGGTCTTTACGTTTTGGACTGTTCAGTGAGGTTTGATACAGATGGGACTACTTACGAACTCTCACAATCGTTTTTACTACGCTTAGCCCAATGCACGTGCACATGTGTGTCGTCTTATTGGTCGACAACAGCCACTTGTACTACGATATCTGTGAAACATAAAGGTATCATCAAAAAGAGCGAGACGAAATCTGTAATGAAAATATTCGTTTTCAGGTTTTGAAATACCTTGTTAACACTTCTTGAGATTGAAGGGGGCACAGTGTAAATCACCAGTAGAATTCCGTGGAGTTATACTTCTTTTATTTGGAGCGCAATTTAGGTTTATAGAATGGAATTATATATCAAATGCGGAAATTCACATGTCTGTCATTTTGCAGAATTCGACTGCGCACATTGGAAAGGCATTGGTGACTGTGGATAACGACAAGGCTGCGCACCTCATGGATCTGAAAGTTTCGAACAAAGGATATTCGACATTCATCTGGGTGTACGTTCCAATACAAAGCCCATAATAAATGAGTACGCAGACAAAATTTCGTGTCTTTCTCTTTCTTTCAGCAGCTCCAGAATCCGTGTATTCATGGCGTGTATAAAAAAAATAACACTACGGGGTTTTACGTTCCAAAACCACTTTTCGATTATGAGGCACGCCGTAGTGGAGGACTCCGGAAATTTCGACCCCCGGGGGTCTTTTAACGTGCACCTAAATCCTAGTAAACGGGTGTTTTCGCATTTCGCCCCCATCGAAATGCGGCCGCTGTGGCCGGGATTCGATCCCGCGACCTCGTGCTCTGCAGCCCAACAGCTTGGCGTATATAGGGCGTTATTATTATTTGGCGCTGGGGGGGGGGGGGGGGGGGGCAGGGCGGAAAGAAACTAAGTGATTACATTATACTTTATCGCGACCAATGCTAAAGACGTGCCAAGAAAACAAGAAAAAGTTGTGTAGAAACCATCGCCGAAGATTGTCCATCTCAGTAGGTAGCCGGACGCTTCTAGAAATCTGTTCGAGCTAACAATGCAATAAAGAACTTAAAGGCGTATATCTGTCCTAGTGAGGATATATAGGTAGCGCTTGTGTCTTTTCATTGCGTAATTCTTTCCAGAACGGAGATGTTAACCAGCCCATCTCTGGCGGTAGCGTAGTTGGCTATTCGTAAAAGCCGATTCGTCATGTGTGTGTTGTTTCCAGCGGCGCCGGCGCGGAATTCGGCTGCGTTCCTCGTCTCCTGCAGTCGCTACGCGGTGGAAAGGGTGGCGGATGAGGAAGAGCACTGACGAACGCTCCAACGCAGCGCTCAACCGGAATGAAGACGTGCCCGCCGCAAAGCCTTCGCGCGACCACACGCGCGCCTCAATGAGCCGGAGTTCGGCTATGAACGGACCCCGCCACGTGGTTGCGCGAGGGCCTTTGTATCGGCAGTGGACGCAAAACCACCACCGAGGAAATGCACCGACCACCAAAGCGGGCGACAGATCGAGGCAAAGAAATGTAATCTTTAACACACGGCTTCAGTTTTAAAACGGGACTACCCGTTACGCCCCGAAAATCGGAAGCTGTGGTCACGTGGCCTCATCCACAACAGACGCGTGAACGAGTCGACCCGGAGCAGTGGCTCGTCTGATAGTTACTAATAGCGGTCGTTGGCCACACCGTCACTGTCCTGGGATGCTGCACGCGTTAAGATGAAGACGGAAGGCACAATTTTGCGCCCCATCGGATAGTAGAAACTTCCGTACTAATGGTCGCCAACAAGTATCCTGAAGGTTCCATTAGGTTCCTGTAGTAGTCGGCGTTGCCATAATTTGTGTGTGCTGCTACTATTGTGATTGCAAGCGCGAACCGTAAATAAAGGAGTCTGAGACTGGCTGGCCCCTGCATAGGGAAATGGCACAACGCCCGCTTGCTGAAGGAGATAGGAGGGACGTGGTAAAGAAATGCAGAGAAATAACAAATTATAGGATGAGGAACGAGAGAAGCGATGAAGATGTCAACAAATCCACAAGGGGCGCTGGAAAACTACTGAATGAGCTAGGGCGCGAGGAAAGCTTGCAGCAGTCAGCAGGAAATAAGCCCTGCCAAGTAAGCGAAATTCCCACAACTTTGTTGGATGTCTCGTAGGCACGATCAGCCCTGAGACAAACTTGGTGGTTTTGACGCACTTAGGGTTTGATGTTTTGGAAGATAAAACCAGAATTGCGCCCGAGTTGTCTGATCTCCTGCGCTTGTCATCGGTTGTCTTCGATGAATCTGCGCTGAGCAATTGTACTTGCAATTACTCCGTACTTGGTTGCCAACTTTCTTCACTGCTTCGTCCATTACGGGCCCTGCCTTTTGAGGATCTGAATATAGGTAAGTTTATGGAGGCAATGCAGTTTTTTTTATTTTCCTAAAAGCGCATTCAGATCTCGGAAGACGTCCCAGTAAAATCCAACAAAAGGCTTGGCTGTCATATCCGAAGACAACCTTCAGCTATACTCACCAGTATTGCACCGCTTATAAGATTGAGCTCAAGAGCGCAAAAGATCCTCTTTAGAAAAGGGCAGATGCTTTAGGAGCAGATGTGATCACAAAGCTTCTTCTCAAAAAGTTTACACTTTTAGCAGCCGTTGACTCCATCAAGCAGCGCAAAAGAAAATTACAAAATAAAAAAAAAAGAGTTCTTTAATAAGAAATCACTATGGGGCGAAGACTGTCGGGAGCCCCGCAGGACTGGCAAAAGGTATGAAAATCGGGCGCATTCTATTCGTGATAATGCCGTGTACATAGGAGCTTGTCGTCCTGGAATAGGAGCTTGTCGTCTTGGAAACGCCGCAGAGCTGGAAAAAGAGACATATGCGTCGGCCGGGAATCGAACCCGGGCCACCCGCGTGGCAGGCGAGTATTCTACCACTGAACCACCGACGCCGACGTTGCACACCGACGCAGCACTGCTTAAAATAGAGCAAGGAGAATTGCGCAATGCGTAGCTTTATCTGGGTCAGTCTGCTCGCGAGCGCTCGGTCGCTCAAGCACTCTGTCCGTCGACCGGGCGCTCAGAAGCGCACCGAGGACTTGATCAGAATATGAACCACTGGAGTACAATAACAAATTCGTGCTGCAATGCGAGACTGCAGCATTCGAAACAATGTACTGCATGCGGTCGTAAAAATTTTTAGCGCTGGTAGCGCGTGTTGCTGATACGTGTCACTCGGTCCGTTCGATGGTTCAGCTATTGGATATCTTCATGAAATAATTACGTCGCACATAAAAGTATCAGCAAGGTCCATCTAATAGGTCGCGAAGCTTGAAACGAAAAGCGTGCCAAAACCTACGGCCAGAGATATCAGTTAGTGGTACACGATTGAAACGCGACTAGGTCAGGGGCGGAACAAGCACTGAAACTAGAAAAACCTGTGTGAAAAAAAATGTTCGAAAAATTTTTTATCAGTATACTGTCATACGAGTAAATATTCCGTTTCAAGTGTTTTTGTTGTACTAAAACAACAAATGTAAATTTCTTTTCTATTTCACAATTCATTAATTCACTCTTGCTGACTTCTATGAACCCGTGATTCTGGCAAAAGACTTGGCAAGACTGCAAACCAGCTAATATGTCGTGCGGTATGGCATTGCTGATTTGAACGCGGCGGTTTCATACCAGTTTATTTTATTTCCTTGTGTGTTTGTTCAAAGTGTGGCGTGCGCTTCACTTCAAATATTGCGTGACCTAGCGCACGGCATTAATTGGCGAAAGGTGTGAGTGGAGGCTTTTTGTTATCGTGTAAGTTCACGTTGCGGCATCCGATACGCTTGTCTCGTCGTAACGATAATTGCGGGACGCTTCGCGAACAAATGTCGCGCTATGTTCGTTCACTCTCCGTAACACATGCCCTGAGTGCCGGACGAGGAGCAAAATTAGTAACTCGAATGTTTTCTACATGATAATGTGGCGCAATGTTGTCTTGTCTGATAAATGAATACATGGATATGAATAGATGGTGTCGCGCGGAATTGCGAATGATTCTGTGGAGAGGTTTCTCATATGTTGCTACACATTACGACTTTGATAAACGAGGTTGCGCATTCAAAAAAGACAACCGCAGGAAAAGGCGATGGAGACGAACTGCGCTCTTTCCGTCTCCGTCGCCTTTTCCTATTGTTCTCTTTTTTGAATGCGCAACTTGGTTCTTCAAAACAATGCACCATATAGCCCAGCAAGAAGTTCCTTTAAACATTACGGCTGTGTGCTGGCCATAGTGCTTTTCATCCATTGAAACATGTTTTGTTTGATCCATTATATCGGTTGCATTATTCTAGATGAATAAAAGTGAAATTGCGTTTTAAACCTCTGTGGAAATGTTATTTATTTCCATCGCATTGGCTCACTTTCCTAAGGAACCTACTGGAGCTGTTGCCGTCAATAACAGCCTAATTATGTTCACATTTAGACATACGCCCCTCCTACAGTTTAATGACACGCTGGAGCTACAGATGAGGTGAGTCCCAAGCTCGCCTTAGCCTCAAACGAAAAATAACTGTTGGCGTAGCGGTCAAAATGCCGGACGCGAAAGAAATTAAAAAAGAAAATTCGCGCCAAGCAGCATAAGGTCTTGACGTCATTGCCATTTCCGGTTGTGGCATCACTTTTTATTTTTTTGCTTACTGTTAGTTGTCCCCCAGATACGTAGATGGCGACGGTTGCAACGAGCCGCCATTTTCTTGACATGTGGTCTTCTACGGAAGCTTCGCCACCAGTTCACATATACCTTAGTATGAGGCTCAATTTCACTATAAAATAAATGGCGAATACCTACACAATTTCTTTCTTATGTGATGAACTATTTTTTGGTCGCGAATGCCAGTATTTATTTATTTAGTACCCACAGCGCCCATTCAGGCATTACAGCGGGGGGGGGAGTTACAGATGAAAAAACAAGCATAAAAATTGCAGGTTTGCATAAATTTGTGTAAGTCGACAACACATTATTAAACGCCGACAAAAAAAGCACACAGCCAAGTTGCACGCAGCCACGTCGGACACAGGCACGTTGCATATGTCACGTGACACATCAGAAAAATAAAGTACATAAAGCACAATGGTTACAAAGACTCATAATGAAAAAGCAAAAAGAAAAAAAAAACAACGCGAATAATAAGTTGCAAAAAAAGAGCAATGCGGTTGATTAAGATACAGTGCGACAAGGTGAAAAAAGAGGCACTAAAAGAAAATGTCACTTTCTACTGGGATTGATTATAGGTCATGATGATTGCTAGACGTACACGGAATATTTATCAAGCCTTAGGGATCAAAAGATTCTATTGATTTTAATACAGAAAAGAACTTGTTAGGACAAGAAATTCTTACAACTGAGGAAGGAAGTCGGTTCCACTGATTGATGGTTCTTGGGAAAAAAGAGCTGCTAAAGGCCGATGTATTAAATTTGTATTCTCTTATCTTCTGTTCATGATCTTTGCGTGCTGATGGTTAGTAAGGCTGGTTTATGTACACGTCACGCGGAATTCGAGTGTGAGAGTGATATATGCTGTGTAAAAGCTTCAGTCGAAGCGACGCTCTTCGGTGCTGGAGAGATTGCCAGTTTAGCATTGCCTTAGATTTAGTTGCACTAAACTGCCTGTCATACATTGCTATATCTAGTACATATCTTGCCGCCATGGACTGAACTTTTTCTAGTCTTTCTTTGTTAGTTACTGATGAAGGGTCCCACACAGAGCATGCGTATTCGAGTGCAGATCTTACATATGATTTACATAGCAACTCCCGGGTTTGTTGTGGAAACGCACGTGTATTTCCTCGTAAAAATCCCAAGCTCCGACAAGCTTTGCCTAGGTATATCCACATGCCGATTCCATGATAAAGAGGGGCAAAAGTAAACGCCTAGGTATTTATATTCACACACCATTTTTACTGGAGAGCAGTTTATCGTGTATTCAAATTTTCCAGGATTTTTTTTTTCTGGAGAACCTCATACACCGTTTTCTCGAGATTCAATTTCATTTCCCATCGTTCACACCACTCGTGTATGGCATATAAGTCGTTTTGAATTACGAAGCAGTCACTTTCAGATGTAACTTTAGGGTATAATATACAGTCATCTGCAAATGACCTGATATGGAACTGTACATTTTCATTAATGTCATCGATATAAAGTAGGAAGAGAAGGGGCCCCAGAACTGATCCCTGAGGTACCCCTGACGTAACATTAGTTATTGCAGATTGTTCGCCGTTGTGGGGATGCGCGACTCTCACGCATCCCCTGATATGCTGTTTTCCCGCACGGCTCGCGTGGCCTGGCGCCCGCGGTGGTCGGAGTGGTACAAGCGCGGTGCGAGAGATGGCGCGAGTGTCGCGCCGCGGCGGGGTTACTCGGGCGCCGAGAGACAGGCTCTTTGGGGTTCGGGAAGCAAGCGGGACGGACGTGCCGTGCCGCGCCGACCCATGCTTCTGCGAGACCGTCTCGCGTGGTCGCCTTGGACACCGTTCGCGTGACCGTACACGCGAACGACCAGGCGTTGGGATCCAGCATGGGGCGAACATATTCGCTCGTTTTTCCGGTCGCGGTGAGTCGGAGTTCTAGATTTGTCGCGCGCCCATCGGCATGTTTTGCGGATAGCAACTCGGCTAGCAGGCATTGATCTATGAAAAGTGCAATAAATGCCCTTGTGATTGTTTGCACTACTGTGTTGTCGTTCCTTTGTCCCGAGAGTACGGAGGAGAACCCCATATCTCCCACATCGTTTACGACTACATATTGTCGTCTCTCGCGTAAATATTCGGCGATCCACGCAATAAGTTGGGGATTATTATTAAAACTGGTTAGTTTTTGCAGTAACAGGTAATGTGAAACGGTGTCAAACGCTTTTTGAAAGTCAAGAAAAATACAGTCGACCGATGATTTGTCGTCCAGGGCTGCCGCTAAGACATGTGTGAACTCTACTAGTTGTGTGACGCATGATAATCCTCGTCTAAATCCATGCTGATTTGAGTTAAATAAAGAATTACTATCGGTCGCGGCCCGATAGTAATATGTTGGACTACTGCAGTATATAAAATATGCTCTAGAACTTTACTGCACACAGAAGTTAGTGAAATGGGACGGTAGCTATTAATAACGTTGCCCGGGCCAGTTTTATGTATAGGAGCAACCGATGCCATTTTCCAATCAGCCGGAAGTGAACTGTGTCTCAAGGACTTCTCAAAAATAATTTTCAAGTACATTGACACTATATGGGAGCAAGACTCCAACATAAAATTGGGTAAACAGTCAGGGGCCACAGCTTTTGCACAATTTAAATCACGAAGCAGTAATTTAATGCCCAAGCTTCGATCACTATTTTAGGCATGAGTGTGGATTCGTGTTTCAACAATTTCAGATCTTTCCGAGATTCTGTTGGGGCAGAGAACACTGATGGAAAATAAAGATTGAACAACTTGGCCTTTTCTGTGGCGTCGCAAATTGTAACACCGCCATCGGTCAAAGCGGGAATAGAAATGTTCTTTTTTATTTCGTTTTATATGCTTCCAAAGTTCCTACGGACTTTGCTTTATCTTACTTTCTATTGTTTTAAAGTAGGCTGATTTTGTTTGGATTGTAGCGTTGTTCACTTCCCGCGTTGCCAGTTTTAGTTTACGTAAGTTCTCTTTAGAAGGGTATCGTTTGAATGAATGGTAAATTCTTTGCCTACGCTTCACTAAAACATCGAGTTCTTTAGTGTACCATGGCTTACTTCGATTTCGCCTTCTAGTCAATACCCACGACGGAAAAGACCGGTTGTACAGTTCAAAGATCTTTTCTTTAAATGGAACCCATGGGTTTTCCACAGAATACTCATCCGCAAGTGCTTCGAACACAACGAAATATGCTTCCAGTGAAGTATTGATTGCTTGGATATCAGCCTTGGCGTAATTGTACATGCACCGACTCTTCTCAATGTAAACGCTTACATGTTTCATATTTATTTCGCTTAGCACGACGTCATGATCACTTATCCCTGCCAATATTTCAGTGTTCTGGACAATTTCCGGCATATTTGTGAAAAAAAGATCCAGGATATGACTTCCTCGCGTAAGTTTCAGCACAGTTTGTCTTAATGAAAGGAGGTTCATGAAATCGGCTATTTCAGATTTGAAGCTAGGGGAGCTTCCAGAGGCTATCGGCTGTTCATTCCAGTTGAGATTAGGTAGATTAAAATCCCCACCTACAATGACGTAATCGGATGTGATTTTTGTAGCTGTGGCAGTGAAATGACACAATTCTCTGGCTGAACCAATTGGTGGCCGGTAAAAGGAGCAGACTGACAGTGATTTGCCGTTCGAGATTTCAGCTGACACCGAACAGCTTCACTCCTATCCTCTATAATATTTACGCGTGTAGAAGGAATGCGCTGGTCTACCAAGATAAATGTAGTGAGAGATGACTCTCTAGCCTTCGCATTGTTGCCTGCTACGTATGAAGCGGAGTATATAGCTGAGCAGCCTCCTCCAAGTCAGTCGATGTGGGCCTTTTGCTGAGTCACGTGCCAGGGCTCAGCGGTGGTCGCGGAACTTCGGCTTAGCGGAACAACCAATTCGTGTTAAGCGGATTTATTTTGCGTTTAGCGTTTGGGAGACCAACCAATTGTTCATATGGCGTTTCTCAATCAGAAATTCGACTTAAGCAGGTTCGTGTTGGCGGCAGTTTACTGTACTAAAGATTAGCACGGAGCAACACCTGAGAAGAAACAGACGTGGTGCCGAGCAGCGCTTCAACCGCGTGGTTCTCTCCGCAAGTGCGAGCACGCCATTCGCCCGATGCGTTGCCCATTTGATGCGCCTAGAAAGGTTGGCCTAAGCGCCTTGGAAAGAAAGCTGACTCGACTACTTTAGGCCGTAAGTGAAAGGCTGGTATGTTGAAAAAATAAAAATGTGCGTCGGCCGGGAATCGAACCCGGGCCACCCGCGTGGCAGGCGAGTATTCTACCACTGAACCACCGACGCCAGTGGGAGCTGCTATTAGAATAGCGCGACCCTACCTAGCGCAGAAAACCGAGCGATGTGTATGTAGGTCACTTCACTCCGAGCGCTTGCTCGTTCAGGCACAACTGTCCGTCGAATGCGTGTTTCGGAAGCGAGACAAAGGCGCCTGCGGCGCAAAATGCAGTTTGATATGAAAATAGGTCGTCGGAGCACAATAGCGTATCTTTAACGCAAGGCAAGATTGCTACGTTCGAAAGAACGTACGCGGTCGCGAAAATTTCTCGCGTGGCTTGCTTTCTCATAAAAAGAGATTGCTTCAGCTACTTCGAAATTCATAATACGTTTGCTGATGCGGCTTGAAAAACCAATTTTGAAGAAAAATTGGTTCTATAGAAAGCGAAAACAAGGTTATCATTTTCTATAAAATAATATAAAACACTAGAGACTCGCAACACTCGGGTAATTCCGTTACAGCTAGCGTTGCTCTCCCAGCCACGTACTTAATGTAGCGCCTCATTCAGGATTATTTTTAACTAGCCATCCTGGAGGAAAGCAAACTAAACCGTACACCATCAAAGTGATCCTTCGATCGCAGGGTCAGTGAAGATGTGCTCGTTTTATCAGAAGTGATCTAAAAAAACTAATACTTGGGACACGCGGGCACTTTTGAAAGCCTATCAAGTATACAGCCTTTGAAATTCTGAAACTCTGTTGACTCGAAGGAGTCAAGGTTGCTAAGCGATAAGGTCTATAAGAGCTCGAAAATTTTACGCAATCAGGCGCCAAGCGCATGTGACGCCCCTAAGACCAGCTAGGATTCCGCAATCCCGACAATAAACGGCCCTATCAATTAAGCTAACTACCGAAAATCGCGTTTTCATTGTTGCATCCCTGTCGAATGACATACCGCAACAATATACTCTCTTTACTACTACGCGATGGTCGCGTTTGCGCATTTTCCATGGATTGTTGTTAGTTTTGATTCAGCACTTTGGAAACATTCGGGTTGAAAGCTGCAGTGTTCTTGTCCTGCCGTCAGACTGGCGTTTATTGTTGCAGTAAGAAAATAAATATTCCTGACAGAGTTAACAGTTTCCTCCTGTTATTTTTCATAAAGTTAGTATATCATCTCTATAGAGCAATAACCGGGCGAAAATGTGGCAGCCGCAAAGGCTTGACCATGTTGCTACCCCTCATTTTTGTGCGGCTGAAATCATTGAAAGTATGATAGAAAAATAAAAATATATAGAAATGTAGCACGTGCGTATTCATTCCACATATTTTTTCAGAACGATCCGACGGATATTTATACAATTTTTATCAAATTTTTCTCTTTTATGTAATTTAATAAATATGCCGTAGTTCTTGTGGAACTGCAGCGCATCGTATGCGCATCCTCCAAGTAGTGCTGAATGGATAGCGGATTTTTGTTCTCTGTGAAGCCAGAAACGCTTTCCTTTCTAAATAAAAATAGACCCATTTGATTCCTGAACTAAAACCGTGTGACCGCAGTAGTTGAGGGTGGTGAGCATTGGATGAACAAGGAAACAAGTCACAAAAAGGCATTCTAGTACCCCGTGGTTGGTGAGAGTCTCAGCCTGCGTCAGTGTGATCGCAGCGTTTCTTGCTCACTTCGAAGGCCCACCGCCTGACGCTTCATCTCGCGGTGTTATAACTGGTGCGTTGATGAAGAAGCTCACGTGCATTGTCTTCGTCTTCAGCTTCATCACCGATAAAACATGAGCGTCATCAGTGAACTTCAGGTTACAGCTGTATCGAGAGGCCTTCGCCGACATTGTGCGCCATAGCCCTCTCATGCTGGTCTACACTGGTGTACACTGGTCTACACAAGTCTCGGGCGTGCAGGCACAGGCACTCCGTGTCTGGCTCGGCCTTCTACAGCGGGAACAGTTAGAATAGCGCAAGACAATTTCAAGAATGCCCTCGACATATCTTGCTTGTCTGCGAGAACGACGACCACTGGCGGTATTCTCTGTTGATGTCAACGGTCATTGTGCCTCCCATTACGTTAAATTCTCGTGTTTTACCCGCTGAAATACCCAAAGCGACGATCACATAATGAGATGCACCGTAGTCGAACCCGCGACCTCGCAATTAATACCACAACGCCATATAGCCACTAAGCCACTTAGTGGCTTAGTGGCTATATAGCCACTTCCGACAACCTGAAGCGCACTTTTCTGTCCCAAGGATAAGAAAGAAGGCTGATCGGCCAGTCTCTGCCTGGTAGCAAGCAACTCAGGATTGTTGCGAGGTTATCAACTTTGACAGAGGGCGCATAAACCTGGATGGTTATTGCACTCATATCAGTTGCACCGGCGCAGTGGTTATCCCTTCACGATGAATCAGTATCAAATATAAGTTTTATCATGTCACAACATCGATGAGTTGGGAGCTCACTGCTCTGCGAGGTGCCGTTGAATATGTTAAGCAACAGGCCAATTGTTGCGCAATATTCTGTGACTCGAAGGCCGACTTACAGTGTCTTCTCTCTGCTATTTGTCGCGGGTTCTGTGAACTCCTGTCACCAATAGGAGAAACGCACTACCACGTGATCGCGAAATGACACAATATCGTATTTAAGTTGTTGCCTGGTCATTGCCGTATCTAGGGTAACGGCCTCGCCGATGAATCTAATAGAAAACATCAAGGAACAAGCCTTGCTTCTATACCTTTATTGAAAAGTGACGCTGCCAGGCACCTAAACAATCTCGCGCATGACTCCGTATTGCAGAAGTGGCACACACCTCACATCATAAACTCGCCATCGGTTTCATTCACTCGATCCTTCTATGCGACTGCGCCTGTTTCCCTGTCTTCCACGAAGTAAAGAAGCCGTGCAGTGTAGCATAACGCCTAGGCATTGCATTAACCAATTCATTATTGAGTGAAATGACTGATAGCACTGAATGCAATAAATATGGTCGCATAGACACTGTTGAACACCTTCGGTTCTATATACTGTCTGTCCTTTGTAAAGGGAAGGCTTGCCCTCCGCATCGCTCTAAACCAGCTAGACGGTATACTTTTCTCGTTGGACAAGATCTTGGAACCATGGTCTCGCATATCACAGCTGCAGAGTGCCAGAAATGAGATACGCTGTTGTGATTTCAGACGGGAACCGGCCACACGCGGGCGTCTATGATGCAGCACTGAGAATATTCACTACGTCGGCTGGTTCAACACTGGACCTTCTATTCTTCTCTCAATCATCACCTCCCCATTGCAGCAGTGCAGGATTGCCAAGCGGGCTCCGTCCTGGTTTATGTCTCTGCATTTCATTTGTTCTTGTCCCTCTCTTTTACCGTTGAAGCAGCGCTTTCTCACGACGCCTGCGCGGAGTGTTGTCGCGAAGCACCGCTAAGTCAGCAGCCTCCGTGTGGCCTACAAGTTGAACATAAACCATCGACGACGATTGTAAATGCGAGAGAACAGCCGAACGGGCCTTCGAGAAGGCTATTCGCTCTTCCAACTAAATTATGCATGTCATTTTTATTCCTCGTTCGCTTAATATAGGACCTGATGATATTTCAGCAGTTCTGAAAGCACAGATATCAAAGTATTTAGTCTTTTTAATTTACTCTGGAAATCAGTTTCCGCGCCCAGCTCACAACTAATGATTTTCGGTAGTGGATGTGGGGCAGTGGGACGTCAAATATCTCTTTGGGCTGTTCCTCTTGGTTGGTTGGGTGCGGAGATCAGACCGTGCGTGTTAATACCTTAAATGTAGTCACAACTGTTCACCAAAAATACGTGTTTCACGCTTTTGCTAGGTGCGCTGTCAAGCGGTGTACGTTAGGATATCTCGGTACGCTCCCTCTCCCGGCGTGGACGAGCGCACTGAGGCTCCAAGCTTCGCCAAACCGCCGCGTGACAGCCAGAAAGAAAGCCGAGTGCTTACTTCAAGCCGTAAATATCAACTAATTATAAAAAAAAACTGCGTCGGCCGGGAATCGAACCCGGGCCACCCGCGTGGCAGGCGAGTATTCTACCACTGAACCACCGACGCCGATACGCTGTATGTTCATTTTTCCTTACATAGCGCGGAGAATTGCGCAATGTCTAGCCGTATGTAGGTCACCGCGCTCGCTCGAGTACAGCTGCCCGCCAACCGGGCGCTTGCGTAGCGTAACAAGCGATTTTGCAACGCAAATTGCCGCTTGATATTAAAAAGGACCATTGGCGCATAACAGCGAATTCGTAATGCCAAGAAGGACATGGCTCTCCCGATGTACGTCACTCAGCGCCGTCAGCGCCTCAGCATGACGTCACTGGCACACGTGCAGTGCAGTGCTCCTCGTTGGCATAACTTAGGCACCGCCGACTCTCGGCATGGCGCATTCGCGCCGCGCCTGGTGTGGGCTTGCGCCACGTGGATGCTTGCACAGTGGGTTAACATTGGGCTGCCGTAAAGAAGGACTTCACGTTAATTTTTATCACTTGGGTTCCCTCGACGTGCGCCTAAATTACGAAATACGAGCGTTTTAATTCAAAGCACTATATATGTCCCCTGAGACAGAAAGGGCGGCGTTGTAGGCAACGAGGGATACCAAGGATCATCATCATCGGTGACGTCATCAGCGTCTTGTGTGACGTCAGTAGAAATACAGAATTAACGTTAGAACAAGTTAGAGTAGGGTGACTTAAAGTGGAGTAAAGTGAAAAAAGGTGAAGTGAATGAAGGTGAAATAAAGCGCATTAAGCTTGGTTCAATTTAGAGCAAGGTGGATTAAGGTTCGCACAAATTAGAGCCAGGTAGATTAAGGTAGAGTTGTGAAGGACGTCTGACAATGTATGACGTCACGTATCATGGACGTAACCAGCTAATTAGACAAGTCCCAATGCTTTCGCATTCAAATCATGCAAGGATGCCTAAGTGACTGCCATGTTTTTTTTTTTGTGTTACGCCCCCATCGGAATGTGGTCGCCAAGGCCAGGTATCGAACCTGCGACCTCGTGCTGGTTCGGCGTCGTAGCCACTGAGCCACTGTGTCTGGCATAGTTGGTAGTGGCTAACCAATCTCATTTTGTATATCACTTAAGACTGCCGCGTAAATTGGACAGGAAGGAAGTAGCTTCACGTCGATGGAATGAACTTTCTTTTTTTTTCAGGAAGACCAGCTGTTTAAGCGAAGAAAAAGTGGTAAAACGTACGCCTTCGAAGAGTAAAAAAATTTCTGTGGCTGTGTGATCTACGAACGAGACATACATACGAAATCTTCATATATGTTGACTTCAAAGAACCTGGCAACTGTACTGCGTTGTTGAGCCAGTACAACGAGAGCGGTTACTTTCTAAGCATTGCTGATCATAGTGACAAAAGCTGACATTTGGCCTACATTGTAAAAAAATTCTGCGGCGTCCTGGTTTCGTTGAGAAGTGCGCCGCAAAGGTTTCGGGAATTACCAGCCGTGTCCTGTGTTAACACGGTTTCTCAGTGTGCTGACCGTAGGACTGTCCGTTTGCGGGGGCACTTGGAGGACTTCCTGAACCACGGTTTTCGGTGTAAGGCCTGCAGGCTTCCACGTCACCCTCGGCGCCAGGCTAGGGAAACACTGTGCGCTTCTTACCTAGTTTTTCTGTTTCATGCATACATATAACTAGCAACGCAGCGCAAACTGCGCAAGTATTGCGGTAAAAGAACTCTCACTCTGCACGTGTCGCATTGCTGTTGTTTTTGAACATTGATTACTTCATGTATTACAACTAGAACTTGGGATCATAACGTTACCTCAAAGACATATTATTTGTGCACCTTTGCTTTTCCAGTATACGACGTACTATGTTTTGGGTGAAAGCGCTAGTTTACTGTGGTCACTGGACGCAGATGAGTGTCACTCTACCCATTCTGTGGTAAATACGTTCAGCTATTCGATGCCTTCCACGCAATATTTGTATGAAATAGGGGGGGCATTAAAGCATGAGATCCACCGAATTACATGACAAATACCGACGTCATTCATTCTTCTGTGATAAACTATAGATCATGCACAGCGGTTAGTCTCCCGAGCCCTAAAGAGATCGTACTACCGGCTACTATGACGATACCTGCTTAGTGCTGCCCAGTGCTTTCTGAGGGCAAGGAAATCACTGAACTGCAAAAAAAAAGAAAGAAAGAAATGAGTTTGTGCTAACTCTATTGATTTTATAGGAAAACCCGTTGGTCATATGAAGCAAAGTGGGGCGTGGTAAACCTGAAGAAATAGTGCGCCGACACCGTGCAATGTCCAGTTCCCCTGCAAAAAGTGGTAACGCTATTTGGCGTGTTGTGCGGACAGTACCTTTCAGCAAACAAATGGTTATCTGTCAGAGGTGAATGAGTAATTTTACAGATTAAGCCACTCAGCTTTGAAAAAGAGATTCTCCGATTTGAATGCAATGCGAACAGTTACGAGCGTGAGTGAGCTAGCAATGATTGAGTGTGTCTTCGTAAACTTTGGATGTTGCCGCAGTGCCGTACTTCTTGAATAATATTTCGCATCCGGTAATGCGCATGTTATTAACAGGAACAGAAGACTTGTCCAGGCTCATATACGTACGCGTAAACGCAGTGGACATTCATGCATGCATGATGCATGCATTCATTATAAGAAAGCAAGAACGTCCACCGCGTCAACATATTTTCCTATGCTGTTGCAAGTGCAGGAATAAAAAAGGTTTTGTTTCAGCTTACATTTTTTTCACTGAGCATGTAAAGAATAATGAAATATCTGTGACCCACTGCAGTTCTGTTGAAGCGCTGAGGGAACCAAGGCAATTAGCGAACTAAATTTTTAAATGTTTTTGCTATTTTATCTTTATCCGAACGACTAACTCGGTGACCGATAAGCTAGCATAACCATTTGTGGGGCGTGTTGGTAAACTGACTTGGAAAGCATATTGAGCGCCAGCGAACAAGGAAAGAAGGGAGACGACACTACAGTAGCGCATTGTGGTGCCGTCTCCCTTCTGTCCTTGTTCGCTGGCGCTAAATATGCTTTCCAAGCTAACATAATAAGCGTATCTATGTGGGCAGGCTTTCATGCGTATACATTTCTGACTGTTCTCGCTGCTTTTGCATCACCGGGCGCTGTCAGTCTGTTGCATACGCAGAAAAACCGATGGTTATGAGAAATAGTGAAAACAACAGAAATGTTTTTAATGATGGTGAAAACAATATTATGGACCTATAGGTCGCACGGTTATCGAAACGGATTACATACTACTGAGGTAGTAAGCGCATATTTGCTTATACGGGAAAATAAACGAAAAAAGGAGTACGTGCAATTGGGTATCGCTTCATCGGAGCACCCACGGGCGTCGACATGATGGTGCTCACTGAGCACCGTCAGCCTAAAATAAGGCCGTGTGTAAATTGTCACCGGCACTGATGTTGTGCTGGCGCTATCGGCTGGAGAATCCCTGGCGAATAATAATTCACCCAGAAAGCAAGAAAGCCGTTCTTTTGTGCTTTCATTCAACCCGTCGTGCGCCATCGGCCACGAGAAGCCTGAAGCCGTTCATTGGCAACACGGTCATTGGCGGAGAGGACATACGGTGGCGCCATCTACCAGAAGCACGCCGTTGACGTGGTATGAGGGATAACACGGTGCGCACCGCATTTAGCTGCCGGCGTCCGGTTGAGGCACCGCGCAACCGCTCTCCTGGACGTTTATGATACCGGGCTGCGATTCAACCACGCGCTTCTCTACACCAATGCGAGCACCCCAATTCGACAGCTTTGTTCCCCACGTGATTATGGCATGCCACATCGAGTGGCGTGCTTGGCCGAAATATATTATAACAACTGAAAAAAAGTGCTGATTAACTCTGTTATTCCGTGCGTCTGAAAGTAAATGCTGACAGAAAAAAAAGAAACGCATGTTGCGTCGGCCGGGAATCGAACCCGGGCCACCCGCGTGGCAGGCGAGTATTCTACCACTGAACCACCGACGCCGACATTCCGGGAAGAAGCAGTACTCCTCATAATAGAGAAAAAAAAAAGCGCGATGTGTAGTTTTATCTAGGGCAGTCGGCTAGGGAGCACATGCTCGGTCAAACACGGCTTTCCGTCGACCAGCTTTCCTTTGGCTTTATAAGAGGAACAAGGAATTCTACGAAGCAAAATGCCGCTTGATATGAATGGATGATCGCAGTACAATAGCTTATTCATATGCGAAGAAAACTGCAACGTTCGAAATAACGTACTTGTGGCCGCGAAAATATTTCACGCTGCTCGCTTTCCAGGCAAATGGATTCCACCAGTGGAATCGCATATCATGAAACGCTCCAGGACACACTTTTAACAGAGAGTTTCATGCAATAATCAATTCTAGAAAAACGGAAACGAACCTTTTCAAAGGCTGTCGTAAAGGTTCAAAGCGCTCGCGCAAGCCCGCTGCTGAGCTGCTCTCACAGCCATGGCCTTAAAGTGTAACCTCATTTAAGATTATTCATCCCCAGCCTTCCGCTGAACAAGCGAAGTAAACCTTAGACCATGAAAGTTATGCTTTGATCGCTTGTTTCTACTTCGGCGCCGTTGCACTAGTGCAATGGAAAATTAGCAACTAGACCCCTTCATCGCGCCTCTAACGTAGACCCTCCTTACTGTTCAAAGCTCCCCACCGCCTCGGCCACAGAAGAGCCTCGCCATAAAGGCCGAGAGTTGTTTCACAGGGCGGAGCGCGTGTTCACAACACTGTAGCAGCGTGAATGGCCTTTATGATAACGTCAAATGGACAAAAAAAAAAAAGGAAAAGAAAAGAAGTCTCCGTAACCTATACTAGGACAGTCATAGAGTGGACAGTCGTAGAGTGAGGTGACTGTGGAACGCACGCAACCGCTTTTAATAATAAAAAATATGTTACACACACACACACACACACACACACACACCCACACACACACACACACATATATATATATATATGACTACAAACAAAGGTGAGAAGCAGAACTTCGCGGTTATCTTCGGCTTATGTGCGCAATGTTTTGGTGCGCCGAGAACCGACGTTTTACGAGGGCTGTAGCCCTGGAAAAAGTTCGCCGAGTCGTCAGCAGCCGGGCGCGGCTGTCGACTCGGCACGGCCTAGGACAATCGCGTGCGGGGAAACTGAACGCAAATTGAACGTGCGTTTCGAACAACGATCTCTGATCGCGCCCCTGTGTTGGGCAAATAAACCGAAGGTAGCCACGAATCAATGCTGCTCATCTTTCTAGGACTCCGCTATGTGCGCAGACGAGTGCAGGCGCACTCACAGGGAGCTCCACAAGTTCCCGCTTTTTCTTTTGGCCAGTTTGTTCCGTGTGCGTCGGACGTTTTTGATCTTGACCTGATAGGCAAAAATCTCCGGCAACCTTTGGATACCAATCTTGCGGGTGAGAACCCAAAATTCTCTATTTTACGGACCTCGACGTGCCCTAGCTACCACGCCCTAAGCCTAACGCCGAATAGGCAGCAGCGGCGGAGCCGGCGCGTGGTTGGTGCACGAGTGGTTGATGACCGCTGCTACAGCTGCGGCTCGAGGAGCGGGGAGCTCGCGCTATTCCGCTGAAGAATCCCAATACGACGCCGATGGCATCGATTGCCGAGAGACAGACGTGCATGATCTCTCGATTTCGCTGGACGCCGACACCACCGGGCAACAGGAGCCGGCTGGGGACTGGCAGATAGTGCTGACGGTATGCTAGCCATAGGCCCAGGCTCGAGAACGCAAGACGAAGACGGCGGATAACCACGGAGGCCTTAACTAGACACCATTCTCTAATAGGAGGGCACAGAAGCGCCCTCGCAGGAAGCCTAGGTATTGCAGACTTCCGCTTATACACAGAGACAACTTCAGGGTCATAGTGAGATCACACCGGGATCTTCTTATCAAAACTCGCACGAGCCCGACGCTCGCCGACGCTGTGATATTGGCAGTGATGGTATTGGGTTCGGGATCACTCTAGAAAGAGATATATGCAATACGTATAAGTGCAAAGGCACGTCAGACTTTAATTACGGACACTTAACACATAGAAGATGTACACATACGCGATGGTTCCAAAGTACATTCCAGAGGCCGCGCGGAAACATGCGAATTAGTCAAAGGGAAGCATGCAGCCTACAGTTCATGCAGAAGCAGGTGTCACAATGTCGGAGACGTTGTCGAAATGGTGTCGGAGAGCACGGTCGCGCGGCAGGCGTTGTCTTCTGACCACGTAGAGCTCAGGTGGCCCTGTGCCAGGGTCGACGAATGGAGCCTCTGCGTGCCCGGTTTTCGACGGCGAGGTTGTGCTCGGGAGTACACAGCAGCAGCTCACCATGTCTCCTTCACAGTCGGTGAGGTAGCCATGGTTCTGCACTCCAGAACGTTCACTCAGCACGGCTCAGGAAAGTCTGCCGTCCTGGACTAGCTGTACTGCGGGAGAACCGGCCGACGTGGTTTCTCAGCTGGTGAGAGCGTCGCGGTTCGGGTGCAGGCGTAGCGACGAGGGCGGCGATTGCTCCTATGGGCCGGACGCCCGGGGAGGAAGCTCTGCCCTCGAACGCCGAATGTCGCGCATTGCACACGACACGGCTCGCGATGCTTCGAGCCACGCTTCCCGAGGTACCACTGTCGCTGCTCACAAATCGGTTTTCTCTTCGCCACCTAATGGCGCAATATCATTATTTGTTTTTTTCCCACTCCCGCATGCCATAGATTACAGCAGCATGTGGATACTCGATCAAAGGCGAGCAGTGTCTGCTCCGCATCTAGCCTGGCTCGAACATATTTAGTCCACACTACACCAGGAGGTTGCAGAGGAAATCAGTCGCATTGCATGTCTCACGGTCAACGGCAGGCCACACGCGGCCAACGCCTATGCAGCCACTGGCGAGGGGGCCATTCGAGGCGTGATACACGTACTCATACCATACACCTCATCCGAAGTGATCAAGGCAAATCTCAGGGTGCTTACTGAATGAGTTGAAGTCCTACAGACACGCATGCTTGGTGACATCAAAACAGCGTTAATCACCTGTTACGGCGTACTCGTACCACGCTGCGCCTGCTACCGGGGCTGCGAGCTCGCTTGCTACCAATTACAAAAACACCACGCATGTGTGCAAAATCTGTTAGCACATCGGCCACCGATCCGACGAGTTCCCCCAACAGGACACTCCAGTGTGCCGAACCTGTGGCATGCGGGACCCGCTCCCATTCACGACTGCGACCCCCGGTGCGCAACCTGCGGGAAAGATCCCCTCACAGGAGATCGCAGTTGGAAGAAG
Source organism: Dermacentor andersoni (assembly GCF_023375885.2). Lineage (NCBI taxonomy): Eukaryota > Metazoa > Arthropoda > Arachnida > Ixodida > Ixodidae > Dermacentor > Dermacentor andersoni. The sequence continues at coordinate 195,926,495 of NC_092817.1, read as the reverse complement.
CAGTTCAAGCCTTTGCGGCGCATTCCCCGCAATACTTCAAGCGCTCAACCCGAGGGAAGATTACGATAAAGGCGGAGAAGCGCCTGCGATGGTTCAGCTCGGACAATGGTGAACAAAGTAACTACGCCACACGTCATCCTTGGGGTTCAACCTTTGTGAAGACTTTCAGTTTGTCTTGTAGGATTTTGAAATCCCTGTGCGCCTAATGTAATAATATTCAGGGTATCTGTATCGTACTGATTACATACATGCGTCCGTGTCTCGGCAGCCAGTGCTGTTTTCATCAGTGGCATGCTTTTATACAGTTGGGGCATGCACAGCGTTGCCAGCTTGCTACACGTTACGCGCTTTCTTTCTTCAAGAACACAAAACATTGTTATTGACAATTTGACAAATTAACCACTTAGAAAGTCCATTGGTTTGGTGAAATTGTTCGTTGTAGTTCAGCCGGCAGGGTGGTCGTCTCTCCCTGCTCGAACTGCGCACCACGGGACTCTGACTGTTAGGGAAGGGGGGGGGGGGGGCATCCTGCTCGTCCGGAGACTGTGGCTGCACCCGTAGAGTTGCTGGCATCGCTTCCTCCCTTGTGCACGCTGGGCTGTTGGATTCGGGAGGCGAGCCCCGAGCAGTTTCACTTATTTCCGGCGGGGTGCCCACAGACGTTGCACTACTTTCCGATGGCGATGTCACAGAGGTTGCATTGCTCTCTGATGTCGATCCTACAACGTTGCACTGCTTTCCGATGGCGAACCTACGGGGCACTTGCATTGTTCGTTGAAAGGTTCCGCTGTTCGCCTAAGGTCTCAACGGTTTATTCGAAGCGATCTTCCCTCTTCTGTGAGAACGAAGTACGAGCGCAGGCGCGCTGGCTTAAGCACCTTGGCTTCGACGCGCCAGCTTCTATCAATCCTAATTCGAACAATATCGCCTTCTAGAAGTGGTGGTAACCACTGGCCTCTTTGCATGTTCTGTTTACGTTTGACGTGCAGCTACTCGGTAGAGAGTCGAAATTCAGGGAGTGGTGTGCAAAGGCTGGTGACCTGCTGTCTTCGAGTGGTGAAGTTCTGTAGTTTAGTAGTCCCAGCCAGACGTCGCTCGTTCATCTCGCTTTCTTGAGTAATCGTTTGGTGACCTGGATTCCTTTCTCAGCGAGACCATTTTATCTAGGAAAGTGGGTGCTGGAAATAACATGTACAAAGTAAAATATCGGTGAAAAATCTTTGAATTCCCTCGCGGTGAACTGCGGTCCTCCATCCGTACAGAGCTGTTTGGGTATGCCATATCGAGCAAAAATGCAGAATAACTTACTAAACACTGCTCTTGCTGTTGTTTCCTGAAGCCCCTCAAAGTCCGGAAAATTTGTGTACGAATCGCATAACCCGCCGCTGTTGCTCAGTAACTATGGTGTTCGGCTGCTGAGTACGAGGTCGCGAGATCGAATCCCGGCCGCGGCGGCCGCATTTCGATGGGGGCGAAATGCGAAAACACCCGCGTACTTGGATTTAAAAAAATTATGGGGTTTTACGTGCCAAAACCACTTTCTCATTATGAGGCACGGCGTAGCGGAGGACTCCGGAAATTTCGACCACCTGGGGTTCTTTAACGTGCACCTAAATCTAAGTACACGGGTGTTTTCGCATTTCGCTCCCATCGAAATGCGGCCGCCGTGGCCTTGATTCGATCCCGCGACCTCGTGCTCAGCAGCCTAACACCATAGCCACTGAGCAACCACGGCGGGTTTAGGTGCACGTGAAAGAACTTCAGGTGGTCGAAATTTCCGGAGTCCTCCCCGACAGCGTGCCTCATAATCAGAAAGTGGTTTTGGCACGTTAAGCCCCATTATTTTTGTAACGAATAATATACAGCGATATAATGTCTTCCGGCATATTTAAACAGGTCTGCTCCTAATCGGTCCTAAAATGACTGGGTGTATCCCGTAGGAGCGACGGTTCGTTGGCTTGTTTGTACGCATGTACTATCGGCCAAAAAAGTAAACGGACCACCGCTTACGTGGCCGGAGCGGCTGCGGGGCCACACCGGGGCGCTGCTATCTCGCTCCGCGCGCTGACGGCGAGAGTGCCCCGGGTGACGCCAGACTTCGCTCTCACTCTCACGCGGTTCCTTGTCACGCTTGATAAATTTCTAGTGCACCGTTCGGTTGCTCTACTACTGGCGGTCGCGAAGAAGGAAACAAGGCGAGTAAGCCAAGTCATCGCGGTCGACGGCAACTTTTCATCGCACTGAGGACCCCTTCAAGCCACGGAATGTTTCCATGAATAAATTTTCATGACTAACTATAGTTATTCCTATTCGTCTTCCCAATTATCTCTTCCTGGCCATACTTTTGTAAAGGTTCATTATGGCATACGCATTTTAATATCTAATTAAAGCAGTTTTCAGAGGCCTCGCTGATGTTAATATTAAACGTAGTACTGGAGACAATGACGGAAAAGTGATCTCGACATATAAGCCGTGCCCGCAGTAAACCTTGCCGCCTGCGACTATCGCGCCGGCGTGAAAGAGCGCGCGTCACCGTACAAGCCATTGCGGCTACTTGTGCGATGTCGCCTAAAATCGAGCAGCGGTGGACGCCGGCGACATGCACTAATAGAAAGGATAAGGTGAATATAAACAAAACAACAATCAGAACGGGTCTCCGTTCCTTCTTAGTGCCGCGGTTTGTTGTCCGGCTGCCGTCCGGCTCTGTGCGACAGCGCCATGTGTTGGACTACCGGCGATGCACGGTTTCCTTCGTCGCGACCACCAGCAGTAGAGCAACCGAACGGTGCACTAGAAATTTATCAAGCGTGACAAGGCTCCGCGTGAGAGTGAGGCCGAAGTCTGGCGTCACCCGGGGCACTCTCGCCGTCAGCGCGCGCAGCGAGATAGCAGCGCCCCGGTGTGGCCCCGCAGCCGCTCCGGCCACCTAAGCCGTGGTCCGTTTACTTTTTCGGCCGATAGTACTTGACAGCAAGGGCACCGCTCAATCATAGCAGTTATATCGTCATTCATTCTAGGCCAGTACATGAGCTGTCGCGCTCGTGCTTTGCACTTTCCAATTCCCAAGTGACCGCGGTGCAGGCGCTCCAACATTTCTTTACGCATTGAAGTCAGAATCACCACTTTTGTTCCTTTAAGCAGTATGCCCCTGATAACAGATAGCTCATTTGCGCATCTTTCAAGCTCACCGTCGATGGGCTGAAAATCTTCTAGGCTTCTTATCACTATCTGCAATTCACGGTCCGTAGTGGTGGCATCAGTTGATTCTCCCATCGCTTTCGCACTTACTCGATCAAACAAAGTGTTTACAGCATGAATTTCAATGTCTGCAGAAAAATCTTCTGGCGATTTTTGCCCCTGAATGCGAGAAGCATGTCTGCTACTATTAGTTTCTTCCCTGAAATGTGCTGCAATTGATAGTAATACTTTAGTATGCGCAATAAAACTCTTTGGATTCTTGGTGGTATATGGCCGAGCACTTTTTTAGAAATGGCTATCAAGGAGCTGTGACCGGTTTTGATTATTATCTGCCTGCCAAAGACAAATTCGTTGAACTTTTCGCACCCGAACACAATACTCAGAGCCTCCTTCTCTATCTGCGCGTACCGGCGTTACGTGTCTGTTAACGTTTTGGACGCATAGCCTAGTGAACGCCAGTCTTCACCATGTCTTTGAAAAAGTGTAGCTCCTACAGCGAAGGCTCATACCATACACCTCATGCGAAGTGATCAAGGCAAATCTCAGGGTGCGTACCGAAGTAGTTGAAGTCCTACAGATGCACATATGCATGGTGACATCAACACAGCGGTAAGCACCTGTTACGGCGGACTCGTACCGCGCTGTGTCTACTACCGGGGCGGCGAGCTCGCTTGATACCAACTACAAAAACACCACGCACGTGTGCAAAATCTGTTACCACATCGGCCACAGACCCGACGTTTGCCCCAACCGGATACTCCAGTGTGCCGAACCTGTGGCATGCGGGACCCCGTTCCCAGTCACGACTGCGACCCCAAGTGCGCAACCTGCGGGAAAGATCCCCTCACAGGAGATCGCAGTTGCAAGAAGCCCCTCTAGCCTTTGTGACGCACTGCCCGCAAAACTTCAAACGCCGACACCCCGCGCCCAACACGAGGGAAGGCTACGATAAAGGCGGAGAAGCAGCTGCGATGGTTCTGCTCGTTCAATGAAGACTTTCGGCTTGCTTTATAGGGCTTCGAAACCACTGTGCGTTTAATGTAATAATATTCAGGGTGTCAGCCATATTTAAATATACACTCTTAGCACGGTACCTTTTATGGTAACTTGTAATCACGAGTAACTTATAAAATAAAGGTTACATGCGAAATATGTTGATGTTTTAATTAAATGTTGTTACGTATATATATATCTATAGGTTACAAGAGTAAAAATTGACGGATTTAAAGGTTAATTCAGCTCAAAGCGCCTTGTAACCTTCAGATTTTAACCTCTAAAGAACACTGCAGCGCATCAGTGAGGAGACCTACATCATGGATTGGACGTTTGCTGATAAATGTATCCTAATGTGTTTGTGTTCTGCATTTATGATCTGGTTATTACACACGTAGGACTTCGGCAGTTCGGGCTGTATTCGGTCTTAATTTCTGTCAGCCAAGCAGTTACATTTTTCACAATTTAAAACCAAAAACTAAATCTAGCACGATCGCACTTGCAAGTTCATCTGCGTGCTGTTCTTTGACGACCCTCCATACTTGGCGCACAGCCATATTTGAAATATCAGCAACGAAGACTGTGTCATCGAATGATGTGGCGTGCACTGGCTGCCGAAACCCAGCGGTCGAACGTGACGGAAGCCCCCTGCTCTCGCACGCATTCTGGCCACCATGAGACAGGCATGGAACATCGGTATTTCAACATGAGAAACAAAAGCGGGCGAGTTTCTTTAGAAAAATGAATATTTTTTAAACAAATTTCATGTACGAGGCGAGAAAGAACAGTAGAAGAAAAGCACACGAACGCGTTGGGTCTTTCAGTAAAAGGTTGTTGAAAACATTGGATGGTTCTATCACATATCAATATAATTCAACTTGTCTGCTAAAATGTCCCTGTACAGAACCTTTCAGTTGTCTGCATACATTTTCTGCCTTTAACCGGGTTCGTTTCATTCCCTGCACTGCCTTGATGCTGTCAACCAAAAATTTTCCATGTCTCAACCATAAGCGCTTAAGATGAGGTTAATAGTTAGTGTGCAAGAAGCGCGTGCCTAAGAAAACCATGCCGACACGCGGTACCAGCTAGGCAGCGTGCGAACATAAGTATAAACGCGCGGCGAGGGAGCTGGGTATGCGGTACGCGCTAGGCGACCGGCGTAACTGCTTTGAAATAGACAACAACCTACATGTCGGCGAACCATTCTGCATTGCACTTAGGATGTTTTCTAATAAAACTTGTAGCAACTGATTCCACTGCCAGCGTTCTTTGGGCATATTAAGCTGTGCCGAAGATTGACACTACAACGATCGCAAATTTAAGTTACAGCAGACACAAGACGCGCCAAACGTTCAGTGAAATCAACAGGATGCCGCTACACTCACATAAAAGCGAGCGCCGTCCGCTCCGTTGTCTTTTTGGGAAACATAGACAGATGAAAAGAGCGTTAAATGTGTGAAGCCGCCAACTGAGAAATGAAATCTTTATCACTGTCCAAACACGAAATGCTTCCACCATCACACCAATAACATCACTGGCACCTCTGACATTTATTTCTGTAATTCATTACTTGTTTTCATTTTTTTTTTCATTTTTCTTGTGCCTCTAAGTGCCTCTTTCTAACATGGCGGAAGCGAGCAGGCATCAGCCACACAGGAGTGCGGCCATCCACGGTGCTATCATCTCTCCTCCTCGGTCCAATCGAGATAGCTCGAGTTGCATGCTGGGAAGATTTTAAGCGGGAGCGGGAGGCTCGGAGCCGGCGGGAGTGGTTAGCGCGCTGTCGTCCTGTCGTTGTTGTAGTTGTCGTCCTGAGACGGCCATTATATTTGACTTGTTTGGATACCATCCGATCACCATTGTGTGCTGCCACCACTTGTAGCCTGCAGTAGTTATTACCGCTTCTACTGGGAACTTGCGCCATCCGCTGCACCCTCATGGCTTTGTGCAGCAGAGACCTTTTCGGTGTGTTGCGCGGTCGCTGCAACGAGCCGGGTTGTGAGTGCAAGCGATACACTATTCTGCGCCTGTCGGAAAGTGACAACCTGGTGAGGTGTGACTATTGTGACCACGTCCCAAATGCACACGGAAAAATATGTGATCTCGGTAAGCAGAACTTTTGCTTTTAATTATTTTTAGGTGGATAGTACGTGAATTCTTTATAGTTCGCAATTCAACATTTGACATAGTGCATGCTCTCGCTGCTCGTAAGTGTTTCTGAAAAAAGTTATTGTTGATATATTTGCTTCTTTAAGCTCTTCGATTTACAGTGAGCTAAATTCGATGTTGTCATGTTGTCATTTTGTGCAAATATTAGATTAGACATTTCTAAAATATTGAGATTGTCGGCGGGATGAGTTCTGTCAGGGCAACTAAATGACCTCAACAATACGTTTCTTGTACTGGCACCGTGCTTTGGGCTGATGTAGTTGACAGAAATCGTTCAGTATTGTACAACTCGCCTCGCGCACCCTCCGTTAGCCATGCTGTGGTGGTGCGTCACTGCCCGTGCCCTGGCCTGGAGGTAATCTCCGGTGGGTGCAGAAGTCGGGCAAGCCGAGGCGGCTCGTGGTTGCATTTCCGCTTTCTTTCGGTGCGCGTAGTGCTGGAGGTCGCGTAATCTCAAAAGTTCGGAGAACCGTTGAAGGGAGCAACAAAACAAACGTTCGCTCCCCTCTGCGTTCTTCAAGCCAACTTGATAGCGATTGTTCGCGGTCGTCAAATGAGATATGTTCATTTATGCCTGTGCTCGCGTGACACCATGGTTATTAGTAAGCTAATGATTACTGTTACGGCAGGTAAAACTACGTACCTTAGTTGGAGTTGTGGTCTAATGCTTTGCTATCGCTATTAGTGCTTCGCGTTTTGGGTGAAAATACGTGTTTTTTCTATTTTCCTTTAGTCAAACGAGCCAATAATTTAACATGCGAATTGGTGGTTAGCGTTGACTAACTGCGAAGAATACACAATTCTCTTTTTACCGCAACGTCACCCCTTCTCTTACAACTTGCATTCAAATTTCGCACAATGATGTATAATATAATAATATACAGCGTTGTTCCGGAGAATACATGTTGTATAGCTTTCGCACGAATTTTGCTTACGTACGCGTTTTTTTTTTTTTTTTTTTCGCCTAGAGCTCTGCAATGCGCTCTGCATTGCTTTGTGAACACTAATGATGTTCTTTCGTTGCGTCTATAATTTCAGAAATGAAAAAATGCAGCCGAGGCAAAGGCGCAATGCAATGTGCCAGGCACTGTGTCCGAGGCCTCAGTGTCAGATGAAACCGTGGAAGCTTGCACATCTAGTCTCTCCTCAGTGCAATATGGTTAGTATAAAGTGGAATGTTAGCCAAAGCTTTTTTGATTGCCTAGTGTATCGAATATTTTAAAGCGAAGCTTTTTTTGCCACTTCCCTCGGCTTTTCCACTGCTGCTGCTGTCGCTGACCTGCACGCGGCGTCGGGGAGTGGTTGAGTACGTAATGTGTATAATGTACGCAATGTACGAGAAATTACATTGTACGTGTACATAGCAGGGACGCGGGAGTGGCGTCTGTGAGCCCTTTCCAGCAAGAGCGGCGCGGGCGTCGCCACAATGCCTTCTGGAGCTCTTTAGTCGTCACAATGTCCTCTGGAACTCCTCGGTCATCGACACAATTGCCTCTGAAGCGCTGTAATTACGCGTTAGCCTGCGGTATAAGCATTGTAGAAGTTGCAGCGCTTTTGTACTCTCGTGCAAATTTCCAGAGGGGAGATAGTCAATGGAAAGATAATACAGAGAATTCGTAAAGCCAACGCCCTGACCAAACGGATGAATAATAGCTGATATTCGCTCGTGGCGCCTTGTATACATAGTATGATCGCGGAAGAAGGGAAAGCCGCCACCAGAAAGCATGCTTCATTTGGGGTCGCTTAAATAAAAGAGACGTCGCTATTAGACATGGCAACAGTTGCGGAGAAACTGTAAAAATGTTAGTTTAAGAATGAAACGGCACGTTTCTGCTATTTCTGAAAAATAAACACCCTGCAAGTTTGTACATGATGACAACTGATGCAGGCGTGCAGACGCAAAGCTGCACTCAGTACCGCAGCGTCAAGACGCAAGCGGCTGTCGAGCAAATAAACATTTCAGCCACGATGCCATGCGCCCGTGTAAAGAATGGCAGTGCTAAATTCCTTGCAGCATACGAACAATGGCGCACAACAATGCCTCGAGCAAACACGCCTCGCTGTTTGAACATGTTCAAACACAAACAAGTGGTGGCAAACACAAGTGGTGCACGTAAGGTAACATTTAACATCGCATCACGACTGTCGTAGGCCGTCAACATCACCGCCAAATATTGCCACTGAACGCAAACAGCACGGAAAGCTTTGCTTACATCGATTCCCACAGTGCGTGGGAGCTATATATATTCTTTTTCTTTTTTTGCTTTAGAGAAGACTTTCCCAGTAGGTGCCTCCATAGAAAATGAATCGGCCTGCATGTCTGTGCAAGAATCACAGCCTGGCTGCTCTAAAGGTAAATGCATAGCGCATACAGGAAAGAATTGGTTTCATTGGGTGCTTTGTTATCACTTGCTTGTTTCAGACTCCGCACCGTGGCCCCATGTGGAAGAGCCCCCACTTGACAGCCCAGTGGTTGCCATGGAGAAAGAGATCCGCGATACTGAATGCGGCCAAGGTATGTGATGTGAAAGATAATTTACTAGTTCATAAGGAAAACATCTCAAATGTAACGATGCTAAATATTACATTCATTTGTAAACTTTTCACATATCGTCCAGAAAGCTCTCTGCATTCACTTTGTGATTACTTGTACTCACATCTGTGTCCCTGTTCAGTACTTATATTGTAGCATTATCATTTGTATTGGTCAGTGGTGCGAGTCGAGCGGAGCATCACTACACGATTTAATGTTGTCGCCTTAGATTTTCTTCCCCTGAAATAATACTAAGGATGGAGGCATTGCTCGTACTTTATATGCGCTTAAATTGAGGTATGGTAGTATTTTGGTGCTATTTTTTATTCACTTCTTCCGTTTAACTAGACTGCACGATAATTAACACATGAAGGCACAGAATGTAGAGAAGGAACAAATTAATGAAATTAGATGAAATTGTTAAATTATATTTCACAATTTAATTTAAATGTGATTTACTGCATTTGAAAGTTAATAAAGGTGAGGTAAGCAAAAACCGTAAGAGACATCCTGCCGGACGGAACGTGCACACAGCCAGCTCATGAAGTGTGCGATGGTGCACCAATTTACCTGGTGAAATCTGGTTAATGCGTATCTTGTGGGAACAGGGCATAATTACGCGCTAAACGGTAGTATCCTTTAGTGAGATTTCAGTTGTATATAGTTCAGCAAACAAACGAAAATTAGTATTATACTGATTACTTTCAGTAAAATAACATTTCATTGCTTTTTCCTGCATGCTTACTATAATGAGAGCTAAAGGTGAGCCAGTTCTAATTTTCCTTGATGTAGAATGGTTGGGCTCTTTGGGGTTGTGTTGTTCTCTGCAGTACTGCACGTTTTTGGTAAATTTTACTTCGTCAGTTCACATTATACTGTGCATATTTAATGTTTGATAGGCGAATGTTTATAGGCTCTAACTGTCTTTGTAGGCTCCACTGCCCAGTGGTGATATCCATATTGCAGCTCCCCACGTCTACACATGCAGCGAGCACACGTGTTTATGCTGGCAGCAGGCAAGAAATAATTTGGGTCTCGAACGGCAGCGTGGAGCTAGCTGTAATTTATTGTATTTTAACCTACTACATCAAGAACCTCGATTATCCATATGCATTTGCACCATTCCTGGCGCTGATGCAGAAACTTGTGCTTCCCAGCAATGTTGTGCCTAGAGGGCTCATAAATGACAGATTGAAGTGTTTCTTTGCTCTTCTGAAGAAAAAGAATGTGATTTGACTCAAAGTCTAGTTGACAATTTTCACCTTGCATTAATGTTCACTTGTTGCCAGGAGGTGGTGAACAGATGCATCATTTTGTGCATTACATTTGCATGCCTTTTTATAACTGTTCAAAATTACTGAGGTAATACAACCATTCATGCAAGTGGCACTTAGTATTGTGCACAAGTATTTTATTTAGCTGCTCAAAATTCTTAAATTCGTGCAATGTGAATTATGGCGGCCTTACTTTGTCACTGAGTTATTCTAACTGCTAGCCTCTAGATGATAGAGTAATTGTGCAGTACTATGCATAATGGTGTCCAAATGACCTTTTTCAATATTGATTTTAAATAGGTAGCGCATTCAAGAAGTTTGAATCCCATCCTTGACATTGTTAGCTAGACAGTAAAATGTGTCTTGTAGTAATTTTAATAAAAAAATGTTCATGTTTGTATTGCCACAAGGATCTAAACTGAGAGTTCACTATGCTGTAAGCATCACCACTTCCAACCTTTTGTCATTTGGCCCTACAAGCCAGCACTTTGCACATCTCCTGGTTAAGCTCTGTCTGATGTTTGTAAGAGCAACAAGTGGTCTTTTGATGCCAGTGGTGGTCAATGCTAACACTAAAGAAACGTTGCTCAGGTATAGATGGGCTGCATGCATGCATGGCCTTGTGGTCTAGTCTTCTTTTTTAAGTTCACCTATAGCCAATACTTTGTATATTTTTTGCATTGGCTACATTGCATTGGCAACGTCTTTATTGACCTGCTCTAATGCTGCACAGTATGTGTAAAGCTTTTTTTATTTAGTGTCCAATGTGAATCTGAACACAAGTGTCCAGTTTTTGTTCCTGCAATCTCATATACTAATCTTTGCCTTGTTTTCTTGCTTCCTGACAGCAGTTTTTACATGGACAGTTAACACGAATTTATTGACGACATGCATGGCTGAAACACGGTGACATGCTTTTAAATATTCCTGTGATATGATGCAAGTGATAGTATTCTGTTGAATTTTCATATCTAGTCATGTGCCAGCAAAGCCTGCTGTACTTGTGGTGTATTCTATGTTGTATTTTCAAATAAAGATGTTGCATTCTGAAGTTAACCTTATACTGCCTGTGGAACTGTCAATTTATACTCAAATTATTTATACAAGCTAACGGTGCCTCCTCCTCAGGCGTTCAAATTGTGTTTTGATCTGTATTTTTGTGAACATTACCGTTACATATTTGCTCTAAAGGTGCCGCACGGGGAGTTTCATTTCGTCAGAAATCCCAAGGGATACTAGTATACTAGTATCATAGTAGCCCTTTGTTGGCTGAAATACAACGATTTAAGTGATTTAAATGAAAGTAAACTTTTGATACCACATTCAGTTGAGCGTTTCTTTTCTTTTTTTCAGAGAATTTTATGTGGGCCCCGTTCTTTACATCATCCGACAAGCCGGGTGCGGCCTAGCAACGGGGAGGCGCCACCTTGGGTTTTGTTCCAGAAAGGCCAAATCTCCGCATGGTACACCGAGCCGGCTGCCGCCAAACAACAGAGGTGCGTCATTTCCTTCTTTTGCGGTTCTCTCTGCTTGCGCCTCTTCTTTCTTGCGCGCTTCTTTTCGCGGTCGGATTAAGCAGCCGACAACCATGCCCGGAGAAACGTGAGCCCTCGCGGAGGACGCCACTCGGCCAGTCCTTTTTGGACACTGTCTTTACACGCGGTTGCGCTTCGAAATAGTTCACCTGTACACCTCGTGTGGTTTCCACAGGAAAGGGTGTCCCTGTGTCTCTCTCAGCCTAAGCAAAAAAAGAAAAAACTGCGTTTTGGTGGAAACTTACGCAAGCCGTAACATCTCTTCGACTGCAATAATATCTAGTCAAAAAATTCTCTAGCTATCACAAAGCACAAGGAGGAGCGCGGGAGTACAGATCTCCACTTACGAATGGCATAGCAAGTGACAGACGCATACTGTTTTTGGGTACAATTGTGTAGCTGTTTAGCAATAAATGAAGCAAATTTTTGCTTTGCTTATGAGCAACGGCAAGTGTTCAGGCCCTTTACCCGTGCTGTTGCTGTTTTTCTCCTGCGCATGCTTTTACGTTTACTGTGTGGATTGTACCAAGGGTATCATTCAGCATGCAGAAATTAAAAAGGAAAATCAATCAGCTGAAATTCATTTTTTTTCCTTTTCGCCTGCTAAATGATACCTTAGGAATAATCCACCGAGTAAACACAAACGTATGTGCAGGAGGATAAAAACCGCAACAGCGCGAGCCAAAGGTCTGAACACTTGTCGTTGGCAAAGCGAAAATTTGCCTCATTTATTCATTAGCAACTACAGAACTGTAGCCCAAAAGAATATGAGTCTGTCACTTACAATATACTATTCGAAAGTAAAGAAATGTCTCTGGCTCCCGCGCTCACCTTTGTTGTACTTTTTGGGGTAGTAGGCTGCATTTTGTCTTCGTATTTTTTAGGTCAAACAAGAGATGTTGCGGTATGCGTAAGGTCTAGGTTGCCTGCAAAACGCAATGTTTCTTTTTTTTTACTTAGGTTGAGAGAGACACAGGGACACACTTTGTCCCGAAAACCGCACGAGGTGGACACGTGAACTATTTCGAAGCGCAAGCGCATGTAAAGGCAGCGTCCGGAAAGGACTGGCCGAGGGGCTTCCTCCGCGAAGGCTCACATTTCTCCGCGCACGGTTGTAGTCTGCTTAATCCGGCCGCGGAAAGAAGCGCGCAAGAAAGAAGAGGCGCAAGCAAAAAGAAGCGCGAAAGAAAGAAGAGACGCACCTCTGTTGCTAGGCGACAGCTTCCTGGGCGGAGCATGCGCAGAGCAACGGGCTTTTATGAAACATACCGCAGAAAGAAGCCCGAAAGAAGGAAGAGCCGCGTCCCCGTTGCTAGGCGACACCGGCTCTATATACGGAGCATGCGCAGCGCGGTGTCCATCTGGGACCTCCTGCAAGCCGCATTGAACATGTGTGAACATTTTAATCGTTCAACCGGTATATTGTAAATGTAACCTTTATATTTAGGCAAAGGCACTCAATACTGTATGCCTATTCTAGAGGTTAAAGTGTTGTAACCTCTAGTTGAGGTGCACGCTTTCTTACCTTTAATAGAAGTTAAATTTGTAAAGGTTGCTGTGTAACTTATAAGTTAAAGGTGCACAAATCTGTGAGAATATACCCCTTTAGTAAACGTTACCGTGCTAAGAGTGTACAAGTGCCACCGAACTGACCTGGTAGTGTTGTTCAAGTCAGCGCCCCGGGAACAAGTCCCGCGGAGATGCACTGCACACATCACAGGGTGCACTTTGGTCCTTCCAAGGACGGCTGATGTTTCTTTGGTCGCTCCAACTCGGCGCGGCAATTCGGGCCGCCGTCGGAGCCAGAGGCTGGCGCGTGGGCACGCTTTACTTCTCATGGCACCGCCATTTCGACGTCGCGTCCATCCAGGCTTGGCAAGAGTCCAACGCTGCTGCCAACTGCAAGGCTGCAGCTGTTTTCTGATGATGATTATGACGATGATGTCGGTAGCGATTGGGCTGCGGGAACGAATCATCGCAGGCGAGAATTTCGGAAGCCGAGTCCTCATTCAGACGCAACGGCACAGTTGCTTTTGCAGAAGAGCCACGAATCGGACCGATGCAGTTGAGCCGGGTGAAACCACAGCAGATTTTGTGGGTGTATCTTGCATAGAATTAGTAGGGTCAGGTGTCTTAGACATGTTTAAAACCTCGGTGTGACCAAGCGGGCTGACCGTAGCAGCCGAAGTGGAGGCGCTACCGGCCACAGCATGCGTGTCCGTTGCTGCTTGGGAAGCCGGCGAACATAGCATGTTGCGATCGGCCACGTCAGCACGGTCTTCCGTTTTGGTCGAGGAGGCCGGCGAACATGGCATGTTGCGATTGTATGAGCTGCTTGCTTCTTTGTCATTTGCCGACGGTGGTTGATCCTGTGTCAAGAAATTCTTTTTTGTTTAAACGTCCGCCGCTAACGCCGGCGGTAAGGTGGGAAATGCTTCAGCAGCAGCGTGTGAGTAAGAGCGCCGAACAGGACACACGATGGCAGGGTGACCATCCCCACAACCGCGACAAGAATGGTCGCATCCTCCACTTGTCTGCATGGCCATGGATACCACAACGGCCGCAGAATGCTGTGGTGCACTGTGCGCGGTAGTGGTCACTGAAGCCGCACCGACGACAAACGTGTTGCAAGCCATGGATATCAAACGTCACGCGGTGATAGGTGACGTTTGACGGGTGACGCAAGTGATTGGGTACAGTGGTTGTGGTGCTCATTTCCATCCGAACAAAGCGGGCGCCCGTGAGCACGCCACGTCGTCCACTCATAGAACGAGCGTTTATAGACAGAACCTTGCCATATGGTCATATTGCCTGGACTAGGTCTTCGTTCGGAACGAAAAACGGCTAGAAGAGGCAGGTTGCGTTGGTGACCTGCGGGCTGACGGGATCGAACGACAGGGCAATGCTGGCCACCGATGACAAGGCAGCCAGAGTCAACGGTTAGAGTCATGCAAGTCATGCTCTTGACGGTGACTTGGAAGTTGAGGCCTCCCATGTGCTGAACGCAGTAGACTTCAGAGAGGCCTACTACTAAGGCCGTCGTGTCGACGACGGTCTCCGGACCAGTCCCCATAGAGACAACAACATTGAAGACATGGGCCTTCGAGTCCACGACGCTGCTCGTGGCATGGCATGAGAGGTGGACGTCCCTGAAGTGAAACACGCAGGCACATCAGCAGAAACTCTCTTCTTCCTCCTCCGAAGGTTTGTTTGGTTATTCCTCGTTTCAGTCACAGCAGGAGTCAATAGCCGACTGCGGCGCGCCAGCGTAACATTAATTATTTACATTAATTACCATTCATTAATGCGCGTGGATTTAGGAGAGAACTGAGAAATGGCTATGCCGTTCATGACCAGAGCAGGGACACCTGAATGGACCGCCATGCTAAGACAAACATTGCTTCTACTTCCGCCTGAACCAGCCATTTTCTGCAGTTGGATATTACATTTTGTTCCCTTGCCTCTAGGCGATAGTGCCAACAGCCATCTTCTCCATTATCGAGATTTACTACATGCATTTGAACTGAGAGAGTAGCTGCACGAAACGCGTACTTCGTGTGGAACAGCTTTGTTCTACTTCACTTCAATGTTTACGAAATGTAAGAAATGGTAAATAGCACACTGGTCGTTGGCAATGATGGCATTGTTTAAGTTGATGGCATCTTCATGCAAGGAAGTTCTAAAAATAATCTTTTAAACCTCCTTGTCTTCAGGTAAGAAAATCCAAAAATGGCAGATCTTCACAGAAAGGTGGACGCCGCTATGAGGCTGCCGCACAAATTTGTGGCAACGTCATGGATCTTGATGGTCTGTGTTCGGGCCCAGTTAATTTTTAGCAGGGAATATGAACTACATTGTATTCTGGAAGAGCGAAAGGCTAAACTTAACCATTTCTAGGAACATTTATCGTGAAGCCACAGTGTCCAAAATATAAAAAGAATAATTTGAAATTTTCGACGCTACACTGACTTACTGTCGCTTAGGGGTTGCGCGAAATTAAAAAAATAGGAACTTTGACCTTCATTTTTACTTTTTCTAATCGACATTTAGGCGCGATATTAGTGTAACAGATTGCTTCACCTCCGCCTCGGGTCGGGCCGCTATTTTACTATCGTCGGGATCGGCCCGCATAGGGGGAGTTGAGTTGATTGAAGCCTTTCGCATCTATGAACTTGGCCCCGAGAAGAGTGTAAGCGTGCCATTTGTGTTCCTTACCAAGAAAGAGCTTTTATTTCTTGATAAGTGCAGACGTGTATAGATAAGGTGTTGACCGTGTTTTTGCTATGTTGGGCCATGCGCATGTTCAGTACGGAATTGGAGGACGTCGTTTTCATGATTGAAGTTCACTTGTTAGTCCATCTACCTTCCTGTCGCTTTGTCTATGTGTGCTTCTCGAGTTTTTCTACTTTCAAGTTTGCTGGCATTCTCCTAGTATAACCATGTGCCAACTAGCCTAACAAGCCACTCCCATGCTTCACTTTCGCCGCGGCTCGGCCCGGCATTGCACTATCTTCGGGATCGGTCCACGTATGGGGAGCTTTTTTTGCTTGCGACACGAAAATTTCTTTGAACGGTAGAGGTATACAGCTTCGCTGAAAAATAGTTTTGAAAGGGTGTAGTATGAAGAGGAGTGTAAGCAGACATATTTTCTTGAAAAAATTTCCGTATGATTACTATGCTCCCAAATGCGAAATTGGAGCGCAGCTGTATATACGTGTTTTCATTTCGCTACACATTGGCTGGCGCGGACACTGTGTTGCGTGGCACGTTGCAAACGGAGAAAAGTGTGCCGTGACTGCCTCGCTAATCGGGAGATCGCGAGAAGAAGCGCGTGGGGGCGCAATTCATAGCAGCCGCCGCAGACAACCTCCGCTAATGCAGCGCTTTGTTTTCATATAGACAACGTGCGCTACTCTGATGCCATCTTGTAGGCATCGCCGCCGCAACACCCCTCGTGAATGTCACTACATTCTTCGTCTCACACTTTTGCGATTCCCTCATCCTATGCTTTCCTCCTGGTGCTCTCTTCGCTCTCGTCGCTATTTTCATCCCCGCTGCGCTCCACATTCGCTCTCATCTTTCGCCAAGCTCGTTCGCTCGTTAACCAGGTAGGACGCCGACGCCTACGCCGTCGCTTGGCGCAGGAACGAGCGCCTAATGCCCCAACCACTGGCACGCGCTGGAAAGCTTCGGCGCGCGCCGAAGGGTCAAATGCGTCAAAGCGTCGGTCGGGAACTCGCTGAAGCGGAACGTCGCGCAGCGATTATGTCTACTGCCGATGCTAGAAGTTTGCCGGCGCGCGGCGAAGCTGCGCCGGCGTGCACCAATGGGAGGCTGCGACGCCTCGCAGGCGTCAACCAATCGGAGGCTGCCGAGGCCTCCGGCTGCTAAGCCTGTAATGGCCGACCGTGCGGAGACGCCGGCACCAACGATCGTCCGAGTGTTTTGGACGCACGACGCGCGCGACAGCGTTCCTGAAAGACAGTGTTGTAATAGTAAGCCGACAACGACACGACCGACCGACCGACTACCGTGGGTTGTGGCAGTGCGACGTGGATCCGAAGCGACTTCGAACGACGCCGACTAATCCAACCTGCCCACTGGGTTCCGCCGGGCTCGGTACGATCGTCTGCTAAAACAGCCAACCGAATCACGATTGCCGCAACGTCTGTGCTTGTTGTATGTGCATTGTGTTGTGCTCAAAACGAATGGAAACACGTTTACGAGCTCCGAAGTCTGGATAATCAACACTCGCCTATCGCCGATGTTGTTTACGTTACGCGTAGGCCTAGCGCGTCCATCGAGTTCGTAACTGGCGAGTGAACGAACTCACCTGAGAAATCTGTCGAAGGAAATGAATTTTCAGGTCCGTTTGGTGCTGCAGTGATTTAAAATATGGCACTCTTGACTTCGTGTGACCTGTGATGTGGTGAATGAACCGTGTGGAAGTTGGGTTGGTCAACCGCGGCGTGTTTCGTGTGGTGTCGGTTGACTCAAGTTTAACGGGCAAGTTCTGCGCTGTTTCCAGTGGTAAAGATAACTCCCGAAAGCGAACTACACTAGTAGCCGAACTATTGGAAGTACTTACATAATCAGCCGTGCCGCCTGTTTCAGATGACACTGCGCTCTTTTATTCGGCATGTGAATCCAGTTTAGTACAAGTTCACTGTACTCATTCACTCACTTCTTTCAAGTGCGACCGTCTTTTGGGCTAGTTGGGGATAAATCGCTCGTGTAGCAATCAAGAACACTGACGCACTGAAGCATACGTGGCAACGCAGTCATATTTGAGTCAGTGTGTCGTTATAGTTGAGCACTGCAAAAAGAAATTATCTGTTTGCAACGTGTGCCCTGTGTGCAGTGCATAGCAGGACCTGCATCATGCAAGACAGCGTATACCACGATTGCTTCGATGCCCGCTTCAGAAGCAGCAAGTACTGAGTCAATGAAACTGTAATTGAATTTTATCTCACTTTTTGCTTATGGAAAGTGTAGATGGTGTGAGTGCATTGTGGGGAAAGTGAAAAGGTGTCATCAGTGTTTTGTGCAGTCAGTATGCTTAAACTGCTGGAATCCCTTCAGCCTCTACTAAAATGTTTCTTGCTGCGATACTATAAATTGTAGTCAGGACAAAGATGTACTCAAAACCAAGTTACTAATGCATCTGCCCAGAATGTGTTTGATTAACAAGTTAACGCTTCCACAACAACAATATGCCGATGAACAGCATATGTGCTTACAATAAATACATTCCGTAAAGGCAAACGACTGGGCTTACAATATAAAACTTTGTAGTAGCACCGTAAAAAGTGCTGCCATGCGTATCAGCCACAACGAAACTACTGCACGTCCAATCTTCTTCCTTGGAGGCACTTCTATAAAGACTGTTCGGGCCCTTCTCATTCTGAGTGTAGCATTTAGCTGTTCTCTCAACTTTTCCACATATGTCACCAGCACTGTATGTAAGCACCGGCCCTTTCTTGGGTTTGTGTCCCGTGTCTCCCTTCCCTGATGACCTAAGGTTTTCCGAGCACTCTACACTTCTATCATTCTGTCACGACTTGAGTACTGCTCATCAGTATAGTTCCCGTACCAAACTCGCGACGCTAACAAACTTAAGCTTGTTCTGCGCCGGACAATATGCACCCTTTACTCCCGTCTTTTCGGTTGTCACAAGCTCATGCCAGCCTTCGAGGATTGCCTCAAACCCCTCAAGTAGCACACCCTGCAATACCAACGCAACATTGCACTAGTCTATACTGCAGGGGGTTTGACGTCTCTCTAAACAGCACTAATCTTTTTTCACTTCGTCTGAACAAGTGGTCAGCACAGCCTGAGCCCTCACCATGCCTGTATGGCCCGACACCACAACTCCATGATTATATCTGGCATGCAGAGCTTTCTCTCCACCCCCCTGGCGATTTGGATTCTCCTTCCTTGGAACCAGACTTCATTGGCACTCCTGTGTGTTGTGCACCTGTCGAGTGTGTGCGTGTGTGCTGTGCTGTGTTATTGAGCAAGTGTGTGTGCACGTGGAGGGGAAGGAAGTGTCTTCTGCATCCTGCAAATTCCTGCTTTAGATGGCTGGTTATCAGATTCTCTAACATACAGGCATCAGCCTTCTTTTTAGTCTAGTGTGCCAAGTTACCACTAAGATTATTATTATTATTATTATTATTATTATTATTATTATTATTATTAGAATCATTACTTTGACCACATTGATTGTGTCGAAGCCAGCGTGACACATAATTCAAAATATTTCTGGAGCTTTGTGGGCTCTCTCTTCTAAAAGGAGTGCCAAAGATGTACGGCTTCTTCATGAAAATGGTGGTGTTGTCTCGAACACTGCTGATGCCTTTGCAGAACATTTCTGTTTGCTATGTGGTGTGAAATATGCTTCAAGTAACCTTCCTTCTCAGTCTGGCGCAGTGTATGCTAGCAGTCAATGAAAACCTCGTTTCCAAGTATATGAAGTGCCTTAAACTTTCCCTTTCTTGTGGTGTTGATGGTATTTCCTCCACAGAGCTTAACCCTTTGAGACGCTGTCTACACAATTGGGCACAGCAGGAGTGTGCATCAATAGCAAAAGCACTGATGAAAGTAATGGTATTTAAAATGTGTTTCATACATCTTGAAACACTTATTATTGGAACTGTGCTGCAATTTTGAATAATGTGCAGAATGTTTTAACAAAATGAGTGGGAAGGTAGACGGCTGGGTGTTGTTACTCTGTGTCAGTATGTTGTATGTAGCGGGTTCAGTTTTTTACAATGTCGTGCACCAGGCATAATTGTCAAGTGGCTGGATAAGTGCTTTTCAAGCTTTTCAAAACACGAAATAGTACATGTTTTCATATTTTGTTTCCTGTAGTGAGTTTTCGCATGGAGTCGAAATTTTGTAAACTTGACAAAACTCGCTAAACTATTGAAAATTCTTAATATTTGCTGCGGCTGTACACCTTCTACGATTCTGAGGATGCAAGAGATGTAGTGAAAGCAACTTTTCAATCAACGGGATAAAGTGGTGTCTGAAAGGGTTAAGATGTATGGAAGCATACTTGTTCCTCGTTCTCACAAGCATCTTCAATAGTTCCCTAAAGTCTAGTACCTTTTCTAGCACTCGGAAGGTAGCATGAACATTGCCCATGCACAAATCAGGTGCTAGATGTGCAGTTACTAACTGCCGACCTATATCTATCCTCTTCAGTGCGTCAGGTGTTTGAATCAATATGGGATTCCTCGCTTTCTGTTAGTGCTAAGAGCATTTTAATAAATGAACAGCATGACTTTGTGTGCCGACATTTCAGACTATTTCAGACTGTCAACAGTGTTCACTACTGCATCGACTTCCAAAAAGACATTTTTTCACTCTCGAACTGGTGCAGAAACAATAAGTACTCTTAAATGCTTCCAACACTATGGCATTAAGTTATATGCACAAAACGCACCATGTGAAATTTTGATACACCCTACGTGATGCTCCACTCCTTAAGGTCGATGAAATGAAAGATTTTGGTGTGTACTTCGACAAAATGCTAAGCTTCTCTTCACATAGATAATTACACAAGATGCCCTTCACGCTCTTGGAATTGCATGACGTATATTGCATGATTTCCACTCACCTGTTGTGTTTCTGAAATTCTGCTGTGTGCCTCCAACTACTAGAGTATGCCTCTGTAGGAGGGGGGTGCAGTGAGCAAATCTAATTCTGACCTCATTGAACCCATCCAGAATAAATTGATGTCTATCTTCAAGCACCACTTTTGCCATTCTGGCGACCACAGTTGAGCCTTTGTTCCTGCACCTTTTGTTCCTGTATAAGGTGGTCCATGACATTATACATTCCTTAAAGCTTCTTGATCATATGCATTTGTTTGTGCCGCAACAGTATACCAGGTAGCATTCCACATTCGTTGCCTGGGCTTGTTACAAGATTGTGCTAATAAGACTCGACTCCAAAACATACTTCAGAGTTCATTTCCTGTGTTTTGTGTATCTGTAGATAATCACGTAGGATTAACTCCCTTTTACTTTTCCGCGTTTCCTTTTTTCCCTATTTGTTTCTCTATCTTCAATTTTTTTGTCTACTGCATTCATGTTTTCTCTACATTTTGTCTCACGTAGTGCTCGTTAAGTGCACCAGTACAAAGGCTCTCTAGCTGTTCCAGGGCACTACAATAAAAATTCGAATGATTGACTATTATCGTAGTATAAAATTTTGCTTTTTAAGTATGTACTAGTATACTATTTTAGTGCAGTAGCTTTCGTGCAATTAAAAAAAGGGCATGAATTAAGAAGAGAGAGAGAAAATGATAAATGAAAGGTAACAGCCACAGTTGCATAGAGGGATCGAGGGAATGCAATCGATGTTGAGTGAATTCAGGTGTGTGCCAGTTTTCCAATGTCAAAAGAGTGTGCTAGCTTGCCTAAGTGTGGGGCTGTGTCGGTCCGCGATAAAGGTACAGAAATAAGGATTGCTCCTTTGTGGGCTTTCCTAGCAGCTTCGTCAGTGAGGTCGTTGCCGGAGATACCGCAATGACCAGGCAGCCACTGAAACACGACGTCGTGTCCTTTCATGATCATGTGATGGTGCATTTCTCGTATCTCCGACAGGAGTTGTTCACTGTCACAGACCGGCGCCAACCATGTTATATATATATTTCTTTAGAGTGCGTTTTTCGGGCATCCCGTTCCGAGGATACGGGAAGAGACCGCGAGAGAGGGCGGAGAGGACTGCCCAGGGTCGAGGGGCATCTGGAGACGGTCGGCTTTGTGAGCCGCGCAAGCGGCTGTTCTTCGGAGGCGGCTTCGCTGTCCCCTTCGACGGAGTCGGGGCTTGGCCGCGGTGTAAGATTACCAGAGTGGAGCAGGCAGAGCGCACGGTGAAGCGAGTTGTGCGCCCTGTGTCCACTGTTCGGTCGCTTCCGCTGGTCGGGATCGCGGAGACGGCCGGGCCATAAATCGACAGTGCGCATGCTGTCTTCGGTGGCACCGAGAAAAAAAAAAAACGCCCGTAAATAACCGCTGGGCACAGCGCTGTCTTTAAGCAGCGTCTTCCCTCCGCCAGCTCGTTAGCAGTTCGGTGGGAAGGGACACAGTCGGTTGGAAAGAGGCAGCGAAGAAGGTTGTGTGAGTCTTTGCGGCGTGCGGGGCCGGATTCCTGACGGCGAGGCGCGCGCTTCATCGCACCGGGCCCGCCGCCTTCGAGCCATCGCCGCAACGACTGCCGCACGAGCCGTCCCCGTTCTTCGCCGCGCTCCGATATGGTCTGTCCGCCGGCTTGTCCTCTTCTTCTTTGTTCTGTTAACTCTCAATGACTCCTGTGCCTCTAAACTCCTTTGTTTACTGTTGTTGTAACCCTGCCTGATTATTGTACGTTCTGGTCGCGTTTCCAATTGTGTGTGCTTCTCGCCAATTCTGTTCGTTCCTACTTTGAGTTCTTTGTTCCCTGATTGTCCGTGATCAGTTTTGTGTATGATTAAATGCTTGTTATCCCCCTTCAACGAGTTGCTTCGTGATCGCCGACGCACCGATACACGGGCGCCTTGCTCGGGCTGACCAACCCTGAATAAATAAATGTTGCACAGAGACCTCTCGCTTGTAGGCCAGGGCGAAGCGTAAAGCGGACCCCTGTGTTCCGTCGGCTTGCGCCTGGCAGCCGGATCGGCGAGCGACTTGTAGGTTTTTGTGACAATAATTGGCGTCCGGCGACAGGACCTGGTCAGCCACGTGTCGGTGCTGAGGATACGAAGGAACTCGTTTGAGGGGTCGTGCTAGTGGCAAGAAGTCCACTGTTTCTTTGAGCACGATGGCAGAGGCCGAGTTTGATAAACTCGTTGATCAGGGACGGAGCTTCGGCTTCGAAGGTAAAGAATTGTTTTCTTGGATAGAGCAAGAGAGAGCTAGACGTCGAGAAGAGCGCAATGCAGAACGCACTTGGCGGAGGGAAGAAGCTGAACGCGAAAAGACTATGAGAGAGGAGGAGTCCAAATTAAAGCTCGAGAGGGAAAGAGAAGAGTCCACCTTAAGAATGGCTCTGCTTGAAAAAGAAAAAGAGGTGGTGTTGCTGAGGCAGCAACCTGGCAGTTCCTCGGAAACGGACTCTAGGTCGGGGTCGGAAGAGAGGGGAGCTTTGTCGGGAAACAAAGTGAACCCGCACAAAGTTATGCCTGTGTTCAATGAGCAACGTGATGACCTCGACGCGTATTTGATGCGTTTTGAGCGCGTGGCTCGAGGTCAAGGTTGGCCACGAGACCAGTGGTCCACTGCATTGAGCCTGTGTTTGAGCGGTGAGGCACTGAGCGTTTTCAGTAGGATGTCCGCGCCAGATTGCACGGATTATGAAAAGTTAAAGCAAGCATTGATGCTACGTTTTAGAATGACCGAGGAAGGGTTTAGAGAAAAGTTTAAGGGTGCATCCCCTATGAACGGGGAAACGTGCTCCCAGTTTGTTACTCGGCTCACGAATTTCCTTGAGCGGTGGGTAGAGCTGTCCAACACCAAGAAGGAATACAATGACCTGTTCGAGCTGATGGTGAAGGACCAGTTCCTTTCAACCTGCGCGGCACCACTGGAACTCTTCCTAAAAGAGAAAAAAGATGCTACTCTTCACGAAATGATAGAAAGAGCGGAGCATTATGTAGACGCGCATGGATGGCCGAATTTCGCAAGACGTCCAGCTGCGAGGAAAGAGCCGTCAGCTACAGCAGATGCGGAACAAAGAGCTGAAAGGAAAGACAGGAGCCAGTCAGCTGTGAAGGCGAGGGATCAGGAAGTGCAGAAATGCTTCCTTTGCTCTCGTATCGGCCATCGAGCCGAAAACTGTCGCGTAGACAGAGCGGAGGGCAACAACCAACCTCTGAAATGTTTCAAGTGTGGCAAAAGCGGCCACACTAGTTGGAAGTGTTGGCACAAGGGTCCAAACAAGCCAAAAGGAACGGCAGAAGAATCAGCGTCGTTGTGCATTGAGAACGGATACATTGAGCTGAAGAATGGGGAAAAGGTCCCGGTCGTTGGCGTGGGCCTGACAGATGAGCCCGTAAATGTTAAGGAGAAACTTCCAGTAGTCACCGGGGTGGTTGGTAACCAAAGGGTTCGGGTCCTTAGAGACACAGGATGCAACACAGTAATAGTAAGGAGGAGTCTGGTCAAGGAGGGTGATCTCATAGGATCCAACTCTCCCGTGTACCTCCTCGATCGGTCGGTTCTCCTGCTTCCAGAGGCTTGGATCAGCGTGGACACACCTTATTTCAACGGCCGCCTTCGGGCGAAGTGTATGAAGGATCCCCTTTATGACCTGGTACTCGGCAACGTTGAAGGAGTTAGAAATGCCGCCGATCCGGATCTCGACTGGAGATTGGATACGATGGCCGCGACTGTGCCCTCCTCGAAAGAAGTACAACCTTCAAGGAGTATTAGCGCTGAGCAGGAGTGCGACACTGCTGGAGGCGAGCGCTCGGCTATCGCAGACTCGGATGGTGACCATGCAAACGCCGTAGTGACGAGATCGCAAGCCCGTGAGAAAAGACCGTTAAGGGACCTTCGGGTGTCGGAGAATTCAGATAACGTAAGCCGGGAAGGCCTAATCAAGGAGCAGACTATAGGAGTCGGATAGACTAATTCGCGGAGGCGTGTTGTTATCACTGTATAATGATGTTTGTTTTTCTCAATGTCAGGGCTTCTATGTATCCATGCCACTGACGACCTCATGCAGTGTTCTGTATTATGTTCTTCCAGGTGTTCTGTATGGAGGCATTAGGTCTAGCTTTGTGCAGCTATGATATAATACGATGTGGTTGCTGTCTTTGTGCCGTGCGTTATCATGTGCTTCTTAGTATGGACAATACTGTGGACTTCGCGAGTGCAGTGGGTGCGCGTCAGCTGACAGTGCCAGAGAACTGACAGTGCCCATGAGACTGGGTCCAGATCCTCATGCCATTGGGATTGGACTATCCTTTTTTTTTTGGACCATGCATCCGTGAAGTGTGCATATCCACCTGTGCGTCCGTAGATTCTACACTAGTTTTGAGAGTACATTCCTGCTCTGACGTTCGACGTTCATAGGTTTCCTGTTGTTATTGTGTGTGATTTGTCGCTGGCCTGTGGCTAGTAAAATATTACGCTGTAATATTCTTGAGCGGGGAGCAGTGTCACAGACCGGCGCCAACCATGTTATATATATATTTCTTTAGAGTGCGTTTTTCGGGCATCCCGTTCCGAGGATACGGGAAGAGACCGCGAGAGAGGGCGGAGAGGACTGCCCAGGGTCGAGGGGCATCTGGAGACGGTCGGCTTTGTGAGCCGCGCAAGCGGCTGTTCTTCGGAGGCGGCTTCGCTGTCCCCTTCGACGGAGTCGGGGCTTGGCCGCGGTGTAAGATTACCAGAGTGGAGCAGGCAGAGCACACGGTGAAGCGAGTTGTGCGCCCTGTGTCCACTGTTCGGTCGCTTCCGCTGGTCGGGATCGCGGAGACGGCCGGGCCATAAATCGACAGTGCGCATGCTGTCTTCGGTGGCACCGAGAAAAAAAAAAAAACGCCCGTAAATAACCGCTGGGCACAGCGCTGTCTTTAAGCAGCGTCTTCCCTCCGCCAGCTCGTTAGCAGTTCGGTGGGAAGGGACACAGTCGGTTGGAAAGAGGCAGCGAAGAAGGTTGTGTGAGTCTTTGCGGCGTGCGGGGCCGGATTCCTGACGGCGAGGCGCGCGCTTCATCGCACCGGGCCCGCCGCCTTCGAGCCATCGCCGCAACGACTGCCACACGAGCCGTCCCCGTTCTTCGCCGCGCTCCGATATGGTCTGTCCGCCGGCTTGTCCTCTTCTTCTTTGTTCTGTTAACTCTCAATGACTCCTGTGCCTCTAAACTCCTTTGTTTACTGTTGTTGTAACCCTGCCTGATTATTGTACGTTCTGGTCGCGTTTCCAATTGTGTGTGCTTCTCGCCAATTCTGTTCGTTCCTACTTTGAGTTCTTTGTTCCCTGATTGTCCGTGATCAGTTTTGTGTATGATTAAATGCTTGTTATCCCCCTTCAACGAGTTGCTTCGTGATTGCCGACGCACCGATACACGGGCGCCTTGCTCGGGCTGACCAACCCTGAATAAATAAATGTTGCACAGAGACCTCTCGCTTGTAGGCCAGGGCGAAGCGTAAAGCGGACCCCTGTGTTCCGTCGGCTTGCGCCTGGCAGCCGGATCGGCGAGCGACTTGTAGGTTTTTGTGACATTCACATGACCCGCGACGGAGAGATGACAAAAGACATTGTAAGGCCGCCTTTGAATCGCAGAATATTGCCCACCGATTAGCCGGTTGGTTATTAATATAATCAACGGCACCTCGGAGGACAACAAGCTCCGAACCGGTCGATGTTGTCAAGTGAGAAATCTTGTATTGGATGCTTAGTGATCGTGATGGTATAACCACTGCGCTGGTGGAGCTGGTCTGAGTGGAAGAACCATCCGTATATATGTGGACTCGATCAAAGTAGAAAGTGTGCAAACAATCCAGAGCTGCTTGCTTCAAGGCCAAGGTAGGCAGGACGGTCTTCTTTCTTATCCCTGGAACCGTAAGACGCACTTGAGGTTGTTTTAAACACCACAAAGCTGAGGTTGAACGTGCTGAGGGTGTGAAGCCCGATGGTAAGGAGGCACGATTGATGCTGACCTTGTTGAAGAAGGACGCCTGTGGTCGTCGTTCTGGCATGAATTAAGAAAGTGCAATAATATGCTATGTGCCTGATCATATGCATTGTGCTATTCATTTCTTCTGAGTTTTAATAATGGCTGGCTACTGTATGCAGTGTTGTGCAATAAAATAATATGCCACAGCAATTATTGCGTGCCTTGCAGAACAAATTGAATATATCTTTCTCAATCAAAACATCATAGCAGGCTGAAAACAATAAAACTGCAATTTTTCTTTTTGTGGTGACGAAGTGTATAAATTGTGAAAATAACCTGTTTATATATTTCTTATACTATGGAAATGAGCTGCTCCCATACATTCGAATAAGTGCTTCAATAGTACGACTTCACAAAGGGCAACGAAAGACTCCTATTAAAACCCTCTAATTCTCAAGCTTGTATTATCTGAAGGTATGTCATTTGATTAATGTAAAGAAAGGCAAACTTGATATGTGGAAACCAGTTACAATAGAACATGGCCCTTACACTGTGAAAATGTTTTGTAGCAATACACTCAATGTGAAGGCCTCCAGATGCGGTGTTGATGCATCAAAACAACCTAGAATAATAGAGGTGCTCCATGGGCTAGATTTGGCAGAATCAAGAATTGGGGGGGGGGGGGGGGGAGACAAGATACGAATTGCATACATTTTAGCTATTCTAGTTTTTTTTTTTGTTTTTTTTGAGTGCTACAGGTGTTTCAATTCTGTTTTGCTGATTTTCTCAGAACCCACTTGTTCACGTTTCTCTCATGCACCAACAAGCATAATTATATTGACACGGATGCTTTATCTGTATCCGGTTACCGTATTTCACCGGCTAAAAAATGTTAAACGTTATCGCTCGGTGCAGGATGCGCCTGAACGTATTGGAAGTTTCGCGAATGTTATCGATGGTTCTGTCTGTTGTCGACGAACCTTGCTAATCTGATTGCATACGCGACACGAATTGTGTTGTAGTTTCTGGAAGGCGCGCGGGCACCAGCGAATAGGCTGTAACTTTCGACGACTGACGTATGCAAACCGACGCGCTTGACCGGCAGATGAGATTTTCTACGATTGCCGACATTGCACGCCGCTATCGTTGCGATTGAGCCGGCACTATTTATTTACCGTCACTACTACGTGGCAATATTTCCAACACAGATTTTTTTTCAGTTATACATTGCACGCCTAATTCTTACATAGTTGGCTGTGCAATAAGCTACCAAAAAATGAAATGGTGCAACAGTTTTTGATATATGGCATCGTCGTGCAGGTGTTTGCAAATTGCAAAGCGATCTTGCAGACAGACGACGCGCGAGCGCTGATGTCGATATTTTGTACACTATTGTTACTTCAAAAATAAAAACAAACTGTTGCGACAGGTGTATACTCATTATTCAAACGTGTTTTGTATATCTAAAAGCACATACAGATCACTAACTTATTGTTTCAAGCTTAGTTTACAGCAGGCTGTTTTAGGCCGGACTTTGACGGATGAAGACGGAATAGCCCAGCAACAGTGCGCCGCAGCCGAGGAGCGAGCTTCGGCGCGCGTCGGATCTTGTCTCCAGTGGTTGCGCGCCCTTTCCCTCCAGCCGAAGCGAAGCGGCGCGTTCGCTTGCCAGCGCGCGCCGAAGCTTTCGGCGCGTGCCAGTGGTTGGGGCTTAAAGCCCGGGATACATGGAGTGAACTTTCGTGGTGAACTTCGCCAGCCACAAATAGACGCGGCGGAACGACGCCGATGGTTCGCTGGCATCGCATACATGGGACGAAAAACATTTGGATGCCGCCGCACGCGGTTTTGCCAGACTCTGTGAATGTGTTTTTGGATAACAAAAATAGTAAATAGGTTTCATTGTATTATTTGTTGTTAATGACTATGCAGCTTGGAAAAAGCTTTCATAAATGCGCTTACAAAACATCTCCACACATTGCATTGAGCTGTAAGCAGTTTAGCGGGCTGGCTTTGCGCCGTCTGGCTACGTTGAGCGGTGGTACCGCGGAGCGCAGAAGTCTCAGAAGGCTTTGTGGTTCCCCAACAGTGACGTTAGCTCACTTCAGGAAAAAAACACATTGCGGTGATTCTTGTTTACTTCAGTTTCACTTCTTGTTGTAAAGCCTCCTCCAAGAAAGCGGCTCTCGTTATCGATGCCCCCGGCATTTCGTCCGCCGTCTTTGCCCAAACAGGGGTCTCGGAGTACCAATTGTGCGCAGCGGCATAGTCTTTATCGCAGGCCTAAGAATAAGCAGACACTGTAACGTTGAGGGCGAGACACCAAAAATGGTGACAAGGATTTGGATGAAGCAACTGTAATCTGCGAGTGGCACTTCCAAGTGTGCTTAGCTAGTAGAAATTCCACGCGATGTGCCCCAGTTTACAAACGACGATGTGCCATTAACAATATTCCCCTATGCTCCAAAGTAGGCATGGGAGTCTTTTACGTGGAAAAGAAAAGAGTGCAGACTGTGTAATCAAGCATCACCAGGAGTTTCGAAACGACGAAACATTAGTTCAGATAAGCCAATGCAGCCACGCGACGGTAATAGTGACGCTGGCGTCACTAGTGAATTCGATGAGTTGAAAACCCTATCACCCCCGACGAAAGTTAGCTTAAAATGGGGAGATGTGATTGAAGGCATCAACACGTACTTTTTTAGACTTCCATGATGTATTATTTGGGTCCACCATGTTTACTGTGATTTGACGTGGTAAATATGGGCAAAGTTCACCTTTTTTGTCACTTGTTTTCCTTGCATTTCCAGTAGTAATCCATCCCTACGCAGAATAACAGTATTGAAGAGAATATTTCATGGTAATCCCAATTGTGGAAAGGGTTGATAAGAAAATTGCACCACAGGTATAATTTTTATCTGTTTCGTGAGCACCTCAATAAAGTTGGTAGACGAAAAATAAGTATACACAAATATTTATTAATATTTTCCTGCCATCAAATATTGCATATTTGGCTGTAACGATCAGCAGTGTACCTTTCACGCGCAATGAGACCGAAAGTTCGCGGCCATATTAGCAGAAACGCCCGCATTCCGTCGCTTCAACGCGGCCGCGTGACTGACGCTCCGATAGAGGCCCCAGCGAAAGGAGAAACACGTGATAATGTTCGGCGGCTCCCAACGAGCTGCCGGAAGTTGGAGAGAGATCTATCGTCGCGATGCCTGGAGAGCACGCCAGGCGCTCTTGCCACTTCCGGCAACCATTTTCGCCGGGAGATTTCCCGATCGAACCGCGTCGCCGGTGGGAGTCAAATTTTAGGAAGCCCAGGGTCAAGGGTTCGCCGCCGGGCGATTTCCTTAGCTATAATATATAACTGCAATCAAACGTGAGCGGGTATCGACGCCACGCGGGGTGCCTGGACATCGCGTGAATTCTCTCGCACTAGGTGATAGCTGCGACGGACACCGGTGGTGGCGGCGGCGGCAGCGGCGGTGATCGTACTCGTGATAAGCAGCATAGCGTCCATAGGCGTATCTGCTGGGGGGGGGGCACTTGCCCCCCACTCTCAGAACTGGGGGAACAAAGCAGGCCTTTGCCCCGCCCCCATGCACACCCTTTGAAGCCCTGATAATGTGGGTCTGCCCTCTCCACCAGCTACACGCGGAGTCTCGGTCACACGGGCTCTTCAGGGCACTCATCTCCGGTATGTATATAGCACAGAAGGTTTACTCGGTTCCAGGTCTCCCAACATCTGCATGTCTGCAGTGGTCTTTCCAGACTTGATCTAGGCATTGATTCGGGCTAATTGGTCTTTCTTGCTACGAACCTCAACAGTGGAATTGAGGTTCCCAGTACTTTCAACACTGCTTTCATTTATTGGGCCATGAAGGGTGCTCTCGTGGTGAAACTACAGGCAGCATGACGCGTTCGCTTCTTGCTGCCAGCGCTCTTCATCACGCTACCGTTGTGACAGCGAGTGCTCGTTGTCATCGAGTGAGACGTGTTTATAGTTGTCTGCGCATGCGTGATCCCATGTTTTTCGTAGCCGTATCTACCGGTGTGTGTGTGTGTGTGTGTGTGTGCGAGGGTGGAGGTAGGCATTCCCTTCCCCTCCCAACGCATGCACCCTTGTGAAAGCTGGCACTGTCGGCTGCACATGTGCACTGACACATACAGCAAAGCAACAGCTGTCGACAGGTTTTCTCTGATAGTTGCGCCCACATAGCTGCGATTTCTTTATTACGCATCCCCTTCTTGGTCTTTCAGGCGTCGCCACCATACGCTGTAGCAGATGACGCTCGGCCGGCCGCATTAAGCAGTTACGTATTTTGCGGTGCGAAACACCTGTGGGAAGCGCCTTGCTAGCCTGCATTGCTCACGAAGCTATGGCTAGGTTGTCCAAAACAAGTTTAATCTGCCATCCCTTGCATCATCGCGTGTTTGTTAGGGCTGTCTAACCTAACCATCTTTTGGAAACACAAAATCCGGTTTGTTTCTTACAATTTGCTGGTATTTAATAAGTGTTGCCATTTCAAGAAATTATGTCGCTAGATTTAGTGCCTTTTGTCTGTTTACGGCAAGGTTCTTTACTTAGCAATCTGACTGTTTTTAGTTATTTCTTGAACAATTGGTGATATTTTAACGACTTATAAGTTAGAAAAGTTGCCCGAAAACTGTCCATCTAGAACGCCATTTAATATTCAAAAGCTGCATGTGAGTAGCTGAAACTCGCTGCACAACGCATAGGCCCAGTGACCATGATGAACCAACGGTTGTCTCCCATTGGTAGCCTTCACATTGTGAATTCGCTTCACAACACAGTGGTTATAATAGTTTTCACGTGGTGCTCACAAATTTGAAGTTTCTTTATTATTTACAAAACCTATTTGAATGCGTTTAAACGCTGCGGGTTTAACGGTGTCGCTAAATCCGTTCGATTGGTAGACGTGCGCAAGCGTGTCAGAGAGCTAATTTACCAAAACCAAATGGAATAAATTTTTGCTTCAGATTTAGAACACAACAGGTAAATAAGACATAATGACTGCGTAAAAAAGGCATCGGTATGGCTGAGCTCTTTCCCCCGCGACTGCACAAATCGCTTCCATTTCTCACCGCTTTCCGGACCAACCAGTACTTCGCAGCTGCTTTCCGGTAGAATAAGGCCGAAATTGTGGCATTTGACCTACATGTACAAAGCTCGGGTAATTTTCATCGCCGTGTTAAAAACATGCGGCCAAGCGCGTTGAACTGAAATCTGGGCGGTTTACGTGCCAAACCCATGATTTGATTATGAGGCACGCCGTGAAGGGGGACTCCCGATTAATTTTGATCACCAGGAAATCTTTAACGTGCCCCCAATGCGCGGGAGACGGGCTTCTTCCATTTCGCCCCCGTCGAAATGTGGCCGCAACGGCCTGGATTTGATCCCGCGATCATCGTGCTTGGCAGCGCAACATGCGCCTAGCCACTAAGTCACTGCGTCGGGTGCGGCCAAGCGCGTTCCGCAGAATCTAGTTCTGCCAGCACGAACGTCGCGAAGCGCAAGAAATTTAGGGATAACATGTAGACTAAGTGGCGTTTTGATGCTAGCAAAACTACGTTGCTTGGGTTCTTTTCAATCATGCTGTATTTGTAACCTTCCAGTCTGAAGGTAATGAAACAATTAAGCTGTCAGAATCCGTTATGTCAATATTAGAGGTAGGTCATCGAGCATGAACTTTTCCGAATACGAATCGAATACTAGTAGTAAGTATTGAATGTCGAATAGACAAACGTAGACGCACATATTTTACAGCAGGAATATTTATTTATGTTTAATTAGGCACGTGCGCACTTGTACTGAATAGACAGTCAACTAACGGACGATTAGGATCGTTTTACACACACGAGAACTACAGTCGTCATGAAAAGACCTGCAGGAACGCTTAACACCTTTGGAGCCTGGTGGCATGCAAGCTGCCCAAGAATGACAGGCGGCTGTACGACCAACTTTCTAAAAACAGAAATAGTTAAGAAAATATCAGAAGTAATGGAAAAGGAAAAGAAAAAAGCCAACTCGCCATTCCGGCCTTGCCAAAGTGGATCCGCAGCGAAGCTGTTGCACAACCACCACTATAACTGCTGAGGGGGTTATGCAACGCTTTATGGAGGGTTCGGATGCTTGCTTGGAGCTTGTCCTTTATTGAAACGTATGCTGTTCTGCACGCTACATTTGGGATTCCAATGAATGTACTTGCATACATTCATTGGAATCGAGTTCAAGGTATCGCGTTCGCGATACTTTGTTCAGCAGGTGGGGAACAGCAACCTTATTTTAGCAATCGGTTGACGCGAAATATTTCGTTAGTTCAGATATTGGAAAATACGAATAGTTCATTTTTGAATACGTATACAATATTGGACACCAACTATCAATATTCGAAACTCGAATATACTAAACCTAAAGCCATCCATACCCTGCTGCTAAATTCACTGTTTTCCTTTAGCTGCACGACATTGGGCCAAAGTGAAACGTCTAGGTAAATTGTATACTTCACGTTAGGTTTTATTGGAGTGTTTCAAGGAACGTATACGTTCTTAAAATCTACTTCATCTCAGATAGCGACAATTTTAGTGACCTTTCTGTCTGACTTCAGTGACACGCTTCAGAAAATATTGGCAACACTAAACTGTAATAGTTCATAATATGCGATGGAAAACGAGATGTGTCATTGACAAAGGCAACTTTCACTGACGCATTTTTCAGCCTTTTTTATTGCCATGGCAATTGGGCAATCAGCAAGAAATGGGCGTTCTTTACAGGACGTGCCGCCTGGGCCCACTCTGAGGTTACGTCAGATGTGCGTGCAAATTTAATTCGTGCCTTTTATTTACGGCTTTATGCAAGCGCTATACTAATGTTTTAAGGCGTCTTTGGAGAACGAAACGTAACACTGGCTTTCACTGTCGGGTTCATCCGCCGTGGTTACTCAGTGGCTATTGTGTGGGGCTGCTGAGCACTTTGTCGCGGGATCGACGGCGGCCGCGTTTCGATGAAGGCGAAAGGCGAAAACACCCGTGTACTTAGATTTAGATCCACGTTAAAAAACCCCAGGTAGTCGAAATTTCCGGAGTCCTCTACTGCGGCGTGCCTCATAATCAGAAAGTGATTTTGGCACGTAAAGCCCTATTTTATTATTATTATTGTGGGTTTCAGCAGCGTATACCTTGCAAACTCATATGCGCGCAACGCGTTAAGCTGTGCGTTAATATTACAGGCAATTAATATTTCTACTGCAACTGCTCGAACGAATCAACTGCGCTGGAAATTTTGATGAGTTCTGTAAGGTCGCACAAAGGCTGTGCGTTTTTTCAGATTGTCGCGTTATATCTTGATAATATTTCAGCCGTATATTAGGTACAATTATAGAAGAGCAGTGCGTCTGTACTAAACCTTGTAGTGTAGCTCTTTGAAAGTCTCTGGTGCACATGGCAGTAGCATGTACTAAATTATTTAATCTAACCGTTTTATAATTCCAGAAGTAAGCATTTAGCGATTTTTATCCAACTAAATGCCCTTCTGATTAACATCCCTGACTTCTCCCTTTCTTTGCTCTTCTTCCTTCCCAAGCTGTTTCACAAACATATCCTGCAAACAAATATATTATTCTAAATCGAACTTAAGGTGATGCTTTAGCTCGGGGGCTCCTACATGAGAAATCGGCAATCCTTTCTTCTGAGCAACCACTACGCCGAAATCAATGAGTTACATTGAACTTAAAGGAAACACTTGAAATGTAGTGGTTTCAGAAACTGAATGGTTTATTTACGTTGACACATATTATTTACATAAATTCTTAAGATTGCCCAATTTTCAGACACAAGACTTGAAGTATGCAACTCTATACCTCAGCAATTGAACGCGATATCGCAATTCTGTAAGCTGCACAAACATTTCATCTAAAGTGGGCAAAAATGGCATGTCATACGCTACCCTTAAATTTACCACTAATTTCTGAATATGACATTTGCAAAACATTTACAAACATTGTATCAAGTTCACATCAGTCGTAAATTCATACATAAAATTTGTTCGATTTAGATGGCCCAACGGATTCCGTTTATAGAAATGCAATACTTGTTTTTGATGCTGAGTTACGGATTTGTAAACTTCGTATTTCTGTTCTTTTTTCAAATTTACCCATTTCCGGAAGTTCTTGTAGAAAAATGCCATGGTCTAAATCAAAATTATGTTTGTTGCAATCACTGTGATTTAACTTTCTCTTTTAAAGGCAACAATTCTCACTCAAATCGGTTGAATGGTTTTCTCATGAAAGCATTCTAGCGTTTTACATGTATTTAAGCAGCCCACATTGCAGATAGGCCCGAGCTAAAGCTTCCTCTTAATGCATCACACCAGTGCTCTAGGAAACCAACGAAACATAACGCTGACTATACGCAAGCCTGCGGCTACAGTGGTGGACAAAAGAAAATTAAGAAAAATAATCAAGAAAGAAAAGCCAATGCAGGCTTCGCGGGAGCAGTTATCTCGTCCAGACATCTCACGCGGAATGCCGACGAGCTGTCTAGCCAGGCGCCTAGCAAAATCTTCGATTTATTGCCATTTGAGCAAGTAGCTGGTCGTCTTCGAGATAAGGCTTATACATATGCGTACACTTTTCAAGTGGCGAGGTGAAGCAACAATATCAGGGTGCGCGTCTTTTCATTGCGTTTTCTTTAGCTGTGCGTCATGGCATACATCATAGCCCGAACTTCAATTATATAATGTGATACACCAAGTGGTGGCGAAAAATAAGGTACCTGAACGAAATGTCCAGAATTCGTGGGTTTGAAATTCAAGTTTCATGCGGAGGTGGACAACGTAAAGTCTTTCATGTGGCCTCTTCTCAAGGACTGTTGAATCTCATTCCTACTTAGCTTGGTTAATCTGACAAGAACCAGCGTATTAAGAATGTCGCCACCCCAAAGAGGCTAACTTGTTCATCATCATTCTCGTCATCTGCGTTGGTCATTGAACTTGTTAGGGAGCACCTACCGACTTAACTGAATGCGATTATTTTGTGCGACCTGCGTCGCCGCCTGGGCAAGTAATATTCTGTTTCTGCACCAGTGCGATTGCGCACGATGAATTCCTCTCCTCAATAAAGTTTGTAGGCTTTAGGGAGAAGGTTGAATAATAAAGAGAGGCAGTCGTGGTATTAGATTTCTTGTATACCACACTAATGCGCTTTCCAGGTCTCCAAACTTGCTTTCTGTACTGTTGCCGCTGGGGGTTCGAAGACGTGGGATCCTCTTTCCTCGTGGAGGGGTAAGTGATCGTGAGGCTGGGTCCGATATTAGGACGTTTGGCAAACACGTATACACTTACATATGTACAAGGAAAATGCAAAGTAATAGAGAAAAGTTGATAATGAAGTGGCAGTCGCCGATCACTTCCGCTGTCCGTAGCTCCTTTTATGCCTTGCGTGATCATTGTTTAGTCACTTCCCCCGATCCGGGGTCAGGAGGCCGATGGCATCAGGTCCCACCAATTCGGTGTCAGGAGACCGATGACATCAGGTCTCACCAATCCGGAGGCAGGCTGCCCTTTCCCTAAAACGGGAACTTGGTCGGAAACGGATGCTCATGCTGGGCACAAACAGCGAAAGGAAGGGAACACACGCTGACTCCGATCGTATTATGACAGGTGATGGCCGGATCATCGCACTGACCGCGTCTCCGGCTTAGACATGCCAGTTTGTGCTGCTGACAGGTGACAGCCATATCATTGCTAATTGCTCAAACCTCTACTGAACGAGGTATTCCTGCGCTGGTCATAATTCATCCGTGTCGAGAACCATTTTGACGAGGCCATCGGCCCGTTCCCCATAATCGTGCGAGCCGTGACCAACGGGTGTCGCGGGGCAAACGGCCGATCACAGCAGTACGCATAGGGGGCACGTTACACGGACGATGCGCAGCATATAATAGCACGCGCGAGTCGTCAGAACTCGTCGTGGTGGCTTACCGTTACAACACTTTGTTTAAGGCAGCCTTGGCAGGCAGTAAAATCATCGTTGATCAAGTACTCGATTAGTTGCAGTAAGAGTAGAGACAGGCGCACAAAAGTACAGTGACCATTGTAATAGAGTCGGGTATACAGGGTGTTTCACATAACTTGAACCGTAGATTTTAAAAGAGTGGTTAATCGCATCTAGGGGGTATTGTTTGCCATAATGTGGCACTCCTCAAAACATTTTTTATTAGATTTCGATTGATTAGTTGCCTGAGATCAATTATTTAACTTTTTTATTATTCACTTTAGAGCCAATCGCGTTTCGTTACGTGTTAGAGGGGATTCATAAGCGACCGATACAATTTGTTGTGACAACGTACATGCTGCGTGTGATTCTTTCGGCGTTTAAAGTAAGCCCGCGAAATACGAAATAAGACCACGTGGCTGCTCTCATACACTATCGTATTGCAGCTCTCTAAACCGTGCTTCAGGTATATCGCTTATCAGGGACGACGGCGCTTCCTTTCCGTGTAGCACTGTCAAAGATGCTGACGCACAGTGAAGCCAATTCCCGGAGCTATGGCCGCTCGCTTCACCATGGTCCGCGCGCACAGTTCTGTCGCACGAAGCGCGGTTGAGGGCGCTGCAGTACGATAGCTCATGGCTCTGAGCTACCCACACCACGGTTTCAAAGTGAAGCGTTCTTTTCCTTTTCGACTTTTCCACTATTACTACTACTATACTTACTAGTACTAATCGTACTACTAGTAGCGCTTCTGCTTTCTTGTACACATGGTTTGGTGTGGTTGGGAACGTGTACAATGTGCATAGCAGGAGGCGCGGGGGACGGATCTATGTGACCTTTCTACTGAACATGCAATGGGCGTCGCCACACTGCCCTCTGAAACTCCCTGGCCATTGCGACAATGCCATTCGGACCTCCCTGGTCACGGAAAGAATGCCCTCTGGACGGCTCTACTTGCGCGTGAACCTCCCGCAAAATTATTGCAGAAGCTACAGCGATTACTTTGTACTCACTCGCAGTAGCCCAGAGGGACGATATAATGGCAGAAAGAGAATACCGAGAATGCGTAAAGCCAACGTTGAGACCAAACGGGTCATTAACAGTATTTCCATTCTTCGCACCTGGCAGCTTGCATACATGGGAAGATCGTGTGAGAAAGGAAAGGCGCCGCCAGAAAGCATGCCTCGTTTGGGGTTTCTTCAATAAAAGAAACGCTACTACTAGGCGTGGCAACTGTTGCGGACAAGCTGTAAAAAATTAATTCGATCGATGGAAAAAGACGTAGTACTCACCCCCATTAAATGTAAGACCGAGAGCACTCCGATTGAAACCGCAGTAAGGAAACCGAAGCGAGCCATGACGCTCCAAGAAAGACAGGAGGAATTTGCACAGAAAATCGAAGGCAACATCAAACAGAACGAAACCAAATTTGAAGCTAAACTCGAACAACTGGAAGCGAGGCTTGAGGCAAAGATAGAGGCGCTAGTAAAGGCGGTACTACAGCAAGTGCAACAAATGATGGCTGACTTCAAAGCGAAACTAGCAATATGAGGACCGCAAACCAGTAGGAGGGGGGACTCGTTAAGACGGCCATCAAGCCGTACACTAGGCCCCCGCTGGTACCCGCCGAGGGATTGGAAAACCTGTAACACCGCCATGCACTGACGAAATAGATACACGATTTGGCAGTGGAATTGTGCAGGATACGATCGAAAACGATACATTCTGCAAGAACACCTTAAAGACAAAGAAAACCCGGATGTTATAATGATGCAAGGAATGCACGGGCTGGCAAAATTGTCGGGATACAAATCCTTTGGTAGTGTCAAAGGGGAGACGAAGGCGCTAACGACGTTGGTAAAGCGAAATCACTCGGTTGTGCAACACGGCACGGAGGTTAAGTGAATCCATCACATTCTCCTAGAACTCATACCCACGCGGAAAATGAAGGACAGTCTCTTTGTATTAAATATTTACAGCAGTCCTAAATGCAGACACCATAAATTATAAACGCTCTTTAAGAAAACCGTAGCCATAGCGGATAACCAAGCGGTTGTAAACGGAGGCGATTTTAACGCCCAACACGCCGCATGGGACAACAAAATTGAAACTCAGAAAGGCAGGAACCTCTGGCTAGACGCGAAACAGGAAGGCATAATCCTCGTGACCGACTCATTGGTTCCCATGAGAATAGGTAGCAGCGTTTGCGCGGATACTACGCCAGATTTCACATTCACCACATAGGGCACACGCAGTGGACAAATAAGCAACACGACTTTGGGAGCGATCACAATATGCTAGAAATAACGGTAAGGGCAGGACCGCCAAAGACAAAGGGTAGACAACTTAAAATTGTCGACTGGGACAAATTCCGGAACATAAGGGAGGAGGCCGACGACACGATACAAGATATTCAGGAATGGACAGAAAAACTAAAGGGAGATGTGGCGGCAGCTACAAAAACGGTCCCACCGGAGGCGCATTTAGAGAACGTAGACAATAAGTTTCTACACATGTGGGAAGCTAAGGCAGAGTTGCAACGGAGATGAAATAAAAAAAAACGCAACCGGACGTTTCGTAAAAGGATAGCCAAATTGAACAGGGACATAGAACAGTACGTCCAGCAGCTATGCAGACAAAGGTGGGAGGAAAAATACGACATGGACAGGAAGATGGGAATGGAAAAAAACATGGAACATCCTTCGATATTTGTTAGATTCGGACGGGACCAAGTCGGCACATAGGAAAAATACAAATCAGATAATACAAGCGTACCGAGGGACAGGGCAGGACTTCCTCAAGGAAATCGAGAAAAGATACATCTCGCAAGCGATGCCCGTCAAGCACCCTGACTACACAGAGCAGGTAAATGACGAATTAGACAACAAAATTGGTGAGTCAGAGGTAAGGGCAGCCCTACAGAAACTCAATACCAAGTCGGCACCGTGGCTAGACGAGGTAACGAATAAAACG
This sequence comes from Dermacentor andersoni, assembly GCF_023375885.2. NCBI lineage: Eukaryota > Metazoa > Arthropoda > Arachnida > Ixodida > Ixodidae > Dermacentor > Dermacentor andersoni. The sequence continues at coordinate 195,886,687 of NC_092817.1, read as the reverse complement.
CTAAGGAACTTGGACGATAAGTCTATAACTACGTTAACAGAATATATAAACGAATGCTGGGAGGCAGGGCAGATTGCGCAGCAATGGAAGACGGCACAAATCAATCATACTAATACCTAAACCGGGCAAGCGACTGCAGATTGAGAACTTGAGACCCATATCTCTCACTTCTTGCGTCTGGAAACTCATGGAGCACGTGGTCCTAGCCAGGATAACCGCCTACCTCGAGGACTAGGACGCGTTCCCACCCACGATGATAAGATTCAGGAGAAACCTCTCGGCCCAGGACGCTCTGCTACAAGTAAAACATCAGATCATAGGAGATTCGGGCAAATCGACAAAACCAATTCTCAGGTTCGACCTAAAAAAGGCCTTCGATAACGTAACACATGCAACGATACTAGGTAGAATAGGAGAACTAGGACTGGAAAAACGGACGTACGATTATGTACGCAATTTCGTAACGGGCAGAAAGGCGAAGATCACGATATCGGACCTAGTTTCGGAGGAGGTCGAGATAGGCAGCGCAGGTACGCCACAGGGGCTCGGTATTATCACCGATGCTATTCAATCAGGCGCTAATCGGGTTGCCAGCCAAGCTACAAGAAATCGAGGGACTCAATCATATCTTATACGTAGACGATATCACCTTACGGGTGAGAAGCGGAAATGACGGGTAAATAGAACAAACGCTTCAACCAGCGGTCGAAGCAATAGAACGATATCAAGAGGGGACAGGGCTAACCTGCTTGGGAGAGAAATCGGAAGTGTTGCTGTATAGACCGACTCGAAGAGGTCGCAAACCAGGCAACTACAGGGAAGATCACACTTATAGAGATGAGATACAGTTAAAGACGGCCGATGGGACACCCATACCCAAGGTCGACAGTATCAGGGTATTGGGGCTCCTCATCGAAGCCAACGGCAACAACGGAGAAACCCTCAGAAGATTGGAGGGAACTAGCGTAAATCATGAGGCTAATCAAAAGGATTGCAAACAAGCATGGCGGGATGAGAGAGGAAAACACGATCAGGTTAATACAGGCCTTCGTAATAAGTAGAATAGCATACGTAGCGCCGTACTTGAAGTGGCAGGTCGCGGAAAAGATCAAACTAAAATGCCACATTCGGAAAATATACAAACTAGCCATAGGGCTACCGATCAGCACCAGCACAGACAAGTTGCTTCAATTAGGCCTACACAACACGATAGACGAGCTCATTGAAGCGCAATGTACGGTACAGTATGAACGCCTCTCTAAGACTAGAGCAGTCAGACACATCCTAGAGAGATACGTTACCACACACAGCACGGTGTCAAGGTGGACATCCCGAGAGAGACGAAGGAAACAATGGTGATACACCCCATGCCAAAGAACATGCGACGAGAGAACAGAGCGAAGCAGATACAGAATAAATTCGTCAGCGACAAGGACGCAGTCTTTTAAGACGTGGCTCGATGCAGTCGCAGACGTGGGTTTACGGCAGCCGTAATTGATAGCGAGAAACACTGCAGGACGTGCTCGACGATACGCACCACAAGTAACGAGACAGCGGAAGAAGTAGCCATAGCGCTCGCAGTAGCTCAGACTAACGCAACCCTGATAGCCAGCGACTCAGACGGCAGTAAGAAACTTAGCCAACGGCGGAATCTCCCCGTAGGCACTGCGCCTTCTTCTTACAGGAAGTCAAAACTGCAAGCTCGAGATGAAGACGAAGTGATTGTAGTAGAGACCACTGCTCCTTCGTGCTGCAGTATTTTCGGCTTTTTCCCGTGTTTTACTGGGAGACGCCACTCCCATTGCCACGGTAATGGAAGTGGAGTCGGCAGAAGGCCGACGCGACGTGACTGCTTTGGCAGGTACTGGCCCGAAGAAAAGAAATTGCCATCGTAGTCAAGCTGACAACGAGGACACTGTGTTGTAGTCCTCCTCGAGCAATGACGCCTCAGATGACGAAAGCTTCGAAATAGTGGTACACCGGAAGGCCAAGAGAAGAAACATCAGCGGAAGGTCTTCGTCAAGTAAGTCTACCGTCATGCCACAGCGAAGGCCATCGGCGCACACAATTCTTTTTGTGCCGGACAAACCTGCCGACAACCTCAACCGCCTTAATCTACAAGCGATTTCCGTTTCTCTGGAGGCTCTTGTCCCAGGAGAAATCAAGGACATCAGAATTAATACTCGAAAGAACGTCCTGGCTATTGATGTCCGCAACCGCAGCGCAAGCAATGCTTTGATGGCAGTAAAGCTCGTGGGCAACATCAATGTCCACTACCTCATTCCGTAAGACAACGAAATCACGGCTGGTGTTGTTTATGATATTGACACATCGATTAGCGACAGCGACCTGCCCATTTTAATCAAACCCGCCACAGATGGTGTTGCCTTACTACAAGCTCGGTGCCTTGGCCAGTCGACCTGTGTAAGGCTCGTGTTTAAAGGTGACTGCCTACCATAACATGTAAAGGTCGGCCACTTTCGGCATGTGGTACAACCTTTCATACCCGAATCACTTCAGTGCAGAAGATCTCAAAGAACTGAACATGTCAGTGCTGTCTGCCGAAATACGACGATATGCCCACGATGTTCCGAATAATACGACTCTGACACTCGCCGTGCAACAGAGCTCAAGCGCCCAAATTGTCAAGGCTCGCACGCTGCATCCTCAAAAGACTGTCCACGCCTAAAGAAAAAGCAGGAAATCTTGATAAAAATGGCCAGAGATGGATAATCACACAGAGATGCTTCTGCAGCGATAAGGCGACATCGCTCCCGAAACGAAAGTCTACGAAATCCTCTTCCGGTTCGAGGGAAATGACTCGTCCGGAAACGCCGCCTCCTGTTCCATCTGTCTCCAGTAAGAGCACGAATGTCAACGAAAAGAGCGGCCATGCTATTCATGCTTCATCAAGTGAGGTGTGGCCAGCACTGCCGAAGGGATGCCACGCGCCTGAGTCACAGCACATGACTCGCCACTTAACGTGAAATGCCACTTCAGTTGACCAAATGTGAGAGAAGGAGTCACAAGTGATTGCTATGCTCAAATCGCTCGCGAATGTCATGCGTCTACTACTGACAAACATGGACACTCCGGCTGCTCGTAGCGCACTGCAAGTACCGGATGCGCTGACTTCAGTACATGAAAACATCGCATAGCACCATGGCCCTCTCCTCGCTGCCATTCCACAAGGAAGTCAAGAAAGCATCTCTATTGCAGTGGAATGCCCGTGGTCTCAAATCGAAAATTTCAGATTTTAGACACTTTGTCTTCGCAACTTTGTCTTCGTTTTCCCATCCTCGTTATTTGCGAACCGAACGTACAGAATGTTATGCGAATTTCTGGCTATGCGGCATTCATGTCCTCTACCTGTGGTGATGTGAGCAAGGTAACTGTATATATTAGATGTGATCTGACATACGTGATGCACCCAGTCCCGCCTCACGACGACAACCTGTACGTTTGTTTAATTGTGAAAACGAATAAGCTTACGTTTACACTCGTCGCTGTTTACATTGTTCCTTCAAGTGGCTTCGACTCTAAACGACTGCACGGCGTGCTATCAGCGACACCCGGCCCTACGATTCTCACCGAAGATTTTAATGCTCACCATCCGCTTTTGGGGAGTTTGAAGATGGACTCCAGGGGAAGGAGGCTAGCATCCCTTGCCACACAGCACGACCTTTACTGCCTCAACGATGGTAGTCCGACATATTTACGCGGGCTTACATACAGCAGCTGCCTAGACTTGAGCCTGGTTTCTCGGCGTCTTGAAAGAAACGTGCAATGGTTTCCTGACATCGAATCACATGTAAGCGACCACATTCCAACGTACCTGAAGATCAAGGGACTATCAAATGCTCCTCCACGACCCTCCGGCGAATTGACTGGTCGGTGTTTCGGTCGCACATGGAGGAAGTATGTCAGCTAGGGAACCATTCAAGTCTGGAACACAAAATTCAAAAAGCCATTCAAGAGGCTACGCGTGACTTTCAGCCTTTCCCGAAATATGGAGAATTTGAAGCCGAACTGCGGCGACTACAAGCAATTCGCGGGTGGGCTAAAAGAAGATACAGGAGAACTAAATCCATCCATGATCTCAGAGAGGCAAGGCGGATGCAAAAGAAGATTCAACGCCGCATTGATGCACTGCAATCTCAAAGATGGAAACGTTTCTGTGAGTCGTTGGATCCACGTCAGCGATTATCTCAGATATGGAGAACTATGCGTGGACTTCGCGTATCACAGCAACAGCGTGTTCCTTTCAAATCCCTCGCTTTGCACCAAGGTCGCAGCCAAATGGATATTGCTGAAGAGTTTTGCTCAAGACTGGCCAGCTTGCAGTTCCAACGCGCACTTACACCATGTGCCACTCCTGTGCCACGGGATTCCCGCATTGATGTAATGTTTTCGGTGGAGGAGCTTGAAGCGGCACTGGCCACTTGCAGGAGCTCTTCGTCACCTGGGCCGGATGGCGTTACCTATGCGGCGCTCGCCAATCTTGGCACTACTTATGCTGCTAAACCAATAGAATGAGTCTTGGTGCAACCGTTTGGTTCCACGTGAATGGAAACGCAGCCGCTTGGTTCCACCTCTCAAACGTGGCAGCTCACCATTAGATTTGTCATCGTACCACCCCATCGGTCCGGCCAGTTGCATAGGGAAAATAATGGATAGAATGATTCTGACGCGCCTGGACTGGTACCTGAAACATTATTACAACGTGTACCCAGATGCTGTGGCTGGCTTCCGGCGTGGGCGCTCATCCATAGATAATGTCATCGATTTGGGGCCCTATAACGTAAAACTATTCCAAAATGTTTTTATTCCAATCTCCTGACGTCAAATTTGCGTAAACGCCGACGTAAGCATCGGGCGGTCACCCGCAGGGTTGTCTGAACAGACCAATCAAACGCTCTCCTCGTTCATAGGACGTCACTTTTGTTTGCTTGAAAAACAAATAACATTGCCTACACTGAGCGGCTTTTCTTGTATAACTGGCTGACAGGAGGCGAGGAGCACGCTCAAGTGGAGAGGAATTCAATGAGTTCGAGCCACTGCACTAAAAATCGATAACCAGATGAAGAGGGTGGTGCCGGCGTCTGCGACTGGTCCGCTTTCCCTTATTTAGCTTGCGGTGGCTGGTCGAAAATCGCGGCAGCATGCAACGGAAGGTTAAGAATGACGCTAAACCGGATTCTCAGCAAAGAGGAGTTGGCAGAACAAGGTCGTAAACGTGCAGAAAGTGCTCGAAAACGTTACACGGCCACGCAATGTTTTATTATACGCAAATAAACGCATGCTCTCTGGCAGGTACGAGTAACCAGTGCCTGAGCGATCGGTGGCAGCCATATTTTATTGCTTTCGGAACGGGGCAGCCTGCGGGTATTCAGAAGAAAATTCAGTTTTGTTCGGCATATTAATGCATTTTAACGCGTACACGTCATTTCGACGCGGTGAGTTGTTGAGGTTTTGTGATGTCGCGTGACAGGCAGGTGAAGTGGTTGCCTCCCGGACACTTTGGACCAATAGCCGAGGGCTTTCGACGAAAAGGAGTTGAATCCGAAATAACTATATTAGTTTTATTCGGTCAAATCATGCATAATCAGTGTACACATCATATCAGATGGGGAGCTATCGCGGTTTTCGTGACGTCGCGTGACAGACAGGTGAAGTGGGGGTGGTCCAGTGAGTGAGTGAGTGAAAACTTTTAACTTTTATTGAGTCTTTTAAGAGTTTCGCGGTTAAGAGGTCTCCGTCGTCTTCATCTTGGCACTGGCGACTTGAGACTTCTCTTCAGCAAGGGTGGGCCCCTATTCCAGGGCTCCACTGAGTCGTGCTGCATCACTCGCGTGCTGCACTAGGGCCCTTTGGGCCGTGAGCTCGCTGCTGGTGAGCCGACTCTCCCATTGCTCCGCACTCGGGTGTTCGTGTTTGTGGAATGCTTTGTTGCGTTCGCACTCCCAGGTGATGTGGTAGAGTGTAGATGTGGCACCGCACCAAGGGCAGGTGGCCCTGTATTGTGTCGGAAACGTTATTGAGCACGTGTAAGTTGGGGAAGGAGTTTGTTTGTAGTCTGCGCCAGCTGGTCGCTTCCTCCTTTGTGAGGGCTTTGTGTGGTGGCGGATATCTAATTCTAGTTCCTCTATATAAGTTCAGGGTCTCTTCGTATCCCCCCTCGCAAGCCTGTAGGTGGGTCTCCGGGGCATTAGACCGTCCTGCTCGGAACGCTTCGCCTCGAGCTAGGCTGTCTGCCCTTTCGTTCCCCCCTATGCCTACGTGAACCGGGATCCAGATTAGTTTGTGCCGGGGCTTTTTCTTCTCGGCGGAGCTGGCTCCGCTGAGTATTCTGAGGGCAGTTTTGCTGATTCTGCCAGTCGTGTAGTTCCTGCACGCCTCTTTTGAGTCCGTCAGTATGTTGCGAGATCGGCCTGTTCTATAACCTTCCGCTGCCGCCAGCGCTACGGCAATCTCCTCGGCCTCCGCTGTGCCAGCGACCTTTGCCGTGGCATACGTGATCGGGTTTCCTTCCTTGTTAACCACTAACGTCGCGGCCACGCGTTCTCTTCCGTGTGGATATACGGCGGCGTCCGTGTATACTTATTGTCTAGCTGGGCTAGCGTTCTCTCAACGTATTCGGCCCTAGTTTTTCGCCTCTTTTCGTGTAGGTTGGGATCCATATTTTTTGGCAGTGGTCCCACATTAATGGTTTCCCTGGGGTGGTCCGGTACGTCCGCGTATCTGTCTGTCAGTCCGCTCGTATCCCGACCCAACCTCCTCAGGAGCGCTCGTCCCATAGGGGTGCCTTTCAGTCTCGCGGTTTGCGTACCCAGCAGAGCCTCGGCGAGCTCGCTGAAGGTGTTGCTGATGCCCAGCTGGAGCAACTTCTCGTTCGACATGTTTCTGGGTAGACGCAGAGCCATCTTGTACGCCTTCCTGAGGATGGTGTCTGCTTGCTCTTTCTTCCTTGGTCGTCATGTGGTACGGCAGGGAGTACGTGACTCGGCTGACAATTAGGCTGTTGACTAGCTTGAGAGTGTCTTCTTTCATTCCGTATCTCTTTTGGGAGACCCTATTGATCATGCGGCCCACCTGTTCCGCCGCCTTGCTCAGCAGGCTAATGGTGTGGCTGCACTTCCGGCTGCCTTGTAGCCACATGCCCAGGATCCTAATCATGTTCTTCTCCGGGATGTTGTGTCCCTCGAGGGTAACCTCCAGTGTCGCTTGCGTTGGGTGTTTGCCGACCCTGAGGAGCTCCGACTTCTCTGTGGAGCATCGCAGTCCCCTTTCTCTGGTATAGTTTTTCAAGCAGGTCGCCGCTTCCTGCAGTTTTTCTTGCTTCCCTCCGAGGGAACCTTGGGTGACCCAGATCGTGACGTCGTCGGCGTATATCGCGTGCTGGATGCCTCGGATCTCCTTAAGTTTTCTTGCCAGGCCAATCATTGCCACGTTGAAGAGGACGGGCGATATGACGGATCCTTGGGGTGTGCGCTTGCACGGCGTGGGGAAGACGTTGCTCCTCAGCTCGCCCAGCCCCACCGTCGCCGTTCTGTTGCTCAGGAAGTCCCTGACGTAATCGTGCACTCTCCTCCCGCAGTTGATGTTGTTGATGCCCTCCATGATAGCCGCGCGGCTCACGTTGTCGAAGGCCCCCTTTATGTTGTCATGGGGTGGTCCAAAAATGTTTTTGACCAATCGCGGATGGCTGATTGCAGAATTGGAATATAAAAGGTAGGAATAGTTTTACGTTATAGCGCCCTTGGTCTCGTTTGTTCAACATCACAAACGTCTGAAATGACTCACTGCGGCATTATTCCTTGACATAAAAGGCGCCTATTATAATATAGCACATTATGCCATTACAGAGGCTCTGATTGAAGCCGGAATCGGTGGCCGCACTTTTCACTGGCTGTGCAGTTATTTGACCGACAGGCATTTCTTCGTGATGACCGAGGATGGCGCCACGACTCAACACCAAACGTTCCGTGGAGTACTGCAAGGCGGAGTGTTGGAGGGGGGGGGGAGCCCGATGCTATTCAACCTAGTGCTCGTTGGCCTAGTCACATGCTTGCCCAACACAGTTCAAGTATCAATCTATGCCGACGACATCTGCATTTGGGCGTCTGCTGTAACGCGACTGCAGGTACGAGCACGGCTACAAAAGGCAGCTAGCTTACCATCACTGTACTTACGAAAACAGAACTTAGAGCTGTTTTCAGAGATATGCTGTCTTGTTACATGCACTCGGAAGGCAATGAAGCGTTACTCTGTAAGTGTCAATGGGCAAGCAGTTGCAAATGCACGGAAACGCCGTCTTTTAGGGGGAATTATCGACCGCGACCTATCATGGAGCCAGCATATATAAATTATATAAATTATTTATTTATTTCGAAAATGACATACAAATACGAGCCTGCCCAAGCCAACAATGGGCTTGTGGGGCAGCGCTCGGCAGAATGGAGCAAGCCAGGGAGCGGCACAGTAAATCAATTATGTACAAGACTCAAAATAAAACTAAAGAAAGAAAGAAAGAAAGAAAGAAAGGAAAGAAACGAAATTACACATACAAATCAAAAATGTAAGATTTAACTTCTTTCCGTGTGCTGGAAGAAAAAAACTTTATCCGGCAGGTCATTTAACACATCAGGTACATAGAAGGCACGGACACGTTTGCCATATCTTGTCCGTACTCTTGGTAAGGTAAAGCGGTCGCGTGTACGTAATGCTCTGGCGGGGACATACGGGAGGCAGAACTCATTGTTCCATATATACAAAAGGATTACCGTTTCTTTGAATAACAGCCTGAACGAGGGCATGTGCGAGCATGAAAATAGACTGGAATTGTTAGTAATGTGCACACCATACATCACCGCCCGAATTATGGATTTTAGTAAAGAATCAACTTTATTGCGCCAAAACACTGAACAGAAATAAAAAGAACAGATTCCATATCTCAGCACACTGTACGCTAATGCATGTGCTATTGTTTTCCTTACGTAAATTGGGCATAGTGCTTTAATAGAATGCAGTAGGCAGGCTATTTTGCGCAGCCTTTCACAAACGTTAGCCTAGTGAGTGTTCCAGGACATGTTAGAATCGAAATGAACACCGAGATAATTGACACTTGAGAGGTATGGAATAGGAGAGCAAGAGCAATTGTTACACAGAGGAGAATGAAGAAACAGTGGAGTGATGACAGGAATAGATTTCAGCGGATCGTGAAAACATACTAATTTAGTTTTATTCTGGTTAATAGAAATTAAGTTTTTACAGTACCAACTGATAACATTTGAAGTGTCAGTTTGTAATTCAGCCACGGCTTGATGGTAATTAGTATGACGAGATACTAAAAGCGTGTCATCTGCGTATTGAAACACCTGACAGCGAAAAATTGCTTGACTGAGATCATTAACGTACAAGTTGAATAAAAGGGGAGCTAAAATCGACCCTTGGGGAACTCCAGCGCTCAACTGTCTAGGTTTGCTTTTAATATTTCCGAGAACTACTACTTGAATTCGACCGTGCAAATAATTCTCAAGGAAAGTTAGAAAAGGCCCTCGGAAGCCATAGCTATGAAGTTTACAAAGTAAAATTTCATGGTTGACGGAGTCAAAAGCTTTTGATACATTTAGAAATAATGCACAAGCGAATGCACTAATTTCAAGAGTACTATTGAGGAAATCGGTTAATTCATCTAATGCTAATCTAGTGCCACGCCCACAAGTAAATCCGTACTGATTAGGCGACATTATGTTGTGCGCATGAATGAAGCTCTGCATTACGTGAAAAATATGCTTTTCAAGTATAAGAGTAATGCACGAAAGTATCGAAATTGGCCTGTAGTTTGTGACAACATTGACCTGTCCGCTTTTGAAGAGAGGAACTACAAGCGCTTCCTTGAGGCCAGGCGGTATTTCTTTTGTGGTTATAATGTTATTTATAATTGCTAAAAGAACATTCTTCAGGGCCTCGAAATTTCTGCGAAGGAGGTCCACAGATACACCATCTAATCCAACCGACTTGTGCTGTTTTAAGTTAAATAAAATATAGCGAATATCATCCTCCCTACACTCAGGCAGGAATGCAGAGTCAACTACCGATTGTGGCATACAATAACTAGCCGTATTACCGGACAAGCTTGCTGCAGTAGACGAGAAAAAGGAATTAAATTGGTCTGCTAACGTTATAGATGGTGGACCGAAATTCTTCGCAATAGTTTGGTATGCGCCTTTCCGGGGACGACCCCTTAATTCGTTAACCACGGACCAAGTCTTGGACGGGTTATTTCTAAATTCAGAAAATTTACCTTGGAAGTGCTGTCGCCTGGCACCTCTAAGCACAGCAGTGACTTTATTGCGAGCCATCTTATAAGCTTCACGAAGATACTGATTATTAGGTGAGCGCCGACAACGCGCCCAGGCTAGTTCTTTTTCAGCTAACGCGGTTAGAGCATTTCCATTTATCCACGGGCATTTCGGCTTTCGTTGCTTTAAGACGACTACGTTTTTGCAAGAGTGCACTGCCTGCGTATAAACGGTAATAAAAGATTTATACAGGTGACTGGCAGGAACTTCTGCTAAGAAAGATTTCCAGTCGTAGCCTTGCAACAACGAGTCCAGCTTTCTTTTATCAATAACCTCTATCTGTGATACCGGGTTGTTAGCCGCAGCATGCTGAGACGATAGAAAGCTACACCCAACATAGAAGTGATCGGATAGCTTTTGCTCAATAATAAACGGAAGTACCTGGTCGTTCTCAGTGCGAACATTGACGTGATCTATGCATGAAGACACAAGCGATGTGCCCAAAATTTCGACACGTGTGGGAAGGTTGATAATAGAATATATTCCAGCGTCAGCAAGCGTGTTCAAGTAATCAGCTACAATGTGTCGTTCTTTCTTCAGCACGTCAATGTTAACATCACCTATCATGCACACGTGACCAGATGGAAAAGCAAGTAGATGCAATTCGTTCACAAACTTTCTAACACTTTGATTTGGCGGCCTATAAATAGCGAGCAATGTGATGGCAAAAGATCGTGTGTGAATACGAAGGGCTAGTGATTCAGCACTTGTGAAAATTATGTTCAGAGGACTTGAAATCCAACAATTTTTAATGAAAATGGCAATTCCACCGCCACGGCCGTCCTTGCGCGTCAGAAAATGATTGTGATAACCTTGGAGTTGAAAGAGACCAGTATGTTCCTGCCCAATATTAATTTCAGTTAAGACAAAAACATCAGCTATATCACGTACTGCACCAGCGTGGACACAAAATTCATTCCAGTGCTTGCGAATACTACTCACGTTTGCATGAAAAACAGTGAATGTGCCTTCACCTGGTTTTAAAAGAGCAGAAAAAGAAGGAAAGTCACTAAATTGTTCGCACGAAGCCATGAATCAGAAAAAAGATTACAACAGACAAAGCAGAGGATAGAAGAGGTCAGACTAGCCGAGACAAGTCACAAGGGCTCATTATGCGCACAACTGGGTCACCCTCCTTCTTACGGGCACAAATTTTGCCATGTTTCACCCATACGAACTTGAAATCGGCCTCTTTGGCCTTAGTCTTTGTCTCCCAGAACAGTTCTCTGTTGTATTTCGTCAAGTTTTCGACAAAGAAAACCGAGGGCTCATTTTCCTTCGCCAGAGATTCCAGTTTCTTTCGCTTTGCCAGCCAGCTGTCACGTATGCCCGCCGAAAGGAAGCGCACTAAAACTGGAGCTGTTTTGCTCTTCCTGGGCAACCGGTGCACAGCTACTACGGGACCTGGCAGGTATGAATCAATGCCCAGTTGAACGGCCAGTTCAGCAACAGTAGTAGTCAAGTTTTCACTAGGAAGTTGGGGTAGGTTATGAATTTCGAGGTTTGAGGACCTACTATACTGTGCAGAGGCATTTATTTCTCCTCTAAGGTCTTGAATGACAGCTGCCTGAGAAGCGACCTGATCCTCAAGTACCATCACCCTAGAAGACAATTCAGTGACCTGTTTCTCTCGTGTTGCTGATCCTCTCAGCAAGGAATCATATTTATTTGAAAGAAAGTCAACCGAGTCGTGTATTTCCTGCATTTTTGTTTTCACTGCTTCGATCTCGGACTTGAGGCACAACAGTTCGTCTATTTTCGACGGAACCAGGGAAAGAGATTCAACTTTCGCACGAATAGAATCCAGCAACGATAGCTTTTCAGCAATAGCTGTTAACTGGCTAGAACTGCCTTGGGAAGAATCCGCTGATCTACATGTTTTACACCGCCACTTTTCTCTCTTTTTCGGGCCCATCGACAAGAATGTGCCTTCAGCCACACCTGAGCACTCTTGACCGAGGTGATACAACGATGCACAGTTAGAGCATTCCATGCACCGGTCTTCGCCGGCAAAATCAACCCCACATTGAGCACAATCTTTTCCCTCCATCACACATGCGCACAAGAGAATACACGCGGTAGATCAAGCAAATGACAGTTTTGCAGTTGGCGGCATGGAATGTACAGAAAAGTTGCTACAGCGAAACCGGCTCACCTGCAGGAACAGTACAAATCGTTTTAGGACCGGCTCTGGACGTGCCGCCAACTGCGCTTGCTGCTTGCAAGCGATGCGTTTTTATGGGGACGATGACGGCGCTTGTTGATCAGAGCACCATCTTGTGACGCGAACCGAAGTCAAGAAGAACTGGAAAAGTTCCACGTTTTTCAGCAGAGCTGCCACACCGTCGAAGCCATCCGTGCAAAAGAGCATCCGACGTCCGATGAACCACTTGAAACTCTTGTGACGTAGTTGCGCACCTGCAGGAACAGTACAAATCGTTTTAGGACCGGCTCTGGACGTGCCGCCAACTGCGCTTGCTGCTTGCAAGCGATGCGCTTTTATGGGGACGATGACGGCGCTTGTTGATCAGAGCACCATCTTGTGACGCGAACCGAAGTCAAGAAGAACTGGAAAAGTTCCACGTTTTTCAGCAGAGCTGCCATACCGTCGAAGCCATCCGTGCAAAAGAGCATCCGACGTCCGATGAACCACTTGAAACTCTTGTGACGTAGTTGCGCACCTGCAGGAACAGTACAAATCGTTTTAGGACCGGCTCTGGACGTGCCGCCAACTGCGCTTGCTGCTTGCAAGCGATGCGCTTTTATGGGGACGATGACGGCGCTTGTTGATCAGAGCACCATCTTGTGACGCGAACCGAAGTCAAGAAGAACTGGAAAAGTTCCACGTTTTTCAGCAGAGCTGCCACACCGTCGAAGCCATCCGTGCAAAAGAGCATCCGACGTCCGATGAACCACTTGAAACTCTTGTGACGTAGTTGCGCACCTGCAGGAACAGTACAAATCGTTTTAGGACCGGCTCTGGACGTGCCGCCAACTGCGCTTGCTGCTTGCAAGCGATGCGCTTTTATGGGGACGATGACGGCGCTTGTTGATCAGAGCACCATCTTGTGACGCGAACCGAAGTCAAGAAGAACTGGAAAAGTTCCACGTTTTTCAGCAGAGCTGCCATACCGTCGAAGCCATCCGTGCAAAAGAGCATCCGACGTCCGATGAACCACTTGAAACTCTTGTGACGTAGTTGCGCACCTGCAGGAACAGTTCAAATCGTTTTAGGACCGGCTCTGGACGTGCCGCCAACTGCACCATAGGTTTCCTACCTAAAGAAAAGGTTAATGACAATAATACATATCCTCAAATTTCTCGGCGGAAAGTAATGGGGCACATCGGTGCGGTCAATGCTGCAGCTTTATAACGCCTTGTTCCTCGGTTTCGCAAGATACAGCCTTCCTGTGCTTAGTAACACCTGCAAAACAAACCTGCGTGTACTCCAGGGACTACAAGCTCAAGCCCTAAGGACGTGTCTCGGTCTTCCGAGGTGTGCATCTACAGCGGCAACGATTGTCATAGCTCGAGATCATCCAATATCAACGTACTTGGCAACCGACGCTCGCAGGGCGCATATTCGCCACGTTGCCCGACTACCTTCTCACCATCTTGCCGCTCTACCAGCAGAAAGGCCCCACGCAACTTTCAGTCACATAGTTGTTGCCAATCGCCCTTCATTGCCCTCGAACTACATGCCTGCAGCAAGACCTTCCTCAACATTATGGCGCCTGCACAGACCTAAAATACGCCTCACCATCCCAGGAACCACGAAGACGGGTAAGATGCCGTTGTTTGCCCTGAAGCAGGCCACATTAGAACTTTTACATGAGCTGCACAGTGGAAGCGTACACGTTTACATCGATGGGTCAGTCAGATCTGCACGTTCAGCTGCTGATGTGGTGATACCAACAAGATCCGTTAAAATACTGCTAAAAATGTCAGATGCATCATCAACGACAGCTGCTGAACTGGTAGCCCTGCATGCGGCTCTTCATTTCATTCAGGAGGAACCACCCCATGCATGGTCAGTCTTCTGTGATTCCAAGGCAGCCCTACAGGGTGTACTCTCAGCACTGCGCCATGGATCACATGAGTAGCTCGTTGCAGAGATCAGAGAAGTCCACCATCGCATAGTTGACGAAGGGCACGATATAATATATCAGAGGTTGCCTAGTCACTGTGGCAGATCGAGCAGGCGCAGCTGCCCGATCTGCCTATGACGGCGTCAACTGCGTTGCCATTCCTCTTTCGAGAGCCGACGCAGGGAAAAAACTTTCCGTACTTGCACATGACCTGACATTAGCTCAATGGAATTCGTCCGATTTCACAAGTGTACGCCTTCATACCCTGGACCCTAATTTACAGCTCCGTATTCCGCTAGAGCTTCCACGACGTGACTGCACCCTTCTAGTCCGTCTACGACTTGGAGTAGCATTTTCAAATGCATACTCTTTTCTTATCGGCATGGTCAACAGCCCACTTTGTGACTTCTGCGGGTGCAATGAAACAATCGCGCACATTCTTTGTAAGTGCTCTCGTTTCAACCCGCAAAGAGCAGTCCTCTCAGCCACCCCAGACAAACTGCACAAGCGCCCAATGACAGAAAACAAGATCCTTGGAAACTGGCCTTCATAGCGCATCGCATCACCGCGATGCGCTATGAAGGCGCTGCTGCGTTAACTAAAGGCACTGGACTTTCTGACAAATTGTGACTACACTGTGTGACGTAGGATTGTACGGTGACACTGCGTAACACTAGGAACGCCAATGCGGGCTGCGTAACAGTGCCCACAGAAAGAGTTCGTGTGTACGTTCGTGTGTACAGCGGGCGGAGGATGCCGCCAGTACCCATGAACTCCTGGCCATCACCTAGGTGGGACCTTTGGCCCTCCCCACCAACTCGCAGGGAACACAATGAAGTTATTTCCTCCACCTCCTCCCATCCACGATGCGGCATGCTACTGCTCTATCTGGAAAATGAACATCCTGCATGTTTGTCCATGCGGAAACTTGAAGCAAGGCGTGAAGACGCAAAGCCGGAATGAAGCATCGCAGCGTCAAGGCGACCATACGCGAGCGGCGGTCCAGCAAATCAACACTTCAGTCAGGATGCGATGCGTCGTGTGGGAGAATGACAACGCTGTCGTTCTCGCAGGCTGCGAAGGATGGCGCACAACAATGCCTGGATATTTTAAACACGTCTTGCTATGTCTCCTGTGTACTACGTAAAGAAACACAAGTGGTGCACGCAAGATAATATTAAACATGACACCATAAATGTCGTATGCCTTCGACATCATCGCCAAATACGGTCAGTGAACGCCCACAGCACAGAAAGCTTCGACTACATCGATTCCAGCAGTCCGTGGGACCTGCGTAATTTTTTTTCTCAGTTGCTTTGTACTGCAATACCTGCAAAATTGAAAGATGAAGCTGATTTTTGTTTTCAAGACGCTTACTCAAGATACGGATGCGTGTACCCGCTGTCCACTAGCGATACTCGGTCATAGCAGATAATGTTGGGAGAAAGGCGTACTACTGTGCTCAGTATGAGATACAACGCGCCAGCGCTTTGCCACACGCTTTCTCGTTGTAGTTCATATTCAGCGCCATAGTACATGGTTAAGGATTGCGCGTGTCATCAAAGAAAACAGCGTGTGCTGCGTTTCTGGAAAGCAGGACCGTAAATTTTGTGCAGGGTTCAGGTGGGCCGACGATAAGGTGCATGCCAGGCAAAGTCTGTTTACGTTTGTAGGCGAGATTCATGAATGGTTACCAGCTTGAAAAGAGGGCTTCTAGGTCTCCAACTATCAACAAGCTGCTGCCGTTCTATTAATAGGCAACGTCCTGTGACAACGGCACGTGTGACGAAGGCCACGGCGCCAGTCTTGCGGACCGAGAATATCATGCACCTGTGCACCGGACGGGACGCTGAGACAAGAACGAGCCTCGAATATAAAGTGGTGCTCAACTCCCCTGTCGCGATTCACAAACGCTAACCACCTTGGAAGCAGGAAGTGCGCGCTGCCCACAGTCACCATGAAGTTAGTTTTTTTTTTGGTCGTCGTACTCGTGATAGGACTGCTTTGCATTCAAGCTCAGCATGGAGGACAAAACCGCTTTTTGCGAGGGAGAGCCCCCTTTCGACGCGGAGGAGGAGGCCGTGGAGGTTCCGGGAGTCCTTTCGGCAGTGTCAGACGCTTCGGACGCGGCGGGTACAACCGTTGACACATCGTGGCTCATTCAAAGGTTGGTAGGAGAGAGCGCACTAAACCAGTGCCATTCACGTGTATTTCTTATCTTGGGCACGGCGTGGTCTTTAGATTTGCGGCCGCTGCTCTCAAGATGCACCACCACATTTTCCTCTAGTCCTGTGCGCCGCCTATATATCTCGCAAATGCCTAATTAAAATTTCTCGCTTTTGCCTTTCTTTAACCAGCGAGCCATTTTTACATTAGTTCGGGAAATGTCTGGGGTGTGTGGCGCGTTTATTCCTATTCTTGAGCTCTTTTCAGGTGTTACCTAGAGCCTAATTATTGAAATGAAAATCCTCCACTGTCCGCGTACAATATACTGCACAATATTTGGCCAGCACAACTCCACTTGAGCGCCACCTAATGCGAATCATTGTTTTTTGGCAGTAGAAGGGCAAACATGAACCGTGGCGATGATCTGAAGGGAAACGTACAACTCAAGTTTTGAAAATGAAATGTTTATATAACATTGCATTGTTAGAAATGATAACTATGTACAATTTTACAGTGTTAGATTATGTAGAATTATACATATGGACATCACTTGGCATAATTACTAAATCTCCATCACTTCATTGATTGTTATTTCGACCACGGCTTCACCGGTGACATTACTGTTGGTTTCACTGGTGGATTCACCGATTAGGGTGCAGTAAGTCCAATGGGCACCATTGCTGACTGACATAACTGCACACTTACGGAAGAAGCCAAGTGCGCTGTGCCTATAACCCGAGAGCGTATGCGTCAAGCAATAAGTGACTGATGTCTCAGTGGCACTCTACCGAGTCCGAAAATCACATTGAGCGGCGCGCTATCTAATCGTTTGGCAACAGCTGTGCGCTCCAAATGCAGTCCTAGGTCACTGTTTGAGACGCTATGTTAGATTGCACCGACTTCGGGATTGGCCACAGAAAGGGTCAGATACGTGGAAGAAAAAAAAAAAAAACCAGCCTAAGTTCAACGAGAATGCTGCGAAATGAAGGTCTAGCTGGTAACTGCAGCAAACGATTTCAATGCTGTAACCACAGTATGAAGAAAAGAAAGCCTGAGCCAACCAATGGATTGCAGTAGAGGAATAAGGTTTTCCATGGTAAATTCGTATTAGCCTTGCTGTCGGTTACTGCCATGGTGGCAAAGGAACTGAAAGTGCAAGGAAAGATAAGCTGGCAATGGGACGCGACCACACAGCCTGCACATGTGAGACTGGACGATTGGCAGCGATAGCACGAAAATGATGCCGGAGACAAGCACAAGTTAATGTTTAAGTGTGCGGAATGGGCAAGTGCTAATCAATATTCAGAGAGCAAATTCGTGTGCCTGCTTGACTATTATGGATATAGGAAAAAAAATAGTTGAACAAACACATCGCGCTTTCGTCTTCCCTGCCGTACGAAAGCTGGCTACCTGATGACGGTAAACATTTAGAATTGTGGCGAATCGCTACTACGCTATGTTACAGCGAAGCTTTTTATGGCTGAGGTTCCGTGCATTTTTCGCATCATTCAACAAAAGTGTGTGAGCAAAAACTATCATCATCAGCAATGGCTCGTGCCAGTGCTCGCGTGTTCCTCGTCGTCGTCTTCGTCCACAGTTGGCTCCGTTGCCTCTCATCATGCCAGCTTTCTCATACTGCTTTTCCCTCTACGAAGGCGCTGACGGCATTGGCGCACTGCCTGTTGGTGCGGTGATTTTGGTCTCAAATTCTTTGCCTCAATATATCGCGAAATAAAAACACGAATGTGTATAACGAATGCATAACACGAATGAACGCGGATGTATAAATAAATCTGTGTGTGTACCTTTCGTCACGATGACCACTAATCAAGACAGTAAATGTGTTTGTATCTACGTTCACATTCTCTGCCACCTCTTTGTCGTGTACTACACAGCCTTGCTGGTCATCCACCTTCACAGAGTGGAAGGACTCATTAATTTTTTTTGTATTGACGAGGTACAACAATCAACGTTGACTAGCATCGACTAAAGTGTTTCTGAGTTATTTATGCGATGTTTGGCCAAACTTTACCAAGTGATCCACCACGTTTTCTTCTCTTGCAGCGAGTTTACTCTTCTACAACTGGTAAACATTGAAGTCACTAATCACCTCATCGACAGAAATAAAGAAACGGTCATCAACGTTCACGTACCGGCTGGTTTCAATGCGCATATAGTCAGAAGGTTCTTAGCTACAGGCCCATCTTTCGAGTGACCTTGACGTCCTTCTGAGCAACGTGAAACTGTGAACCCTTCGCGGTTTGTCTACTCCAGGTTCAATGTCCATGGTTTCACAGAGCAGATTGAGAACTATTGCCCAATAATCTCCGCATGAGTTAACAAGATCACAAATTTTGCAGACACCTATGGTACTTTTGGCAGGAGTAAATGAGAATACCAGTTAAACAGTGATGTATGACAGCAAGTGCCGCCGATATAGGAAACACGCGAAGCTATCGCCCATCCTTGGTATGCAACAATGTGCTGCTCTGGTTGCACATCCGAGGTTAAGCTCCAATTGGTAGGGAAAATTGCAGAAGATGAAGTGTAGCCAGTAAAAAAGGATATGACGCACGCAATTAAATCATAATATAAAGATCTTATTATGACTTTTAACGTCCCGAACTTGGACAGTCGGTTGTGAGAGATGCCATAATGGAGGGCTCCGTATTAATTTAGGCCACCGTTTTTTTCAACGTTCATTAAAAGAACGGTACATTAGCGTTTTTTGCACTTCTCCACCTTCTGGATGTGGCCTTCGCCATATGTGATAGAACCCACGACTCACCCGCCGTGGTTGCTTAGTGGCTATGGTGTTGGGCTGCTAAGCACCCGGTCGCGGGATCGAATCCCGGCCACGGCGGCCGCATTTAGATGGGGGCGAAATGCAATAACAGCCGTGCACTTACGTGGAGGTGCACGTTCAAGAACCCTAGGTTGTGAAAATTATGCCGGAGTCCTCCACTACAGAGTGCCTCATAATCAGATCCTCGTTTTGGCACGTAAAACTCCACAATTAACTTTTTTCGAACCGACGACTTCGTGCTCAGCCATACAGCGCCATAGGCAGTGAAATATCGCGTTGGGTGATGAACTCGGACTGCGGCAGTTTGTCACCGTACTTCGATCGAAGGAAAAAAAGAAAAAAAGAAACGAAAACACGATTTCACGGGGACAGCTTTTATTTATTCCGGTGATTTATGTATTTATTTATTTTGTTGGTTAGTTCAGTCCTCTTAATTTAAAAAAAATTAAATCCTGTGGTCTAGCGTGCCAGAACTACGGCATGATTATGAGGTACGTCACTCTCATTGCCACGTGACGCGTTACAGCGAGGAGTCCTCATTAAAACATACAGTATAGAGGTTGCGGTTTTGAAACATGATGAATCTGGATTGCTGCCAATGGAGGTGGGGCGGGGGGTAGTTTCTTCTGAACGCTGTCCTTGCACGAAGTAGTTTGAATCGAGGTTTGTACGGCAGCTTAGAAATGTGTACCCTGAATCTGTGGCTGACGCCAGATTAGTCAAAGTGAGGTTCCGAGAACAATACTTTTTGAAGTCAAAATGGACGTGTTAGGTCTTTTTGAATAGACCGAGTCTTACTGCAAGGCGGAGGAGGTCGAGTAGGCTTTTTATGAAAATTACACTCGCAGTACGAAAATAATTAGAAAAGAAAAATCGACTTGCGCGGTTTTGTATGACTTCAAGTGATCAGATTGAGAAGTCAAGGTGAGGATCACAAATACATACAGCATATTCAAGTATGAATCTGACTAGCGTTTTCTAGAGAAGCAGCTTAACCGAAGATGGTGATAGCGAGAAGTTCCGATAAAGGAAGCCTAACACACGATTTGCATTGCTAGCCACGAAGCCAATATTATTTTGCCATAAAAGCGTGTTAACAATTTGGACGCCGAAGTACTTATACAGGTTTGAAGACTGTAAAAGAGAAGAGAGAGTGAGAGACAAGCTTTAATGATATGCGGGAGACGTTAGCATGACTGCTCGCCTGACATGCTACTCCAGGTTTGGGTACTGTAAAACCGCATCCTTAAGTGAATGCGGGAAATGGTCAGTGTGATTGCTAATATAAGGTACGCGAATTATTTTACGTTTACTCACGTTTAGTTTCAGTGGGCGATCAGTACACCATCCTTTGAGATTGTTATGGTCAGTTTGGAGCAGAGATGTGTCCCATGGGTTAGTTATATATCCCAGTAGTTCCCACAGATAATCACTTGGAAAAGATATCTTTTCTGAGGAAACATGGCTAAAAAGATGATTAAAATAGATAAGAAAGAGCAAATGCCCGAGAATGGACCCTTGAGAGACACCAAAAGGAAGAGAACAAGTGGTGAGAATCAAGACTATTGCCTATGACGTATTCTTTTTGATATAATAGAGTACATTCTATACCTTGAAGTACATTGAAGTCAATATTGCAGTTTCCCACTTGAAGAAGAAGAAGACCATGGCAAACGCTGTCAAAGGCTTCCAGAAAGTCGCCAAATATATTAGTCTCGTGCTGGACCGTAGGCGACGCTGTGAAAGACGCTACTGTGACGTCAGACGGGGTACTCGCCTTTGTCGTCTGCTACGCTCCTGCTAAAATACCTTCATTACCACGCGTTTGCTCGCGCTCTGACTGCGTGGTCGCTTAGCACGACACTCACCTATTGCTATCAGTATTTTTTGCTAGCTTCAGATTTATAAACGCCAGCATGAGAAGGACAACAAACGTTATATGTTTAATGCATCTTTTATGTAACCCCCCGATGTGTTAGCTCAGTGGCTATGGCTTTGCGCTGCCAAGTTGGAGGTCGCTGATTCGACACCGGCATCATTTCAAGGGGAGCAACATGAAAAAAAAAGGAAAGAAAGAACGCTTGTGTATCGTTAGATTTTGATGCACGTTAAAGAAACCCAGGTGGTCAAAATAAAATAGGCAGTATTCTTCTATGGCATGCCTCATAGGGTGGTCTCGCCACGTGAAATCCAAGAACGCAATTTCCTTATGTAAAGAAATTTCCTTTCATATAACCACAGCTCTTGCGGGCAAGAACAGTCATAAAACTCGTGATTCAGTCGTAAAACATCGCGCCGTGCGAATGTCCACGCGCACTTGAAAATGAAGCCCGATCGCGGGGTTCATTCGTAAAAGTTTTGCGTCGGTAAAGAGGCATTGTAGTGCAATACAAATTTCAGATTTCGCACATAATTCGAGTCACTTGGTGGTGGTGCAAACGTCAAACTATTTCTGACAACAAAAATATCAGTTTTACCGACGAGCAGCTTATCTCGAACATTAAATGCACCACGGTCTATCATGTTCCCCTATTGTCCCGCATGCTTTACACTATTTCTTGCAGATAAACCCAATTACGGATTTCTAACCCCCCAAAATTTACGTTTTTTTAGGCTAGCATTCACTTCTTATCAGCGCACTTTCACACTGCCGGGAACGACACCGAAGGCATGCACCACTTTATCAGCCTTATAGAATATTGGAGCGCCAATCTTAGGCGTCCGTTCCGGCGGCGAGGGTCGGTGTCGGCGGCGTCCCTCGACGTCCCCGTAACGGAGCAAACAATCACAGCGAAGGACGACAGACGGCATCCGTAGCGAAGAGAGCGCAAGGAGGAAAGCGAGGAGAAATGTGTGGCCAAAACGTGACAGGAAGAGCGCTGTTGCGCGCAAGGTGGGCTTTGCGGCGACGATGGCTACGAAATGGCGTCAGAGTAGCGCGCATCGTTTGTTTACCGATGACGCCAGCGATATCAGATACTGAACGAAAGCGCTACATGAGCGCAGGTTTGTTTGCGGCGGCTGCTCTGAATCGCGCCCACGCATTACCCACGCGCTGCTTCTGGCGATCTCCCGATTATAGCGTGGCAATCACGCCACACTTCGCTCTGTTTGCAACGTGCCGCATGAGACAGATTGTCCGCGCCAGCCAATATATCGCAAAATGAATGCACGTGCGCCGCTGCGCTCCAATTTCGCATGACGGAGTGCAGTGATAATCGGGAAATGTTTATACTATAAAGAGAAATAAAGCGTCGGAAAGCCTGCGAATATTTTACTGTGCCTTTGTGTGTGCGTTTAAATTATGGTGTTTTACGTGCCAAAACCACGACCTGATTATAAGGCACGCTGTAGTGGGGGACTCCGGAAATACAGACCACCTAGGGTTCTTTAACGTGCACCTAAATCTAAGTACACGAGTGTTTCCGGATTTCACCCTCATCGAAATGCGGCCGTCGTGGCCGGGATTCGATCCCGCGACCTCGTGCACAGCAGCCCAACGCCATAGCCACTAAGCAACTACGGCGGGTTTGTGTTCGCGTTTAGTGTATGTTAATGCTGTGTATGTTCAGTGCTCCAGATACTTGATCGGTCAAGTAGCACCAACTCTTTTCTATTTTCTTGCTTTAGACCGACATACGCATGACGCGTTTACAGAACAAAATGTTTTGAAATCGGTGGTCTAAGCAAAGGGTGCCACTTGTCTTTGTTACGCAATGGCACTAATTCTCATCGATGGACGAACCTCACCCATGCATTGTGCTCGATACCCAGGCAGGAGCAAAGAAGGAAAGGGTTTCCTCCTTTTCTAGTCATCTGTGGTTTGGCTCGCGCTCCCAGCGGAAGGGGCCTGCCTTCAGTTGTGAACAGGCGTCCCGAGGTGGAGTTCGAGACCGACACTATCTAGAGTTACTGTATATGCAACAAAAGGTAGAATATGCTACCTTTGTTAGCATATACAGTAACTCTAACACTATCATCTCTCATAATCAGGCGGTTTAATCTCTCAAACAAACAGGCGGGTACAGTAGTAGAGCAGCAGCTTCCAGGTTTATTTCATGCGGACCACATAGTGTTGCTAGCTGAAAAACAAAGTGATCTGTAACATCTGGCTTATACCTGTAGATAGGAAGGCGATAATTTAGCTTTGAAATTTAATGTTAGGAAATCAGGTGTTATGGTATTCAATGAAAACAGTGAACAGACAGTGACAACACAGGGCGAAGAAATACTTCGTGTAAGAATATATAAATATCTTGGTGTATGGATAAACGAAGGCAATAGACATATCGGAACACAGGAAGAAACAATAACAGTAAAGGGGAAGCGAAATGCAGCCATAATGAAGCACAGAGCGCTATCGGGATACAATAGGTACGACGTGCTCCGGGGTATGTGGAAAGGTGTAATGATTCCAGGACTTACGTTTGGAAATACGGTTGTTTGCTTGACATCAGGTGTACAAGCAGGACTCGATGGGAACCAAAGATCAGTGGGTCGCCTCGCATTGGGCGCTCACGGGAAGACTACAAATGAAGCTGTGCAGGGTTATATGGGCTGGAGTAGTTTTGAAGTGAGGGAAGCTCAGAGTAAAATTCATTATGAAGAACGACTGAGGAATATCGAAGAAAGTAAATGTGCAGGGATAGTGTTGAGGTATCTGTACAGGAACAACATTGATTGAGAGTGGAGGAAAAGAACTACAAAGCTTACCAGCAAGTATACAGCCTGTAGGGTGAGCAAGTCCGGGAAGCTGAAATAATCTCATGGGTGGCGGCGATGAGAAAGAAACCTGCCATGACTACCTACTTAAGAGGAAAAAACTAAATCAGGAAAGAAATAACTTATGATAACTCAAAGGGAAGCTCATTACTTTTCGAAGTGAGATCAGGATGCCTTAGAACACGCACCTATAAAGCGAGATATAAGAACCATGAAGAAGAATGTGCTTGCTGCGGTAAAGCTAGGGAAATGATGGAGCATGCTTTATTAGAATATGTGGTTATCTGACGAGCGGTCAATTTAGGCACCCCTGGACTCAGGCACGTAGGCAGGATATTTTTTCGGGCGGGGGGGGGGGGGGGCAACCCAATGTAACCTTTATATGCAAATGAGGTGGAGGGTACTTTTTCTAGTACAAATGTGAATGATGCCCACCATTTGCCATAAAGACGCTTAAAGCCGCAGAAGAGAATTGAAATAACGTGTACCTCACAGGTACGCTTGTGAGATACACCTCCTCTTTACTAAATAAAGATTTCTAGTACCGTTTCTTGAATTGACTCTGCAAGAACTTTAGAGGAATGTATATTTGCGAAACGGTCACAGTTCTTTTGCATCCCTCGTTTACTGCTCTACCAAGTAGCAAAACCGACTCGTGTTGTTATTTGGGAAGTTGCGTAACGATGCGTGCTCACCAGTCCCATACAACTGCGTAGAGTGCAGGACGCTGCGGTTCTAGACGTACTGACCACACCGCGATAGGTTATAACTACCCCCCCCCCCCCCCCCCCCCCCCATTAGCATAGCATGGAAGTGGCTACGTCAGGCGGGTCGATTGATAACTGTAGAAGTGTCATTCAAGACACACGGAATTATTCTCCAGTTCCGGCGGCGTTTCCTCTACTTCCTTTTCAAATTAAAAGATGTTGATCAACAAATATTTTCACAAGTAATTTTCGCTTTTCCTCCCTGTTTGTCTGTTGCCTTCGCTCTCTCGCTTAGTAGATTGCTTAATTTCTCATCTCCTTGCGACTCTTGTTTCCAGCTGCAAATTTTGCACGAAAAGTTCTGTACAATAAGGGAACACCAGACGAGGTAACCGGTGACAGTCATATTGCTTATGGGTTTCAAGGTCATTGCAGGGTCTGATGATCGACGCTGTTTTGCAATATTTTATTTTCAACCTTATCTAGCCCATATCGCGAATATATGGTTCCGAGGATCTGCCAGCGTCGTGGCGAGCTCAAAGAAGTAATGAAGCAAAAGGAAAGGTTCAACGCAACTGGCGTTTTCTCCGGCTAGAACTCCTTCCACGAGCATACAGACCAGCCGACTATGAACCGAATCCCTATCCTGGTGCTGGATCAGCCTAAACCAAGAAGGTTGAACTAACGAAGCAGCAGGGATGCGCGTGATCGTTGAATGGATGGTAACATAAAAATTGTGTTGGGCATTAGGAATAAAATAAAATATTATAATTAAAACAATCAACTACGCCCAGCCTGCTGCAATAGATGGTGACTCATATTAAGTTAATCCCGTGGGCACCGAATCGATGACAAAACTGGCCTCCACACCCCAGGAGATGCCGATGACTGCCATCCAAAAGGAGTGAAAAAATTGACAACTATTCCACTCTGTGAAGATGTAATGGCAGCGAAAGCTGACGACAGTCAAAGCTCTCAAACGAAAAGCAAAGTGTTTCACATCCGCTGCGGGTCGGCCTGAAGATAGTGCAATATCGGGCCGACCCACGGCGGAGGTGAAGCAGGCGTTAAGAACCCCGCATACGTGGGCTAATCCCGAAAGTGGTGCAATGCCGGGCCGACCCGCGGTGGAGGTGAAGCAGGTATTAACTCGTCATACGTCGACCGATCCCGAAGATATTGCAATACTGGGCCCACCCGCAGCGGGGTTGAAGGAGGCGTCCAGCGCTCCCCACACGTGGGTCCCTCCCGAAGGTAGGCAATGCCAGGCCGACCCGCGGTGGAGATGAAGCAGGCATTAAGAGGAAGCTTCAGCTCTGGTGCTCCTATCTAAATACATGTAAAAGGGTAATTCGTTTTTCTCCGTAACCACTGCAGCAAATTTGACGAGGTTTGTTGCATTTAAAAGAAAAACTTAAAATCTAGTGACTGTTGGTTTCGGATTTTTGAGTTAGGTCGTCAATTTTTATTACAAATTGGCAAAAATAAAAAAATATTCAATAAACGAAACTATCAAGTTTACAACTCCGTAACTCAGCAAAGAAAAATGATAATATAAATATATGAAATGCATCTAATATTACGTCTAAAGCGGACACAATCGATATGTTACACATGAATATAAAAAAAATTAGTAATATGTAAATAC
Source organism: Dermacentor andersoni (assembly GCF_023375885.2). Classification (NCBI taxonomy): domain Eukaryota; kingdom Metazoa; phylum Arthropoda; class Arachnida; order Ixodida; family Ixodidae; genus Dermacentor; species Dermacentor andersoni. The sequence goes on along the minus strand of NC_092817.1, from coordinate 195,860,186 downwards.
CGCTTTTGCAGAACCCTTTTAGCCAACGTAGCAAAATTCATGCAAGATGTAAAATGACATACTCAATTTGTCCGCTTTCAATGGCCTAATGGATGCCGTTTACAGAACCGCGCTATCTTTTCTTGGTGGAGAGCTATTAATTTGTAAACTTCGTGCTTCTACTTTCTTCAGACTGTCGAATATTTTAAAATATTTTTAACAAAATTCACGCCCTAAATCGAAATTCCACTTCCAACAGTCACTAGAATTTAACTTTCTCTCTCAAATGCAATAAATTTCATTAAAATCGGTCCAGGGGTTATCTCAGAAAAACGTTTTTGCGTTTTACATGTATTTGAATAGGCCGCGTCGGAGATTGGCCCGAGCTAAAGCTTCCTCTTAAGAACTCCTCATACGTAGGCCGATCCCGAACATATTCCAATATCGGGCCCACCCATGGCGGGGGTGAAACAGGCGTTAAGCGCTCCCCTCATGTGGGTCCATACCGAAGGTAGTGCAATGCAGGGCCGGCCCGCGGTGGAGGTGAAGCTGGCGTTAAGCATTCCCAATATGTGGGACGATCCCGAAGATTCCCAAGGGCGCGTTATAGGTTCCCGAGTCCACAGGGGTATGTGCCATTGATCTTGGACCCTTTTTGCACTATCACCAGGATCGGCCAACACGATGATTTTTTCTGTTAACGGACGCCGAAGAAGAACTACGGAAGTTAGTCATACACTGCTTTTGCTGTAAAATCCAGCAAAATGTTGGCCGCCGAGTAGATTGATTTGTCGACGCTTTAGGAATGTGTGAGGAGTGGTGCTTTGGCCGAATGGGGGGGGGGGGGGGGGGTATGCGGCTTAATTTCGGGGGGGGGGGGGCGGGCCTCCCCCGGGCCCCCCTTGGGTACGTGCCTGCCTGGACTCCTTGGAAGTTCAGCGAGAGCAGGGGGAAAGGAAACATGTGGGCAATAGAGATTAGGAGGAGGCGATTGGAAGATTGGTGCAAGTAGGGAAACACTCTAAAACAAAATTACACCCTTTTGGTTGTATCTTGCCACACAACAATAAACGTCATCTGTCTTGTCCGCATTTCCTTTCTTCAACGCTGCGAGCCCGGTACTTGCCAGTAACGAACGGCATGCGCGTTATCAGCATGGCATAGCATTCCCGACAGGAAAGTAGCGGGCGCGGCGTTTTCAAGAAAGGAAACTCAAGCAAGGCAGCTGATGATTATTGTTGTGTGGCAGATATACGCCCTAGAGGGCATACCTTTGACTAAGAAAGAACGACAAAAAGCGGTGGCGTTCAAAAACTAAGTTGACAATACGGGGTCAGAAAATGGGGGTATGGGAATTCATCGCGCATTTTTTTCTTTTTCCTTTTTTCCTCTTTTAACCTAGGGAGGACATAAGGCAGTATAATAGCAAAAGCTTGGTGGCGCAACCCACCGACCCCTTACAAAGGGGACACTCATAACATCCATCCATCCATCCATCCATCCATCCATCCATCCATCCATCCATCCATCCATCCATCCATCCATCCATCCATCCATCCATCCATCCATCCATCCATCCCTCCATCCATCCATCCATCCATCATCACGGGCGGCGGACGATGTCGATGGCTGGTGACGCAGCGCCGGCGTTTACGTGTTCGGTACCGCGGTGACATCACGGTCGGCACAATCCTTTGGATGTGGATTTAAAAGGCTGGTTGTGCCTGCAATTCGTGCAAACATACGCTGAGCTAAGATGAAAGTTGATGGCCTTCAAGATCGGCGCGCACGCCTGAGGAAGATTTCGGAAGCCGCCGAAGGTAGCGTACAGTGGTTCTGCCAGCGACATGTGGCGCTCGCAACCGACACTAGTGGAGATGAGAAAAGGGAAAGGGGTTGGCAGCTGGGTTTTCTGGTCATGCGGTAGGCATCTAGTAAAGGAGGCAATGGCTGAGCCAACTAAAACCCAGAGGCAAGCAGTGTCACGGTGATATCAACCAAGTTTAAACGAAATTATCTTGCGAACGTCAACACTGCAGAAAAATACTACATAACTTTGTTTCCCCCCCTAATTTTGTCCGCCCTTGTATCAGACGTTGCAGACCGCATTTTTTCTGCAATGCCGCTAAAGCAGTGCACGCATTACGCGCCACAGCGGCCGCGTAGTTTCTTGAGAATGAGATCAAGCGTCTTTCGTGATATGCTTAACACGCTTAGCAGCAACAAAATGGGAATGTCTGTGGCCAACGGAACAGCTAGGAGACCGAACACGCAGCATGCACTGCACAGCCAAACACAACATTACAGCACACAGTAGCTGAAGGCCAAATGCGCATTTCATCATCAGAAAAGGGCCGACAAATCATTATGAATGCGCCACGACCACGGAACTGCGATGGCGAAAAGCCCAGGCGGATTTAAAGTGGTGGCGAAGGCTGGGCCGAAAAGTGGTTTAGCGCGACTGCAGCACAACCAGAGGATGGGGGGCAAAACACTCATATAAAGAAATGATAAAGCTACAAAATTGGAATGTAATCTGCCAATAGAAAAGAAAAAATATATTAGCACCTTGTTTTATGAAAGAGGTAAGTCATTTTATTAAAACCTGGCAAATTTTGTATTTTTGCAACACTCTTGACCTGCCCCCTATTCATGAGTGTGCGGTGCATTACAGCGCGTCTTTGCAGGCCTTGTTTCGATACCCGGCTAACCCGGCCACAGTGGCGGGAGCTTACGAAGCGATTTCTTATCGCCAGCTGTCTGCGATGGCGCGCCTGGTAAAGCGTATAAATTTAGCTCGCCGGTCTCAAAAATGCTCCTTTTGCGAAGTTTTCGTCGTCCTTGCACGTCGCTTCTTTGTCACCGTTCGGTAAGATTTGCAGCCCGCTGCACCGCTGCGGCAGTTTTCTCTGTTTTGTCGTTTCCTTCGGCGTGCGGCCAGTGCGAAGTCTTTTTCCGTCTTTGCACGCTTCGCGCTCTTCTTTTGAAGCGCTTAGCGCTTCATTTCGAGATGAGCTTGCGGCATGTGAAGAAACGATGCTCCGTGGTACACTGCGACAGCGTGGATAGTACCATTGGTGTCACGCTACACCGATTCCCGCTGGACTTTCACAGGTGAGCTCTTGACAGTGTCGTCTGCTCTAGGTATGCGCGATAGCTTCGATATGGTTTCGCCGGGCTGTTCGCTCGTGTTTCATAGCTGTAACCCGTTCGTGCGTACTTGGCTTCATGTTTTCGGGGATATTTATGTACTACACTGCAGGGCACACACTTTCAGTGCTGAGGTGTGCGAAAGAGGCCCACATTTTTCTAATTTATAGTGAGTTTCATGCAGCTGACTATCACCAACGTGAACTTCACACCGGGCTCTCAGGAGCAACCACGTGCACGCTACTGACCGGGAGGCCCATTTAGAACAAAGTTTGCTACCTGACAGCTCTGAGTACGACATTGTTTAGTTTTGCAAAACCATGAAGCCAATTTGAGGATGCCCTCGCAACTGGGAGTATCGAAACTCAGCCTCGTGTATGTGCGCGGCTTTGAGGAGGCTTTAACTGGATTTGCTCAGCAGGAGTTATTGCCTGCCTTGGTATTGCTGTCCTACATATACATGACTGTCAGGGTAATTTTAAACGCACTTCACTCTCGTCACTCGTTGAGCTTAGAAAAGCAGCTAGCCGCGTGGCATGAGGATGAGCGTTACCGCACTCTGGGGCGCAGAGAGCTTGGCGCGAGCATTTACTACCATAGTTCAGATGTAATGCAAGTATAATTTACTGCAGTTAGCAGTGACAGGAATAATGACGCATTGGCGTTTCGAGTATGCGTATTCCTTTTGGCGCAGTTGTATCTAACGTGCATGTTGCATCACGTCCAGGTGCCGAGCGTGGGCGCAGTTCTGCCGCAACGTCAGCCTGGAGAAGAAGGCGCCGTCGCAGCTACGAGAACTCAGGATTTGCTCGAGGCACTTCGAACCATCTGTGTATCTGCCGTCAGGAAGGCTGCGACACGATGCTTTGCCTACTCGAGCAAGCATTGCCGGTAATTTTTGTTATCAAACTTTTAAGGCATTCGCCGCTCTTGAAATGTCAGGTTTTGTGAAAAAATGAAATTTTTCCTTTTTGTCGTAACCGTAAACAGTCTAGCGTCTTTTGCAAAACGAATTATGTATCTGTCTTGTGGCTTTAAAAATTACAGTAAATTTTTACCTGCACCCTGCTAAGCGAAAACGAAAATGGAAGTATCGCTTTCACGTGAGCACATGTAATTATATACATGTCGTGTGTGTATATATATATATATATATAGATAGATAGAGGTAGATGTAGATAGAGGTAGATGTAGATAGAGGTAGATGTAGATAGAGGTAGATGTAGATAGAGGTAGATGTAGATAGAGGTAGATGTAGATAGAGGTAGATGTAGATAGAGGTAGATGTAGATAGAGGTAGATGTAGATAGATATATAGATGTAGATAGATATATAGATGTAGATAGATATATAGATGTAGATAGATATATAGATGTGGATAGATATATAGATGTGGATAGATATATAGATGTGGATAGATATATAGATGTGGATAGATATATAGATGTGGATAGATATATAGATGTGGATAGATATATAGATGTGGATAGATATATAGATGTGGATAGATATATAGATGTGGATAGATATATCTATATCTATATATATATATATATAATATTCGTTTTACGTCTCTTGCATGCAAGTTTAGCGATTCAACAGTTGTCAGTATTTGAATCAACTAGACGCTCACACAAGGGGGTGCTCCAGCCCTTTTATTTGTGTACTTTCTGTATGCCGTGCGGCATTGTACAAGGCGTATTTTTCCGCTGTTGGGATCGAAACTTCTTTTCTCCCGGTATGCACTGTACACTGTATGTGAGGTTCGTGACAAATGTCCAACATAGCATAGAATTAGGTTTGTGCTTGTGGTAAGCTAATGGCACAAGCTTAGTAGGCGAAGGGTGCTCAAGCGAATTTCTAGGCACGGGTGCGGAAAAAGTACACTGACGGTGTGAATACTCTTGCCTGATATTTCCGGTAAAAAAAAGGATAATGGAAGTGGGACATTTGGTAGTCTGGTATGGCAAAGGGCTGCAAAGGATCTTAACGTGAGTCTGTCAGTCTTCCGGTTCAGGCTGTTTGATGCCGCTAGCCACTTCAGCAACGGAAACCAGGCGACTCTACATGTTTTGCAGCAAGTGGGAGTTGAATCTTTCATATTCACCGTGAAACCTTGTCTCATGAACGGTCCCTGTCGTGTCCAGAGGGCATTCTCGTCCTTCCTTTGATAGCTCAAAAGAAGTGAGGGGGAAAAAAGGGTGAGCCTTCCTAAATGTTTGATGAATTTTAGTACTCCAGAACTTTGCTTTCTTGTATGCAGAGCTTCTTTTTTCACGTTCAGTCTTATCAGGATGCAATGTTATGCCGACTTGGGCAAGGTACGCTTGGTGAAAAGCTTCTCGAGATATTGTGTGCTCATGTGTTATGTATCAAAGCACGCACTGAACGATTATAGAAATGCACTAATAATTGTTTGTGTTGTTGCCTTTTACCTCAATATTCATGCTAGCGAAAGCCAATGTTTGTACAGGTTTTTATTTTTTGCGATAATTGCTTACGAATTCATTCTTGTTGCATCTCATTGCGTAGGCCATAGGCTGACCTGCATAAATCTGTAAACAATATGGGGCACATTACTTGATTTGCGAGCTATCGTTGTTTGTGTGATAGGCGAATTTCGCACTCTTCAAAGTAAAACATAGCATATGAAAATTGCAAATGATTTACTGGTGCTCCACAGCTGCTGATGACATCAAACTAATGTGCCTAACGATTAAGGGTGGTAAACAGAATTTTATTTCATTGGATAAGCATTTTTCTTTCTAGAGTGATGACAATGTGAACCGCATGCTATGGAAGCTACAGTTGTTTGGAAATTATTTACTATAATGGTACTGAATTCTCTTTTCTCTCCGCAATAATGTTGCCATTTCAGACACCTCAAGCGAATGCAGCAGCGACATGGACTGTTCACAATCTCTGAGCGAAACTTCGACATCAGTGCGCCGGGCTGGAGAACCACGTGAGCAGGGTTGTATGCATAACTGACATAAATCTTTTGAAAATGGTGACGACTGAAAGCCTATTGGACTGCTTCCTATGATAGCTGCTGTCTCCGGTGAACCTGTTTCCAAGGGGTACGTCCAGAGTCGGCCGTCCCAGTCGCTGCTACTCTTCCAAGAAGGTGATTGTTATTTCGTATCTGCTCGAACAGCCTGAGGAGGTATGGCTCAGAAATATGCTACGATTCCTTGTCTGTGCGCTGTGCAGATGCAGATGGTGCCAGCCCTACTGGTTCTACGCTGAACCAAGCTTGTTCCCACGCCAGTGGCTTCATAATGGTTCAGTGTAAGTGTTAATTCCGCCTGTGGTGCTTAGTTATTATTTGTGCATTGTTGGGTTGCTGGCTTCCCTGTCAGAACTGTGCTGTCACTATATTTTGTTCTTTATATTCTGTGGGCGCAGCTGACCACACATATGCAGGACCAAGCACTGAAGCAAGCGCTTCATCTCTGGAACCTGGCACGGCAGGGGTGGCCGCAACACTGTCAGCGAGTGCTGATCTGTCACCAGGAGCTCCGTTCAGCAGTTCGCCTCTTTCTTATGAAGGTTAGCAATTTTACAACGCTTTCGCAATGTTGCGCACTTTTTGGTGCTACAGGACTACGTGCAGCTATGACTAAACCCGACGTAGCAACTTATTGCTCTTCCGTCGACTCTGTACGTTGCAGGATCTTTCACCAGCCCCATCAATGAAAGGCGGCCACTGCAGAAACTTCGAGCCAAGCTCAGGCAGCTGCGTAACCGCAACAAGAGGCTGCAAGGACTGCTGCTTCAGCGCCGTCGCATGAAGACCACTGCCGAATTGGTAGATAGTCTGCGTGAGCATTTAACACCAGCTGTTGCTGCTTTTGTTGAAGCTCAGTTAAAGATGCACAATGTCAGCAGGTTTGGCCGTCGATGGTGCAGCCAAAACAAAACCTTTGCTTTAGGTTTATACTTCCACAGCCCAAAAGGTTACAGATATTGCAGGAAACTCCTGAAACTTCCATCTGTTAGGTCACTGCAGCTGTGGCTTGCACGCGTACCATTGAGGGTTGGATTTTATCCTGAAGTTTTTGATTTGATCGAGAAACGGGCAGCGTCTTTTCCACGGCAAGACAGGGCTTGCACCATAATTTTTGATGAAATGCATGTTTCAAAGGAGCTGTCGTACAATCCAGTGTCGGACAGATTTGAAGGCCTTGAAGAGTACAGTGCAGCACAAGGTCCAAATCTTGCAAACAAGGCGCTTGTGTTCATGGCCAAAGGAATATGTACGCCGTGGAAGCAGCCTCTTGGCTACTTCTTTGCAGATAAGGCAGCGCCTGCAACTGTTCTGCATGACCTTCTCTTCAAATGACACAAAATGTTGGTTGGAGCTGGATTGCAGCCTGTGGCTGTGGTTTGTGATCAGGGGAACCAAAATGTTTCTGTTTTCGAAACTTGTGACCCCTGAAAAGCCGTACTTAAGTGTGAATGGTGAACCGCTTTTCTTTATTTTTGATCCACCTCATTTGCTCAAGTGCTTGCGCAATATGCTCTTCAAGTATGACTTCAGGGTAGGCAGTGACACAATTAAAAGCTCGTACATACGACAGGCTTATGAGAAGGATCGAGAAATGCAAATTCGGTCCATCCCAAAGTTGAGTGCCCGGCACTTTAATTTAACTTTTGCTTCGAAGATGTCTGTGAAACTCGCAGCACAGGTATTCAGCAATCATTGCGCTGCTGCATTGTGCACATTGGTAACATTCCAACAGTTGCCATCAGAGGCTATCCACACAGCCAGATTTGTTGAGAGGATCGATAGACTCTTTGACAGTCTAAATACTTCACAGAAGCGGGGAAAGTCTCCGTATGCATCTGCAATTTGTGCAGGATCTGTGCATGAAGAGTTTTTGGAAGAGTGTATTGCAGTTTTTGAAAACATCGAAGTTCTAGGCTGTGCGCGGCAGCCTCTTTGCATCCGTGGCTTCTGCCAAACTATGAGGGCTGTGCTGCTGTTATGGAACCACCTGGCCTCTCGCTATGGTTTGACATACCTCCTTACCAGGCACCTGAACCAGGATGCACTTGAAAACACCTTTGCTATTGTTAGGTCGAAATCTGGATCGAACAGCAACTCGTCTTGCCGGCAGTTTCAAGCAGCATTTAGGCATCTTTTAGTTAGCAAGTCGGAAAGCAGCAACTGTGCTGAAGACATGTCTAGCCTTCTAGCCACTCTCCCAGTTTGTTTATCTAAGTCTGCTCCTTCTCTCTGTACAGCTGCCACATCTTTGCCAGTTGCAGTAGAAGTTTTGCCATATGATTATCAGTCTCCAATACTAGAGAACAACATTGTCTATTTTGCTGGCTGGCTTGCCTACAAGTTTATGAATGATCACAGGCCACATACGTGCGAGGTGAGGCTAGAAAATGCCGCCTTTGCCGATCAGAGCCAAGTTCTCTTGTACTTAAGTGTCAAAAATCCTGGAGAAGGTGACTTTGGGAGCCTGTCAGTTCCTACACCCTCGTTTGTAGCTTTCATCAATGCTTGCGAGCAGGTTTTTGTCGCATCTAGTTCCAATGTTGTGGGAAAAGAACAAGTAGGGCATGATCTGTGCATGTTGCTTCATGCCAAGGTAGAAAAATCGCTGACTGTGTGTGGTGATGACGTTTATGATGGTTTGTTTGCCCTGTTCGTCAGGGTGAGGCTGCATTGGCTTGCACGCAGAAAAAATCTTGAACTGCACAGTCAAACTACTAAACGGAAAGCCACGAAGCAAGCACTGAGGCTAACCAAATGAAAAGGATGCAATTCCCGAGCTGTTGGCTGAATATTTTGTGAAGTTGCAGGCTATTATGCAGCCTGTGCAACAAATCAGCTTAATCTGGTTTAACGGTTGCAAAGGTTTTTTTTCTGGTTCACAGCCTGGTTTTATTCTTTTATTTTTTACTTGTGTATTTTGATTTGCTAGGATGTGACGTGGTTGCTCACAGGGGCAATGGTTTAACAATGTAGCATCTTTCATCGTTCATTCCACTATGTCACTCTTTTAGGGTACTTTTATGCCATGTACAGCCTGTTCAAGTGTCATCTATGTACTTGTGCAATATTGTCAGATAAAACGCCATACCGATAAAGTGAATGCCTCTGAAAGGAGACTTTCTAGGCAATGGATTAACCTAGTTTCCGTGGCGCTGGGATTAATTTTTCCACCTGCTCGCCCCCCCTGCAGTTCTGTGCTGGCAGGTATAATGAAATCAACCATTGTCATCATAACTACCACTCGGCACCACTGGCTACCAGGCCACCTTTTAGCAGGCTAGTAGCATCTCAGAGTTTTTAGTAGGATCTTTATCAGCGCAACGAACAGAACAGCGCTGGACTTTTATCTGGCTATATTGTAGCGTAGAGTACACTGATTACATGCTTTACTGCCCCGCGAATGTCCTTGCACTTCACTGTACGCTGTACTTCATGTGTACTTTTGTTGACGTAAAATTACTTCAAATTGATCCGGCTAACGACTAGAAGTACTCTGGAGATGGTACGCCGGCTCAATGTTGCTCCTACGTTGAGCACGTTTGAGGGTGCTAAAGCTGGCTTTAACATTGCCTTGCAGATGTAAACGCACCTGCTATATTCTTTCAGCTGAAGAAATTAAATGTGAAGAATAACCCCAGTGTGCTCTATGGTCTGTGTTGATGCGCCTACTTATGTCATGTTATGTTTGCTTCAATTGAAGCTGTCGTAGCATTGTTTTCTATACTTTTCGATTTCCTAACTGACAACGTTCGTGGCACTTCAGGGATTTTTCCTATCTGCACTGTGACTATTGAGATGATTAGCCAACTTAAACAATACTGCTTGTGCTGCCTGTGACATGTATTTTTTGTTTGTGTGCCAAGGGTGTGCTTTGTGACTGTATTTGTTTGGTTGCTGCAATAAACAATGAATATCAAACTATGAAAACCATGCTTGCCGTACACTCTATTGCGAACTGTGCACTTGAGCCAGTGCTTTGTGCATCATACCTTGCTGTACTCAAAAGCTCTCAAAAGTACTAGCACCAGTATTTGCACTACGAATCATGCATGCTTCGCCAGTGTCTGGAAGTGTTGCTGCCTTTCTATGCTGCCCCTCCTTTACCAGTCACTTTCATTGCGTTCCCAATTGCACATTAACAAGGCCATAACTAGCAGGAACTCGAGCACATTTGACTGGCAAAGGTTGGGGCGCGCTGAAAGGCAGCAACCTTCGAGAGGTACGGGCTCGAAAACGCGGATTCTACAGAAAGACCGCTTTATAATTCGCGCCAAAAGCATACGTATGCGTGACGTCATTCTACGTCACGTTTGCGTAGTTTGCCCCCCAAAGTCCAGGGGGCGCTGGAGTGCCCACGAGCCGCCATTTTTTGGACCAATGGGCGTCTATGGAGCCTTCGCTACCAGTACATCTACCTTGGAAAAGCCACCGCCGTACACGCACATGTACCCACGGATGACCAGCAGACGGCACCAAGAGCAATCCACCGTAAGCGGGGTGATGACTGTGACTGCGCTCGATTTCGAAGGGAACAGTGTCGTAGAACATTTCGTATGTACTGTTCCACAAACCTGCCGAATCGCATGTAAAGTGCTCGAGCAGCTAGAGCACATCGGCCGACAGCTTCATGTTGCTTTCATGCAGCGAACGCACGCGCGGCAGGGTAGCTTAGTCCCCCCACTGACGTCACACGCGAGAGGATGCGACTCAAAGATCTCGGGGATAGAGGTCTATGAAAGATCCTTGGTTCAATATAGAGAGCAGGTCCTTATTAAAATGCAGTGGCTTACTCCCACAATAGTAGTTTTTTTCTGAATGCGTGATGACGCTCACTAAAGAAGTTCTCACTTTCTAGGAAAATGACTAAGTTTGAGTAGATTACGCCTCTTGAGGAGCTTGCATAAAATGCTGGTTAATGCGATAGATCTGTAGTAGTGTGGGCCTGATAGGTTATACTGCTTGTAGACTGGCACCACCCTCCCCACCTTCCAGTCTTCAGGATCTCTGAACGCTGTTTGCAATCACGAGAGGAAAATTTGTGATGAAATGATTGGCGCGAACATCTGAGCATGCTAAATATTCAATGCAGTGATTCCATCAGTACAAGGCGAAAAGATGGTTTCGAGTCACTCGCCGTGGTTGCTCAGTGGCTATGGTGTTGGGCTGGTGAGCACGAGGTCGCGGGATTGAATCCCGGCCACGGCGGCCGCATTTCGATGGAGGCGAAATGTGAAAACACCCGTGTACTTAGATTTAGGTGCACGTGCACAGGTGGTCGAAATTTCCGGAGTCCCCCACTACGGCGTGCCTCATAATCAGAAAGTGGTTTGGCTCGTAAAACCCCATAGTTTAATTTTTTGTCTCAAGTCACGCATCAATTTGGAAATAAGAACCCAGTCAACGGTGACTCTATCCATAAAAGGATATCTGGTTTCTGCAAGGCGAGGTACAACACCCAACACAACATTCGGAAATGAAGCTTAAGATATAAATTGAAGGGTGACACAGCTTTCAGTGGTCCAAGTCATGTCGCCTTCCATGTTATATACATATCCGTCCTTGTGGCTTAGCGGCTATGCCATCGCACTGCTAATAACTAGTTCATGAATGAATGAATTAATGTTTGTTTTTCCACAAAACAAGTTCAATACAGTGTTGTGGTGGGAAATTGGGTAAAACACTGCGCATGGCAGCTTGACTGGTCCCAAGAACCCAGAAACATCCGAGCAGCAGGGTGGAGCAACACATTTCGTAATGACTATAAAAAAATTGCGATTATATAAATACAAAAGCATTAATCATCTAGTCAATAAAGAAATACTTATTTTAATCATAATTGAATCAGACATAGTTTAGACATGAAGAAAGACATAACCGACTCATTTACAGGCGTGAAAGAAGTTAAAAAGATCAACTGGAGAAATCGACAGTACATCAATTTCATTACTCATCAGTTCATTGAGTAGCCTAGGTAGTCTAGAACAAAGCATTTGCATGCCGTAATGGGTACATGAGTGAGGTGTGTACCAGCATTCCGGAAATCGGGTTGTATAAAGAGCTTTACGCTTGTTGAGTTGGGCTATAGACCGTATAAGGCTTAGACTGCTTTTGTGCTCCTTTTTATAGGCTATGCCAGAAGGTATTCCATAAGGATTTGACATTTTCCTAATTTTAAGCTCTTGAAATAAGGAGGCAGATGGGAAATCGTACGGCTTGTTACATATAGCACGAACTGCTTTCTTTTGTAGTACGTCCAACTTCTCCATGTTTGTTGGAGAAGTCGTACCCCACACAAGGCATCTGTATGGCTCATGAAACAGTAATTATATATCAGCAGTTTAGCGGAACGGGGGAGAAAGTTCAGTAAGTAGATCAAACAAGCAATTTGGAATAGTTTACCTGCAACGAAATCTGTCTGTTTCTTCCAGGTCATATTTTGGTCAAAGTGTACCCCTAGAGATTTTGCAGATTCAGCGACTTCAATCGTAGAGAAAGTAATCCTGAGGTCTTCTTGTAAAGTGGCCTGCATATATTTAGCCAGAAATAGCACCCCTTTGGTTATTGAAGAGTTAATACTTAGGCCATTTTCGACTGACCAGTTATATAATTTTTCCAATAAGATATTAGCTTTCGAGACTAAATCAGTTAGGGTTCTAGATGAAAGAAATAACGTGATGTCATCAGCATAGATTATAAAATGTGAGTCTAGATCAATGTTCACTGAATCGTTAACATGAATAACATAACATAAAACAAAGAAGGAGCCCTAAAATGCTGCCCTGTGGGGCACCAATATTAACTGAACGAGTTTGAGACGCCTTATTATTTGTACAAACTGTTTTCTGTGGTTTAGGTAGGATTTAATGAGGTCAAGGGCATTGCCACGAGCGCCATAACATGTCATTTTAGATAACAAGAGCTCATGGTTAACAGAATCAAAAGCGTTCGAGCACTCGATAAGGACCCCCAGTGTAAGGAGACTTTTTTCAATATTACGTAAGATAAATTGTTTTTGTTCTAGTAGAGCGAGCTGAGTGCATCTATACTTGCGAAAAGCATACCGCTGGCTCGTTAACAGATTATGTTTGTCCAAGAAGTTAATTATCTTGCAACATATAATCTTATCTAGGCCTTTAGAAAAAACTGGGAGAACCGACAGTAGCCTGTAACTTGACAAGATAGTTCTATCACACTTTTTAAATATTGCGGTTACTTTCGCCGTCTGAATTTCGCGTGGGAATACTTCTGACAATAGGCAGACATCTTAAATTGTCCTGGACATAATCCTGGCGCAATTATGTCCAGGACAAAGTTAACAGGTTTGATTTGAATATTATCAGCGTCACAGGCTCATGCCTGTGACGCTGATAATATTCAAATCAAACCTGTTAACTGTTAAACCTGTTAACCTGTTATTAAGCTCAGAAATAAGGGAAATGACTACCAATTCAGTTGTAGGGTTAACGAAGATCGAGTCTGGCCAAGTCGTGGCAATAAAGTGGCAGGCGTTGGCAGCCATCCCGTCCGCGGCGGCCCCATTTCGATGGAGGGTGAAATGCAAAAACGCCCCTGTGTTGCGTACCGAGTGAAAGACCCGCATGCGGTAAAAATTTAGCAGGACTCTGGCGCGATTTATACTGGCGAACAACTTTCCGTGGCTATGAAGGGAAAGCTACGGGGGCGCGTGGCTGCTGCCCAAGTGCTACCGCGCCAAGTGGTCCGGCAGTGTTTGGCAGTGCTTTCGGTTGCTGGGAACCGACACCGAATCGTTGCAGCTTGTACGTACGACGGTTTCGCGTTTCCCCAAGCGCGGAAGGGAGAAACCGCAAAATGAGTAAACCTTTCCACTCATTGCTGTGTTCTTTCTTATGTAACTGCTGCTAACAAGGTACCTACGTTTTCACTACCCCTGCCTAAACTAACGTGGTTTAAAACGCGGGCTCTCTTGAGAGGCGCTCTCACTTTTGCGCGCTTTGCCTCCGTAGCCTTCCCTTCGTAGCCACAGAAGCTTGTCCGCGAGTATAGCTGGTTGATGATCTTGAAGCAAACTATTACTAGCGCGAAGAAAACGAGATGAAGGACGAGCAACACGAAGAGACGCCGACGAGCGCTCAAAGGCAGGATCGCTCGCCTGTTTACCTTCGTGTTCCTCAGCTTTCATCTCGTTTTCTTCGCGCTGGCAAAAGTTCGCTTCAAGTTAAAAATTTGTCCGATGTTTACCCACCAAGGCGTGCCTCATAATCAGCTTAACAAAGAAAGGAAACGGAGGGGCCTGATTTTTGTTAATCATATCATGAGAAGCCAACGAACAAAGACACCAAATACACTTTGTTGTCTTTGTTGGCTTTTTATGATATCATAATGAGATTGTCGTTTTGGGACGTCAATACCAAGAAGCTAGTCTTTTTTGCATATTGAATATCGTGCATCTTTGGACCGTTTACAATGTTTCAGAATGCAAATATATAGAAGCCCTTAAGGGCATGTTTATGTTTCACAACGACGTTCTTCACTGCCCGCCGTTTACTCGTATCACGACATGAAACATTACAATCTTTTTTTTTCTTAATACGAATTCGGTTCAACGTCGGCGTACACCAAGTGAAACGAATGACACAACGAACCACATTACCACATTTTTCTATCAGCCATAAGATTTGGACTTCGAAAATATTCCAAAGCTTAAATAAGTAATTTGAAAAGTAGCGCATGTATTCGCAATAAAACTTTACAGTATGGCGTTAATCTACTCTATGTAGGTTTTTAATGCGAATAGCATTTTTTCGCTCTGTCAGCCGTTTCGAGCTTGCCTTCCTATGTATGTATGTATGTATGTATGTATGTATGTATGTATGTATGTACGTATGTATGTATGTATATCTAACCATTCGTCCTCTTATGCCCACCCAGTGTCCCAAGTTGTCTACCTGTTTGGGCCACTAGGTGTGCACTCCTAGTCGTGATGAGTTGTGATCGTTCCGTTGTGATCACCCCATGTTTGGGATATCTTACTCTCGTCATGACGTCATCGTTCCTCCTTCTGGCCTGATCTTGTGGCCGACGTTGTAAAGTAGTTTTGACCAGTAGGTACGGGCTCGAGGTCGTAATGCCGTCGTGGAGCTTGCATCTCCGTCATTCCGACTTTGTCATCCGATGCTCATCATGTGTTCTTCCCGCCATAGTCGTCGTACAGTCAACTTGCATGCGCTGTTACACCGCCATAGATATGCCGTCCTGGCCGTTCACTCGTCGTCACTTTAGCTTCGTGATCTGACTCACGATTCTGCCGTCACGCCTTCTACTCCGACCTATGTTCCATGTTGTCGACTAGCTTGGGCCACTATGTATGTGCGCGGCGTCGTGATGCTGTCGTGGTGGTTGCATCGTCGTCATTCCCACATTGTAATCCCACTCTCGTCATGATGTCGTCATCACGGCATTGTCGTCACAGTCGCCATGATCTCTTCGTCATCATACTGTTCTTTTATCATTGTCTCACTTCAGTAACGTCATCTCATTGTCGTCATGCGGTCCTCGTTATACCACCTTCATCATTCCATCAACGTCAATCTTTCTTCGGTATTGTATTGTAATCAAACAGTCGTCATTTAATCGTAATTATCCTGCCCATCTCACGCTGTCATCGTCAGACAGTCACTAAAATTGTGGGGTTTTACGTGCCGAAACCACTGTCTGATTATGAGGCACGCCGTAGTGGAGGATCCCGGAAATTTCGACCACCTGGGGTTCTTTAACGTGCACCTAAATCTAAGCACACGGGTGTTTTCGCATTTCGTCGCCATCGAAATGCGGCCGCCATGACCGGGATTCGATCCAGTGACCTCGTGCTCAGCAGCCCAACACCATAGCCGCTGAGCAACCACGGCTGGTCGACGTCATCGTCAGGCAGTCATTATCAAACACCATTGTCAGACCGTCGTCGGGATGTCGTCGCAGCCATTCCATCGTCATCATTTTAATTTCGACATCCGAAACTCTTCATGGCATCGTCGCATGCTGTCGTTTCCCCATCGTCATCATTTCAGCATCGCCATTCCACTGCTGTCGTGCCGTCGTCGTCATATCACCTTCGTTCATCTTCGTTCGTCATGCAAACGTGATCGTGCTGTCGTCATTCAATCGTGATTATGCTGCCGCTTCCACGCCATTGTTGTCATTGCGTCGTCGTCGCGCAAACGCTATCATGCATCGGTTGTTACACCATCGTCGTCATGCTGTCTTGGTGGAGCCATCGTCGTCATTCCCGCTTCTTCAATCGATTTTTGTCGCACTGTTGTCGTCACGCCATTGTCGTCATCTCATTGTCCTCATGTCATCCTCGCCACGTTGTCGTCGTTATACAATCGCCATAATTTAGGAATCGGCATCTCATTGTCATTATGGCGTCGTCATTCTAAGCCTTTATCGTTCGATCGATATTATTCTTCTTTGCTATTCCATCATCAAGGCGTCGGTGTCATACAGTCGCCGTTATGCCTGCATGATCATGGGCAACATTAGCAAGCGAGTGTTATAGCGAAGTGGGATGGTATCGGAGTATGTGACGAAAGTTTCAGAACTAGCACTACACGTGTTACGTAAACGTGACTTCAGGAACACGGCACGTCGCTAGGTTGCTCGATTGCTTTTCGCCTTACTGTCGACAGTCATCGTGAAATAAATTCTGGTGCATTTTTTGTACGCTCAAATATTCACCGTAGAATTGTATTTCCTCACAGTCATGGGGTTGCATGTGAACAAAAGAATGTAATGATTGCTAAGCCGACGTAAATGCATTAGATCAGAAATCTTATCTGGCTGAATGGTTAGAACAAGTCCAAGAGTTTAGAAGACGAAGCGCTAAGAATGGGTTGCTCAGCGAGCTGCGTTAGATGAAAATCGTTGAACAAGTTGACAACGCAAGGGCTCTCCGTGGCCGATGACGTGACTGAACCACTATGTTTATTCCAAGAATGATTTAAATCGTCTGCAAGGATGTGGAAATAAGAAAAGTGAATCATGGCGTTACGTAAGACATCATGGAAGGCGCCACAAACGGTGCAGGAGCGTTTAGGGGCAGGACAATACTCACATACGACAACATTTTTGTAGTCTAAACTGCACATACACATGTATATGCGCTGAGGTTGCTTAGTAGATTTGGCGCTGCGCTGCTACGCATGGGGTGGCTGGGATTGAATACCGGCCGCGGCAAAATACAAATTACAGCAAATTACATTGATGAAATCAGTAGTGATTTCGATAGTAACAAATGGCTCATATGGGAGATTTTCGCCCAAGTTCCTGGCTCTTGAAGAACTTTTTTTCTCATGAAACTTGCCAGTAAATACCGCTGCACAATAACAACAGAGTTTTCTGTATAGGTTCAGCAGATAATCTTCCGCGCTACACAAAGGAATAACTTCTGTATTAATCTTCTTGCAGAACCATGCTTCACTTACCTCAGCAAACTTTGTAAGCACGTTATTGGCAATAATTCTTTCATAAATATGTAATGGTAAGTGACTGTGACAAAGAAAGTAAATAGTCGTAATTTTTTATAAGAAAATCTGGCTTGAGTGACACATCTCGGATACTCGGAGTGGAATGTTATCAGTTCGCGAGCTTATAATATGCAGGATACCAGTATGACAGCATTATCACCCCAATAGGCATACCTCTCGGTGCTTGTCATTCACGCGCTTCGTATCTAAAGTTAACAGTGGCAAATGGCAAACCGGAAGCGATTACTTGACGGAAATAATTTTTTGTAAGCGTGCCACTTCAAGTATACACTGCCGGTGCGTCCTACGCTGCTGCCACCACCACCGCCTCCATGCCCATGTTATCTTACCACGTTATCACACGCCACGTGATCGCAAACAAACACCCGCTTTTGCAAAGCGCAGTGGCCCAGTGTCCAGTGAAGCCTTGACATTGCCTCCCGCTACCACTGATGGCCGCCACGCGTGATGTCGGGCGCCGAGCTCTGCACCGAATGACCGGCTCGGTCAGTGGCGTCAATTGGCGCCCGACGCTTTTCAAGGACGAGGTGACGTTGAATCGTTACGCCTGCTGTATCTGTTACGTTCTTCCAAGCACGACGTTCGTGCTTCCCTGTTCGCACGGCTTGTGTGGAAAGTGCCATGCTGGCTGTGTCGTCGAAGATGGCGGAAGCGTCTGTCCCCTGGACGGAGAGTCGTTCTGCGAGGCCGAGTGCCAGGAGTTGCAGCTTCCAGCTAGGAAGAAGCGGGGCCTTAAGGTGAGTCGACAGAGGGCAAGGTGCCCTCTGTCATCGCCTTAGCAACGAGGGCAAGTCGGACGACGGTTCTGTTAAGAGGCTTTGCGTTGTGGTCAAGCGCGATTCTCCTGAGCCGCTATAACCAGAAACAGACAAAACGGAAAGCAATGAAGGTTAACGAAGGTCAGGCCTTGTTGGCTACCCTACACCTGGGGCGGGGTAAATGCGTACAAGAAAAGATGAGAAAAAGACGTGGTTAGTGTGAGCGCACTAACAGAGAAAGTATGCTTCTTGCCGTCACGGGCCTTCCTATAGTCCAGTCGCCTTGACAAAGTGCAACGGGGCTTCATTAGCTTTTTGAAGTGGTAGAGGTAGTGTTCATGGTAGTGTTCTGCCTTATTGCTTTGTTCGTTGCGTACATGTTAGCGCACATGTGAACTTATCTTATGCCGGCTCCCAGCTGCAATGCTCGGCCTTGAAGGTATGAAGATCAATAAATATATAACCACGTGCATGCCTCCTCCATGGCTCGTTGATTCGGATGCCTTTCACGTACTACTCAGTGCTTAAGTCAGTTATTCTGACGTATTCGTACAGAAGCTAACGATGGAGGTCTGCCGCGCCAACGGTTAGAAAGCACTCTCATGTAGCGCAAAACGATTCAGGAACCTGAGAGTGTATGTCGCAAGATTTTTTGTGAGCGCGGTGAATGCCGCTTGTCTGCTCTAGCATCGCACAGTACAGTACCTTCGGCCAAGGTACCACTAGCTTTCCTCTGAGAGCGGTCTGTCATCTAAATGACTCATACTAGCTCGCTGAACAAATCGTTGAGCATCGAAGCATTGGCAGTGGCACACAAGGGGTTTTCATGTTAGGAAAGCTGTGTAATATTTTCGCACTTTCTTTACCCCGAAATTCATACCCACTTGCTCAGCTGTGTTGTCGGGCGTCACGCTATGGTCAGTGAGGAGCGCATAAAGAACGCATCTCGACCAGTTAGTTTTTTCAATGAAATTCAGTTTTGAGTTAACAGATGGGTTTAATGCCCGTGCGTACGACAATAAATTTGAACGACTATAATACATATCGAAACAGTGCTTATAAGTCTTTAAGCTGAGCATTCTAGCGTGCTTGAGGTCGTGCGTCCTGACCGCTACTCGACGTCGCCATTCTACTGCGATAAGCCACAATAAGATGGTTGAGTGAGCCGAGTGTGTTCGTCTTGAAGCTGCGCACAGCGATGCGCCGTGGAAAAGAAAGCTCTTCGACGCGATTAGGCAAGGGATGAAGGGTGTCCCGTTGTGGAAATGTGGAAGCAAATGATGCCTGTAGTGAGTTCGGAATATCTTTATTGGTAGAAATTGTACCCTAAAGATTCATCGCGGTGGCTTAGCCACTGTGACGTAGCTCTGCTGAGCTCGCACTTGCTGTCTCGATTCTGGCCGCGTTTCGAAGGGTCGAAGCGCTAAAACACTCGTTTACTTCAGTTTGGATGCACGTTTAAGAAGCCCAGGTAGAAAAAATTATTCGAAAGCTACGCTGTGCCTCATATACCAGATTGTGGATTTAGCATCTATGAGAGCACAATTTTTGTGCCCCCGAAGACGAGAAATACTCAAATCTCAACGCTAGCGGCGAGCAGAATGGCCGGCGGTCGTCAAGGCTGAACCGACGGGTAAAGTGTACACGGTATTTACACATGCATCGCGGTGCATATCCGAGTAATCATTCGCGTACGTTCTAGAAACCGCGACACTATTCGCGTCGCGTGCGCAATTTTATGACACAGGACACCACTACAAAATCGGTGTGTGTGTGAACTTTTATTGTGATGAGGTCCGGAGGCTCGATTTCTTATGCCAAGGCTCCCACGTTGGCACTGTCAGGCGAAGCCTTTCAGCGACATCATGGGCCCTCTGGACTGCCCTTAGTTGGTCCTGAAACAATGGGCTTTGAATCCATTTCTCCCACTGTGTCCATTCTTCAACGAGGTTGGGGAGAGTCGCGGGACACCCCGCCAGCATATGTCTGATTCCAATGATGCCATTACAATCGTTGCAGTCCATCTTAATCTCCCTCTCTGGATATATATTATTAATGGTGTACGGTGTGGGATATGTACCCGTTTGCAATAAGCGCAGTGAGACTGCCTGAGCCCTGTTCAGCTTTGAATGTGGCAATGGGAATTGTCTGCGTCCTAAATAGTAATGTTTGGTAACGTCATTGTATGTTCTTAAATCTCTAGATTCCCTCGGTTGTGACTCTGTGAACGGCTCGGTTGTGACTGTCACGGTTAGCAAGTCCTCGTGCCAAGTCATGTGACACCTCATTGAGGTTTACCCTAGTCTCGTCCACTTTCCCCATATGCGCAGGAAACCATCGGATTTCAGTTCTCATAATCCCAATGTTTTCAAAAAGTTTAGCTGCAACTGGTGGCAACATTAAAAGAAGCAATTGGAACGCACTTGAACGTCTAGTTGAAAGTAAATGAAAGGCAATGTCTTCCTGCCAGAGTTGGAAGTGAGAATGGGGTGTATGATCTAAGGTCAATTCATATGGTCGCGAAGGCCAGGCGGAAATGCGGTTCCAAACTATTGAGGAGCGAGAGCAGGTAGTGCGATTGAAGTGCGACTACATGTCGCGGGGCAAAGAACTAGTTGATGAAATTAACGCGTAGCTTACGTCAGCACTGGAAACTTTTCAAAAAGTACAGGCAATATCATGAAAATAGTAAAATATGAAGTCGCAAGCAGTTGCTTCTATCGACGAATAATTATGAGCAAGCAACTGTGCAGGTTTTCTGTAGTTTGCTCTGGCCGATATTGTATGTAACAGCGTAATGTCGACTCTCATTCATAGCCATGCAAATGTAAACATACAAATGCCACGTAGTTGGATAGAGCCAACGTAATGTTGTTTGCCGTCGCTTGGAGCTACTCAGAATATTTTTAGCTTTCCTCCTAATTACATACTTAGTGTTAATCTACTTCCCAAATATTATACTGAGATTCAATTTGTCAACGAAAAAATTGTAGAGCAACATGAAAAACTCCCGATATAGCTTTCTGTTGCTAAATACGTGCTACATAAGTGTTTTTTTTACGAGCGTGAAAGGAGCCCGCGAATACAAATTGCCATACAATTCGCAGTTAGAGGCACTTCGGGTGTATTCGCGGGATTCTCTCACACTCGGAGAGAGAGATAAAACTTTATTGTGTCCTTGATGGGGTTAAGGGGTGGCGCGGGTCGGGAGACTAACCCCCTTTTCCCCCCCTTCCTCAGACGGCGGCCAGTCCTTGCTTTCTGGCGGCGTCTTCGGCCATCCGGACGCCCCAGAGCTGCTCCTCTGGGTCCAAGCTGAGCAGCAATGTCTCCCACTGCTCGGCCGTACTAATGATGCGTGTGTTAGTGCGGGAGGTGTTGGTGGGTGAGGCTTTGGGGCATTGCCAGATAATATGATTGAGGTCGGCGCGGGCCTTGCACGCTTTGCAGAGTGGTGAGTATGCATCGGGGTACATGCGGTTGAAAAGCACGGGGTTCGGAAAAGTTCGTGTCTGAAGGAGTCGCCAAGTGGTGGATTGAGACTTATTCAGTGTTTTGTGTGCTGGGGGGTAGCGCAACCGCTCTCTGCGGTAGTGCAGGAGAATTTCTCTCAGCGTGACCATTCGGTCCCGCGCGTGACCGCGATGCAGAACAGAGGGCTGGTCGGGATCGGAAGACGCAGGAGAAGGATGATGCGCCCGGTGTGCGAGAGCTCGGGCGGCATCGTGGGCGGCTTCGTTTCCAGCCAGACCCGAGTGACCAGGGGCCCAGATGATCTGCACGCGGCGTTGCCTTGGGGGAGGAGTGCACGAGAGAATCTTCTGCGCTTGGGGTGCTATGAGTCCTCTTGCGTAGTTACGAATGGCAGTTTTTGAATCGCTGATGATGCAGTGTGCATTGGTAGCCGCGTAGGCCAAAGCGATGGCCGTTTCTTCTCCTACTTCGGGTTGCGTGGCGAATATTGATGCGGCCGCGGAGAGGTGGTACTGCGAACCCGCGACTGCGACGACCGCCATGGCGTTTTGGTTGGGGTACTCTGCTGCGTCCACGTAGGTTACGTCAGCGGCTTGGTCGTAGCGCTTTTGTAGTTGTTTAGCTCTTTCTGCACGTCGCTCCGGATTGTGTTCAGGGTGCATATTGCGAGGTATGGGCGGGATAACTAGCTGATCGCGAATGTTTGGAGGGATGGGTACTTTTGGTCCGAATTGGGTGGTGTAGGTTATGCCTAGGGTGCCTAGAATGTGCCTGCCCGTGGTGGAATTGGCAAGTCGTTCGTATTGGCTAATACGGTGCGCTTCAATAAGCTCGTCTATGGTATTATGAATGCCTAGGGCGTCCAGTTTCTCGTTAGAGGTGGTGATGGGAAGATGTAGGGCTTGTTTATAGGCCCTCTTGATCATGGTATTGAGTTTGAGCTTGTCAGTTGCATTGAGGCTAAGGTACGGGGCGACATAGGTGATCCTGCTCAGGGCGTAGGCGGTTACCAGGCGTATAAGGTTGCTTTCCTTCATGCCGTGATGTCGATTTCCGATGCGTGCAATGAGGCGAGTGGTTTGGTGTACATGTTTATCTAATTGCTTGAGTATCTCCGTGTTTCTGCCGTTTTGTTGGATGCGTAAGCCAAGGATACGAATGCTAGGTACTGTAGGTATGCGTTGCTGGTGCACGTGAAGTTCTATCTCGGGTGGGTGAGGGTCTGGACGTCGACCTCCCCATTTAGGCTTGTACAGAAGGAGCTCCGATTTCTGTGGGGAACACGCCAGGCCGCGCGGTTCTACGTATGCAACGACCTCGTTGATGGCTTGCTGCAGCGTGTCTTGGATGTCCCCGTCGCTGCCCCCGGTGACCCACAGGGTGATATCGTCTGCGTAGAGGCTATGCTTGAGGTTGGGGATGCTAGCTAATGCAGGCGGTAGTCCGAGCAAGGCCACGTTAAACAGAAAAGGGGATAGAGCCGATCCTTGCGGCGTGCCTTTGCTGCCGAAGTGAATAATTGGCGACTGCAACCCTCCGATGGTAATGGTCGCCGTGCGACCTGTAAGAAAATTCTTCACGTAGTTATATGTTCGATGTCCAACCTGGAGTTGTGCCAGTTGGTTCAGTATGGCCTCATGCGTGACGTTATCGAAGGCCTTGGTTAGGTCTAGCCCCAAGATGGCTCTGGTGTCCAGCCTGGAGCTTTTGTCGCCATCGATAATTTGGTGCTTGAGCTGAATCATGACATCTTGAGCAGAAAGTTTCGGGTGGAAGCCAACCATGGTATTGGGGAAGAGGTCGTTGTCGTTCATATGTCTGTGTAAGCGTGTGAGGATGACGTGCTCGAGGACCTTTCCGACACATGAAGTCAGGGAGATAGGGCGGAGGTTTTCGAGTACGAGGCGCTTCCCGGGTTTGGGAATCATAATAATTTTGGCTTCTTTCCATTGTGAGGGGAGGTTTCCAGTTTCCCAGTATGCGTTAAAATAAGCTGTGAGGGCTAGTATAGAATCCTCATCTAGGTTGCGAAGCATTTTATTAGTAATGCCATCAGGTCCCGGGGCTGAGTTAGGGCGGAGTGCGAGGATGGCTTCACGTACTTCTGCTGCTTCTATGGGCGCGTCCAGGTGGTCGTTATCGGTGCCTGTGTATGCTGGAGCGGGTGTAGTAGGTTGAGGTCCTATGTATCGGTCTATCAATTCTTGAAGAACTTGTGCGTCCGTGCCCGGATGGGTGTGAATAATTTTTTGCAAGTTGTGCCCTTTTGTGTAGTACGTATTGAGCGACGCAAAGCTATGCCGGGAGTTTTTCATGTTTCTCTACAATTATCTCATTGACACTTTTCATTGATAAGTTGATTCATTAAGACTAAATATGTAATTAGGTGTAATGTAAAATATATAACTGCAAGCGACTGCCAACATTACCTTGGTTCTGTCCAGCTACGTGGCAGTTGCATATTTTTAATGCTGGGCTCCAGTTATGTGGGACAGCCTACAAAATGAGGGCTGTGTATAGATATGGGTGCATTCGTAATTGATTGTGACGCGATGTTGTGGCGAATGCTTTCATTTACGCTTCATTTGAACTGCTTCCTCTTTCAATGCGATGTCAGCTGGCGCAGCAGACGACTTGGCGCAACAAGCCACGAATAGCACGCGTTTATTTTTTTCCACCCAGACGTTGGCCCCTCGAAATGTAGATGGCGCTGCCATGCCTCCACAACTAGTGTTCCTGTATATGCTCCCGCAGGGAGCAGAGTTGCACATAGGTCCGGTTTATGATCCAGCTCTGCAGTGGAGCCACTGCTCGCGCCCGCAGAAGGCAAATGCCGCGCGGTGCTCCATTTTTTTTTCTGCTGGTCGCGAGCTACATGCGGCAACTGTACGCAAGCGTTGAGCAAGATACAACTTTTTAATGTAGGCTAAGCTCGAACGATTGGCGTTAGCCGCAGAGGTGCCAACCGCCGAAATTTTTAGTTTGTGTGTACATATATACACGCACACATACAAACACACACACGAATTTACATGTAGAGAATAGGACCCCCCTCGATCCCTCAAAATAAAATCCTGACTACGCCCGTGGCTCGAACAGCTCAATATTTCGCGTGCAAACGCGCATTACCTTGCAACAAAAAGCAGTGCAATGTTTTTCAGCGTGCATAGGAAGCTTTCTCGCGGAGGCGGAAGGCAATAAATGCTTTAAAGGGTGTTTAAAGAAAACTTCACACACGTGTGGTAGACAATTGTGAGCACATTTTGGCTACCGAAAGAGACGAATAATGAATGTCTCCAATAGAACTATCGTGCCTGCAATTATGTCAGTGACCGTTGACCGTCATTCATCACTAAACGTCGTTCACAGCAGCTGCACGTTTTCGGCATATGCGGTGCGGACACGTAAATTTAAACGAATTTCAAATGTTCACGTGCGCACATCTTATGCAAAGCTTATTTTTACGATTCATACCGCAAACATAGCAGCTGCTTCGTAGTACCAAATCGGCAAGTGGAAAAAGATTCAAGATGCATGAGCTTTTAGGTCAAATTTATTTCGTACAAGGGAATGGATGAGCAATGGCTGGTGGCATCAGGGGATGAGTGCTGGTTCTTGGAGCCTTGGGGGGCAGAATTCAAAGCAACTGGAAAGGCAACAAGTTATTAAGAGGTTATTTTATTAACAGGTTATTTTTATTGGACTATTCACATAAGATGACAAACTGGCAAAGTAATTATTCACACATTGCAGAGCAGACTGTAATATGACAGCACATTTTTCTTTATCTCTTCATACTACTCAGGTTAATTTACTATAACACAGCGCTTATAAAACGTACAAAAATAATTTCACATTCCTCACGTCGTCTAAGGCGGATCGAACAAGCAACATAATGCGGGCGGTAAATGCTGAAGCTATCGCAGCTGTCTCATAAGCGGGAGCGCACAGTGTTTTCGCTTACTACAAAACAATGAACACCAGCTCATCAATCGTCTTTATATTAAAATTCGGAACGCTGACGGAGCAGAGAAAAGCCGAAGCCGGAAAAACGGAGCAGAGAAAAGCCAGGGTGCAGCGGGCAAATTCTACCTGCTAGTATTTACTCTGTTCTGAACACGCTTTTCTGGAGCCGCATAGTCAGAACAATCGTATAAGCAACGAAGCGAATTGAGCGAGTTGGGAAGTTAACATTCTTGGCTTGTATGTGCAGCGCGACACAGACGTGTCGTCCTTTCTTTGTACCGCGTCTGTGTCGCGCTGCACATATACACCAAATATTGCACAAGTGAACAACCTCTCATGCCAGGCGTACGCATTTCAGCGTGTATGTACAGGGGTGTTACTCCAGATAAATGCCGCTTTAGTGTAAACAAGCCGAACTCACCTCTGTAAACAGGCGAACGGACATCGCATATCCTGGTCCCTTTCGGAGCCGGCCGGTCTCGTCCTTCTACACGGCACCGCGTAAAAATCTCTGCCACCTTCCGTGCGATTTGCGTAGTTTGGTGCGCTGCAACCCGTCATACTGGAATACAAGTGTCAAAATGATCTGCTTCGTAGCACTTCACCAAAGTAATTAACATAATATCCTCGAATACCGTACTTGCAACCCGGAGCCGATCGTTGCTACGCACGCTCGACGGTCCGCTGATTGCAATTTCGATGGCACTAGCAGAAACCAGTCGGCACCGTTTCCGTAAAGTTGGCTTCGGAGCGCGCAGTTGATCATTTGACGTCATTTTGCACCACGTGATCGCGCTCGGCGAATAGCGGTGCGAGCGGCGCCAGAAAAGGTATGCGCAACTCTGCTCCCTGCGGGAGCATATGCAGGAACACTATCCACAACGTTCGGTCTCGCTCATGTCATTTCTTTCTCCTTTTGTTCTTTAACATAGCTAGGACATTGGGCAATACAATAAGAGCTTGGTGGCGCAATCCACCACCCAGTTCCAAAGGGGACGCTCATAGCTTCCATCCATCCATCCATCCATCCATCCATCCATCCATCCATCGAGACGCCATTGCAAGTCGTATGGGATTCTATGGAAGCTTCGTTATCATCCGTACACTCACCCGCAAAAGTTTACGGGGCACGGGTTTCACGACAAATGTGGATTTCTTCTCTGTTAAGGCGTAGCAGATCTAATTTAATGGAGCACAGCGTAGTTAGCGAGAACTGCTGCGGATCAAAGCTTTTAATTAGAGGCTACGTGCACAGGCTTCGCTGAAATTTGACTCTTTCACAAATCTCGCGAACTTTTGCGGGTGACTGTACTTACATATATACCTTACCCGCCGTGGTTGCTCAGTGGCTATGGTGTTGGGCTGCTGAGCACAAGGTCGCGGGATCAAATCCCGGCCATGGTGGCCGCATTTCGATGGGGGCGAAATGCGAAAACACCCGTGTACTTAGATTTAGGTGCACGTTAAAGATCCCTAGGTGGTCGAAATTTCCGGAGTCCTCCACTACGGCGTGCCTCATAATCAGAAAGTGGTTTTGGCATATAAAACCCCCTAATTTAATTTACATATACCTTGTATGAACCATATAACTTATTGTGACAGACGTGCTGGAGCGACAACCTTTGATCGACGGTGTCTAGAGGCTGAATCGCTTTCGAAGATTTTTCGGTCCGCGCATAGCCGACGTCTCGCATCCTCTACACGTTTCTTCTTCCGCTCTTCAAAGTTCGCTTGGTTGAGTAATTTGATGAGGGGTGGCATAGCAATGCGAAGGCCGAGTAGCAAGCGAGAAAGCAAGCAAACTTCGGTCTGATGCATTGCCGCTGCCCCGATGTAGTGGAATATTACCGGTGCGCCAGCGGCGATGTAGCGCTCCCCCATGTGCTAAGTCACCGCGTAACAGCGCTCTTGTCATCTGACTTATATAGTGACGGAAGTGGGAAGAGCATGTCTTTAGACTGAACTATTTGAGACTGCAGATAGACTGTAATATCTCAGGAATTGGCCCATGGAAAAAGCTAGCGTTAGAAACAGATACCACTTACGGAAAAGTCGCAGTAATTCGCGAAGGAGGACATTGTCTTCTAAATTTCGAATACAGGAGGCGCAACATGCATCACGGATAACTGGATAAAGGCGATAATTGAAAAACCGTCATGGACTAAAAGTAAGATATGCGTCGCAATGCGCCATTTGAACAGCAACGTCCTGATGCTGCAAACAAGACATGAACGCAAAACAAGGGCATAAATTAAACAACAAATGAATAAGAAGTTGTTTCACAATATGCATACACAGAACAGCTTAAAGCACCCTACACGGGGACGACTTCTGCTTGGTCATGCGCAGCGCCGCTGTGACTGCGACACACCATCGTCCACGACTACGTAGTGCAGGTTGCCAAGACGTCGGAGTATCTTGTAGGGCCCAAAATATGGTCACAAAAGTATGTCATGAAGCCCACTACGGCCTGTGGGAATCCGAAGAGGGTCACATGGCTGGTATTTCACGTGGCGCTCTCGAAGATTGTCAGGAGTCGGTTCTCTTATGGTTTTCGATGCGCAATCGGGCGAGCTGTCGGGCTTTTTTGGCACGCCAGTGGTATAGGCGGTGACGTCGAGATTTTCTTCACCACTGACGTTGGGTAGTATGGAGTGTCTTGTCTACATTTATTTGCAGGATTGCATGACTTAGCTCCACTTAAAAGCCGTTCCCCTTTCGGAGATAAAGAATTCGGGGCACCGTGATTCAGGAGGATGTTCTTGACGAAGAATCTCGTCTCGAACCATCTTTCCCGCGCAACAATGTGATAGAGCTAAACTCGATGCGCTCGATGTGTTCGTTTACGCACTGCACATGTTACAGCTTTAATTTGTGGAAAAATTAGGCCGGTCACTATATGCTGCAACTTATTGATGTATGGCATGGAAAATTCCGCAATTATCTTGCTTGATAAAGTGTAGGCGGATTATCAGATGTTAGAAGTGTAGAGTTCTCTGAAGATTGCTTTTCTTAACATGAATATTTATCGCCATTCCCCGCTCCCTCTTCCCCTTATTTTTTTTATCTCTCAGGCCTACTGCTGGAATGAGCCCTACGGCTGCGATTTCGTCGGCTCTCTGGCGGCGCTGCTGCACCACTACGAGGAAGACTGCACCTTTCACGCGTTCCCGTGTCATCAGTGCGGCGAGAATATCATGATAGATGTGTTGGCTGCCCACTACATGGGTCGGTGCAGCAACATATCCTCAAGTGCGGCACTCGACGAATCTCCGCTACGGGACGACGCCTCCGTCGCCAGCCCTGACGTCACTGTGGTTCGGCACGAAGCCGACGAGCAATTGCTGTGTACGCATGAAGAAGACAGGATCACCGCGCTGCAGCGCGCGATCGACACACTCACGTCAATGACCGCAACCATAGACGCAAGTCTCGACGAGACAGAGGAGAAGCTTGAGAAGCTGGAAATGGAGGGTTAGCTGCCAGCCTTGTGACTGTAAACGACGTGGCGCCAGCCACCGAGAAATTTTCTGTGACAACCGGCTATACCTCGCAACTGCAGCAGCACGCGTTTATTTCGTTATTGTAAAAAGGTTTCCGGCCCCTAGAAGGCCACAGCCGGAGCATGTCCTGGTTTTCTACGGTAGCAGTGGCGGGAGGTGATGACGAGCATCCTTCGTAATTGGAATTATTTTACGCGATTTGCTGCCGCCTCAATGGAGCTCATACTCTTCCACCAGGGGCGTAGCCAGGGGGAGGGGGGGGCTTATGGGGCTTCAGCCCCCCTCCCCCCCCCCCGAAATTTTTGGTGCTGTCCATGCGCCGCCGGCCAAAACAACCCCCGGCGCCGGAAATCATGCTCGATTTTGTCTAGAATGGCCTTTTCACGCTCGAAAAAACATTTTAGCGCGAACATTGCGAAATCGGGCTGGATTTCACGGCAACGCCCATGCACCGGGAGTCTCACATCGTAACGCAAGGAGCTCCATCCGAGCACAAAGTTCCGAAGGCATGGCGGCGGGCGTGTCGCGGCATCTCGCTGAGGCCGCGGAATCGGGAGCGCTTGGATTTCAATTCTGACACTTTATAGGTATAAAGTTCTAATAAACTTTTGATGCGAAAGGTGCATTGATATTTCCAAAGTCGTGCTTTCGATTTTCAATTCCGGAACTTTGTGGGCTTTATGTTATAAACATTTGACGCCAAAGCTGCGTTGACATTTCTAAAGTCTTAGATCTGAACATACAACCAGACAAGCCAAATCAACACACTATCAGATAAGTTGTCAAAACACGCAGCGAGATACGATGAGACGAAGCGTTGTGGTGGTTCATTTGTGCCGTCACGCCGCATGAACAAATATCATTTTTTTCACCTACGCCAAAGCATCCATGTCAAGACACTGAAGCCAGCCAGGGTAACTACGTTCTTATTTATTTTTTCTACTTAGACTTTTATTCGTGAGGACACATTGTGCCTCTTAAATTTTTGTTGTTCTCGCTACCCTACCCTCGGGCTGCCAGAGCCAGCCAGAGCGCATGCATTTTTCTTGTGTTGCCCCGAAACCACCGCGCGGCGTACTTCGGTGCGCGTGTAGTTTTCTCTGGCCGAGTGAATTTTCACCTGACAGAGTTTTGGACGCCTTCTGGCTAGCAGAGGAGAAAAAGAAGCAATGGTCACTCACCGCCATCACTGTGAAGACTTGACGGATTACACCGTGTTTGCTTGAGCGCAACTTCTCCGGTAAGTCTTTTCTCGCCGGTGTAAAATACCGAGCACTATGCATATGGTTCTCGGTGGACCAAGCGTCTCACGTTTTCTTCCGATATTCATTCGGTAGCCACATTAGGTGCCCAAAGTAGGCATTGCGTTGTGGCCAACATACTCTCCTTTGCGTTTTTTTTTCATTTCGGTGCCCCCGTCCCACAAAAGAAAAAAAATTGGCTGAAGGCTTAGCTTGGTTAAGCCTGGAAGATTGCGAAAGCAATACCCTTGGCTGCGCCTTGGTTCGGCTGATGGTGTGGACATGGTTGCCCTTTGTTAAACTTGCGGCTATACATCATCCGACATAGCGCAAGGCAGCGCGCCGACCACTGCGAGGAGCCGAGCTGTAGCCCCATTTATCCTCCTAGCGTGACGTCACAGCAGCGAGCGCCCTCTCTCGGTAGCGCCGCAGCAGCGGCGCGCAAGGCTTCGCCTCCACCATCGATGCCGCGAGCTGGGGCCCATGTGGGGCCCCGTCTCTCGGTCTGGCGTGACGTCACATGGTCACGTGACGCGCAGCTGTGTAAGGAGGCGCCACGAGCACCGATGGGCCGAAAGTGCGAGCAGTTTGCTATCGCAATAAAAGATACATTGTTGCGCCACAGTGAATTGTCGCATGGTGATAGTTTGTTACTTCTTTTGCGGAAAGTAATCGGCCACGGCACGCTTCGGTTGCCGGATACTATTATATTATTGCGATAGCAATTATATGAAGACTCCAGGCGCATTCCTGCTGTCGCCGTCGCCCTCATGTTCCGTATGAAGTCTCAGGGCAATAACGTCGTGAGAGCGCACCGCATGCTGTATGTGCGACTGAAAGAGTAGGGGGGTGGAGTGGGTGAGCCGACGATGGTGGCTCAGTTGCGTGCGCAAAGGAGAAAAGCGGGGAGCAAGCGCGCCGCCTTCCGTCGCGCGCGATACATCGGATCGAGTGAATGGAATGGGGGCGGGATCTAGGATTCTGTGAATCTGTGATTGCGCTACATGTTTATTCGCCTTGTTTGACGCATTCTATAGTCACTTTTTCTTAGATACGTAGATTTATTGGAGACTTATAAGTATATTTAAATATCTTGTTGCGAGGTTTTGTGTATACATGCAGTGAACTTTCTTTCCAGTGACACTTTTTTGCCCTTTATCTAGCATTTGTATATTCCATTGTATATTCACATTTCTAATGAACGAGGGCGAGTTAAATGAAAGTGAGCCTACCCTCCCGCGCAATAATGGTTCGGTTCATTATCTGCGAGGCATGCGCGTAGCACACAGGCATCTTTCATTTACAAAAGTGACACGCAGATATGAGGGTAAATGTTCTTTAATGCTCTCATACACTGGATTGAACATGGTTGCGTGATGTAATGGACACTTCAGAAGTTGAGCAGAGGGGTGCCGTGAATGTTTTGACTGCTGAAGGCGTTTCCCAAAAGGAAATTATTCGCCGTATGGCTGCCGTGTACGTTGAACATTGCATTTCATTGGCCACGGTGAAGCATTGGAGCAAACGGTCGAAGAAGGACATGAAAGTTGCGAAGAAGATCGAAGACCGGGCCAAAGCCATCGTGCAATCACCCCCAACACGAGTGCAAAAATTGATGAGCTGATGAGACAAGAACGGAGGATAAATATCGATGATCTGGCAGAGCGTGTGAACATCAGTCGCGGTTCGGTTCACACCATAATTCATGACAATCTCGGTCATCGGCTCTTGCGTGCGCAATGGCTGCCTAAGATTTTGAACCACCGCCAGAAGAAGGTTCTGCGCAGCCTTGACTCATTTGATCCGGTGTCACAATGAGGGTGACGACTTCTTGTCTGCAATTGTGATCGGGGACGAACCATGGTGCCACTACTACGAGCCTGAAACACGACTGCAAAGCTTACAGTGGAAACATTCGAATTCACCGGTCCAAAAGAAAGCAAAGGCGGTCATTTCCGCCGGAAAGGGGTTGTTTACTATATTTTACTAGCTTTAGCTCGGACCCAACTTCGACATGGCCTATTCAAATAAATGTAAAACGCAGAAACGCTTTTCTGAGATACCCCTTGGGTCACTTTTATTGGAATTTGTTGAATTTGAGAAAGTTAACTCCTAGTATCTGTTGGAAGCGGAAGTTCAACATAGGGCCTGAATTTTGTTGAAAATATTTTGAAAAATTTGAAAGTGCGAAAAAAATAGAAGCACGATGTTTACAAACTAAAAGCTCTTCGTCAAAAACAGATATCGCGGTTCTCCAAACGGCATTTATTATAAGGATCAAAGCGTAAAAATTCGGTATGTCAAGTTATATCTTACGTGAATTAGTTACGTGGTGCACAAGGGTTTTGCAAAAGCCGTTTTACGATAATGCTAAATTGTTTCAGATTCATTTGTAACATATCAATTTTGTCCGCTGTAGATGTACTAACAGATGCGATTCACAGAATTCTGATATTTTTCATTGTGAGTTAGTTTTAAACGTGATAGTTTCGTTTTCTGAAGATGAGATTTGTGCCAATTTTTAATAAAAAATTGACAACCTAAATGAAAAATTTGAAACCAGAAGACAGTAGAATTTAAGTTTTTCTTTTAAAAGCAAGAAACCTCATCAAATTTTATGCAGTGGTTGCCGAGAAAATCTAATTCCCTAGGAGCATCCGAGATAAAACTTCCTCTTAAGAAGAAGCCCAAGCTGCAACGTGAGCCCCCCCCCCCCTCCCCCCCCTTCCGAACGAAATTTCTGGCTACGCCACTGTCTTCCAAATATAGGAAGCTTCCTATACTAGTACAGGTGCTGAAAACTTAGTGGTTCCTTCTCCAGAACTTCAAGATGGCAGAAGGTTGGGGCATGTGTGCTCGTCATTTCATTTGCAAAAGCGAATGAAATGTTTTATCATATGTTCGTATTATATGCAGGCACAATCATTGAGTGGAAGAAACAAACCACTACGCCTTTAAGGCATCGATTCGCACAACTCTGATTGTATTGCAGGCCAGAGCATAAGAATAAAATATGGCGGCTAGGACTCTATTGGAAGGGTGATAACGGAATTAGCGAGAGTGTATAGCATGTCGTTAAAGAAACAATATCGCGCAGGTGTAGTCTTTTCGATTTGCCACGAAGGCAGATAATGCCATCAGCATCGACCGCAGCCGTATTACGCGAACGATTGTTACCCAAGTCGGAGATCAACTGCTTGATTGAAACCGCCACACGTGACTGACGAACGGCACCAGACTTGGTTCGGCATGCGCCGACGCTTCTGCGACTCGTGGAGTGCCATGCGAACTGTCGCCACTCGATTTGCCGGTGCATTGCAAGCCTTTCCTAGTCGCCTTTCTTATCTTATTGTTTTCTTTTCACACTCATTCACAGCATACGGAGACAACGTTGTCAAAAGCTGTGTGAACAAATAAACAACTTGCTGATGGCCCTTTTGATTCGTCGCACGCAGCCAACATGACGAAGACACCTCGCATACATAGATACATGCGTAGCGGGTGCCCCAGTTAATCTCGACCAAGATTTAAAAGAAACCGAAGAGATCTAGAGAAATCGCACCGACTGCGTATCATCGGTAGTCGTGTGCACTTAGAGCCAGTATTTTCTCATCACGAAGTATTAATTGCCTTTAATTAGCAAACTGTTTAATCGTTCCTTGAATCGCAAACCTGTAAATTAGAGAGTGGTTGGGCACCTGAAAAAAAACTCCGAATCAAGCATTCATTTCGTGCTGAAGCGTGCCTGGTTAAAAAAAAAAAACCTCTAAATATGAGAGCGCACTGCTACTCAAGCGCCTCGAAGTGACCTTTGAAAGGTATACGGCTGCATTCATTCATTGCCGCATCGTACAAGGCTTCGTCATGTAGGATGGCTCTAGGTTTCTCGACCTAACTAGCGTGGTGAGATAAGCGTCAGCATCTGTGGACGCAAGGCTCTTGTGCTCGATCATGAGGCACTCAAGATAGCTTTAACCTTCGCGTATCATGAAACGACGCTACAAAAGAAATTCAACCAATGTTAAATAAAAAGTGCGCAAAAGAGCACGAACAAATAAAAAAATAAGGCACCTCTCGGAATAAAAGAAAAGAGCTACTAAGTTTATTTGTAAAAAAAAAATAAAAAAAATAAACTGAGAGCCCGTAAGGCGTATCAGCCGCCCACAAAGAAACATCCAAAGGTGCAACTGGTTTAGCCATTTACCCTGTCTCCTGAACTCCGGAAAAGAGGCAAACAATGCAGCTTTTTACCTATATCCGTCTTTCTCACACGATGTTTTATGTAAGGATAGGGTGACAACATTAAGGTGCGTTAAACAGTCACGTTCTGCACTAGTTTTGAGTGTCCACTGCCACTTATAGGACGTGCTCAAACAAGTTACCTTCTGAAGCCACACAGTACTTGTTGCTTTCCAACACTTGTGCAGTTGCAGTTTCGACCAACGATGTTGGAATCTAGCGGCAGGCTCTGCTTATTTTTGCCTTTAGTGCGTCCGGTGTCGTAGTTTCGCTGCTATACACGAGATCTTTCACGTAGCCCCACAGGTATACTATAGTCCAGCGGTGTCATGTCCGGCGACCTTGCAGGCCGGGGTACAGGTCTGTGCCGGCCAATCCACTGTCCTGGGAAAAGCTTGTCCAGCCACGCTCGAGATTGACTACTACTATGCCCAGGAGCATCATCGTGTTGAAACCAGGCGTTCCGAATGTGCGTAAGTGGAAGGTTGCAACAGACGTGGTGCAAGGGGCCCTGGAGGATGTCGTTGACGTAGCGTTGCGTCGTTAGTGTATTGCCAAAAAGGTGGGTCCGATGAAGTTGCCATCAAAAATACCGCACCAGACATTAAACTACCTCTGGTATTGGTGTCGTGTTTGTGCCAGCCAGTGGGGTATCCTATCACTCCAGTAGTGCGCGTTGTGAAGATTAATTTCTGCGTTTCTGGAGAAATTAGTCTCATCCGTCCAAAGCACGCAAGTGAGAAAGTCCAGTTCTTCACATTTAGTGAAAATTGGCAAAGTCAAGTCTGTTTTCAAAATCTCGGTCTTCAAGTGTCTGATGAAGGTGTAGTCTTGGTCAAAAAACTTGAACCCGCTGCGAATGGCTGGGCAACAGCAGCGTTCCGCTGTCGCGGCGCTGCCACCGTCGGCGCGCGCCGCTGCTGGCTTGCGCCGAGGACAAAGAGGGCGAGGGAAACATGTCTCTTACTGTAAGCATCCTTTGATAACAGCGCTCGTGAAAAACTAGTGCGGCGAGTGCGGCGCGAACGCGACAGTGGCGAGGCGGAAGCCACGCTACCGGCTATATGATGCCGTTTGCAGCCTATGCTGGATGAGCGGGCGGGGGTCACTGGTGACCACTGTCAAACGCGACACGCTCAAATTTCGCAATTCCGAGTATCGTAATCATCATTTAATGTTTTTCAGGACCAAATTAAAGGAACAACGCTATGAATAGTCCTGCGAATGCTCGAACACGGGAAGTTTGCGTGGATCGTAGCTAAGGTCGGACTTCTGCCGCTGAATGATTCGTAATTATGAATGTCCCAAGTAGCAAATTAATGAAGAAAGCATAAGCTTCAGGGTCGCACCTACATCTCGACAAAATCACAGGGGGTGAGCATGCCTTCAAGGCATTGCGTGTGGCTTGGCCTGTGGTTGCCCCGAACAATTGCAGCTTGGCCATGTGTTTGACTGCAAACTAGCCAAGGTCTCTCGTTGAAAGGATGCTACGTATAACCGATGTTTTTTTCAAACTGGCTGAAATCCTTTCTCGTAGCGACATACGGTATCCGAGTAAACTATATCCAAAATACTTCTTCCAGTGAACCCGTGACAGCGACAGCACCACCGGTGTGACAGCTTCGCTATGCGAGGATCCTATTATCTCCTGACCCTGGTCTACATTACGCGATTCAAACGGGTGATGCTCAATGCAAACGGGATCAACTTACACTGGCCTCATGTGTGCATGAAAGTGGGCCTTATAACGACAATCAGGCATGTGCTCGAAGATACCAAAAAGGCGAGGTTGTGCGTATTTTCCAAAATGTCGAGAGAATGGGTCCAACCCAATCGGCTACTCAGGCAGGGTAAACGTCTTCTAGTCCCGAAAAGTTTTCATAATCTCACGGTGGGTTTAGTTAAAGAACTTGAAGGCGAAACGCGCCCGCGTGGTAGTTTCTTAGTGGAGAAGTGCGGTCAACGTATTTGAAATATTGTAACGGTGGTTACAGTCCTATTCCGAAGAGAGCGTTTGTAGTCGAAAAACTGCTTCTGGTCTTTTCTAAACGAACGATGATTCAATCGCCCGCATATTACAATAAAACCTGGAACAACGCTAGACAGCACTGAGCGATTTGTCAGTTTATATTTTATCTTTTGTTTTCATCGCACTCGAAAACACATTCAAAATGTTTGTCTAAAAGCAGAATGCGAAGGCTCTCGCCTTTCAATGTGCAGAATAAAATTCTAATAGGTAATTTCTATTATTTGGACCATTTTTATAGTATAATGCATTGCATGGAAGCCGGGCACTTCTGCCCAGGCGAGCGCATTTATTCACTCGAAGCGCGTTACCACAACGGCCGCAAGACGACCTCGCAGCTGGCCGAACGAACGTTGCATTAGTTTCTCACGAGCGCTGTTATCAAGGGATGCTTGAGAGCAAGAGACATGCTTCCCTCGCCCTCTTTATCCTCGGCGCAAACGAGCAGTGGAGCGCAGCCGCTCCCCAGCTATTCACATCAGGTTCAAGTTTTTTGACCAAGACTTTACATGGTACCGGTGCATATGACCTTTTCTTTAATATCCTCCATACTGATGACATTGAGGCTCTGGCCTCCGCACTGGCGTCGCGGACACAACCGCGAGGGTTAGCACCAAAGAATGCCAAAACGCCTGTTTCCGCTTTTTGAACTACCGTCGCAGTCCTATGTCGCTTTCTTGTGACGCTTCCCATCTCATGTACATAAGCACTCACCACTTCTCTTATCATCATCATCCATCCCAATACTTTCACTCCCCTTCCTTCTTCCCCAGTGCAGAGTAGCAGACTAGAGCGCACTAGCTCAGGTCGACCTCTCTGTCTTTCCTATCAATAAATTCTATTCTAACAAAAATTCTCTCTTCCCATCTCTCAAAGGACTTCGTACGTTCTAAGTATTGTTGACGGACAAGGGCGTCCTCCACAATGCCACACCCGGAATAGCTTGGCTGCCTTCCTTTTGTCGTTGGTATCCGCCCGCAGAGCCAGTATCATTTTAGCCTTCTGGTCATTTGTGAAGGGCGTGACTGTCTTCTTGAAGAGCAGGTCGCTGGCGTGGTACCGTTGAGATTTCCGGTTATTGTCTACACAATGACACGTCAAGCAAAAATTATTTACCTAATCGATAACACCATATGCTGGCAGTACAGATCCACTAAAACGCATTAGATGGACATAGCCTGCGCAAGGTTTGTTTCTATTAGTAAAGTGAACAATAGGAACATACGTTCCAGGCACGCCTATCTACAGAACAAGATGAGTGCGCAAAATTCAGTTCCAAGTGCACCGTCCCGAGAAGTGGTTCTTGTGGGGAAGGAGGAAAGACTAACCTATTTTCTGCAACCCATGCGGGAGCACGGGTCAGCGTCAGCAGGGTGGGGAGATGGGATTAAAAGAGAGAGAGGGTAGGAGGGAGAAAGGTAGAAGGTCGTCCTAGCAGCATCAGAGCAGCCCGGCAGGGAGGGCCCAGTGGGTTCGACTAAAGCCCCTCAATCTCCCAAAGTAGTGCCATTCACTTCCCTCCTCCTCCGCTCGGCGCGGCCTCAACGGTGGCGCCGCCGGTGGTGGGCCTGCCGTAGCAGACGACGGCTAACACGCTACGGGAGGAAATCCGCAGAAAAGGTCGTTCGAGCCCTGCGGAGCAGTTTTTTGAATCGAGATCTTTCTTCGTCAGTAGGTAACTGGCCTTTAGAATTTCGTGTTGGAATTGTTGAAGAAATAGAGAAAAGGACCATTATTCAAGGCGCATTTAAGGCGTAAAGTGCGCGACGTTGAGAGTTCGTGTTGCTGAAACACGACGCAAGCACGTGGTGTACTCAAACACGCGCGTAATTACCAAAGTTTCAGGTGCTGACAGCGTGAAAGTATGTGTACGTGGTTTCGTAGGTACATTTACGTACCTGCAGGATACCTTTGTTCGGCCGGCGCGTGAGAGATTGCTGACCGCACACAGCCGGAATGGCTGTGTGCGGTCAGCAATGCCTGGCAACAGGGCCGTATTTTTAATTGCGGGGTGCTTTGCTAATCGTGACGATATATTGTTTTTTTTTTTTACAAGTACTGCTCCAGGAGGGTACATGTAATGGCTAACGGAGGCCGCTGAAGAGCACGTGACATTACGATAATGCAGGCGTCGCATGGAGTGTTCGCATACAAAATTGGCTGTCCACGATCTTATACCCCCTTGGCATGCAGAGGCTTCGGCGAGCCCCATCCAGCCCTGGTTCTAGCTTTGGTGTTCCCGTTGCCGCTTTGGTGTCCTGGAGGCGCCGTCAATAATACGAAATAATGACAAGGTGTTACAACTAGTAAATAAAATTTATTGAAGAAATACAATCACGCAGAGGCGCCAACTTCTAAAGCAGCGCTAGCGCGCCCGCGCGAGTATTATGAAACGCCAACGAGGACCGGCCAACGTACCGGCCCACGTACGACTCTACGATCAAAGTGCGCGTTAAACATCCCCAGGCGAGCTAGATAAAGTTATCGGGAGCCATCCACTACGACCTGCATCCTAGCGTTAGTCGCTTCGGAACGTTAAAAACGTTAATCACCACAAACCAAATCAATACATGCGGGCGTAAATTCGAAGCTACAAGACTGCATCGTAAGTCATATTGAGCCTTGCAAAAGCGTCGAGAATGTGCTAACTTCTGGTGGAGCTCAAAACACACCCTGAATAAAGCCGCTTTTATGTCACAGGCTAGCTGCAGGTGCGTGCATTTCACCGCAAGACGAAATTACATGAAACAAAGAGAGCACACTCGAAAAAAAAAAAGTCAAACAACGCGCTAAAAACCACGCAGAGCATGAACACACACTTTTTCGAAGCGGAAGGCGTGAACGAGGCTCAAAATAAGAGGTTGTGAGTAGCCGTGGTGCTTACTTCACTAAGCCGCGCGTTCTTTGCCACTTCCTCGAAGTCGGCCCGCCGCTCCTGCGAATCCACACTTATTTTTGCGTTGCGCCCGCCGGACGGCAAAGCAAAAAGCTTTTTGCCCTCGCTGTGTCTGTTGCGGCAATCGAAGGCACAGCAGCATGGCATTGGAATTAAGTTCTCGGCCCTACACATACTATTACGCTAACGCACTCCGTCAGTCCGCCTGCCGTACTTTCGTCGCGCAGGCCCAACAATGGAGGTCGGCACGCGCTGGAAAGAAAAAATATACAAAAGCGCGGCGCCTGCTCCGCGCTGGAAAGAAAAAATATAGGAAAGCGCTGCCTGCTTCCACGTGACACAGATTGGCCAATGAGGGAGCGGAGGAGGCTGGGGCGACAGGAGGCGTGGAGGAGGACGCGCCAGGGTGAGCGGGGTGGCAGAAAGATCTAAGACTGGCGCTACTTTTGAAAAATTGAGGGGTTTTAGGTTCCACCGGAGGAGTAGGCTGGAGTTAGACCGTATAGGAGGCGGCCCAGTAGAAGTGAAGTAGTGGCGAATCAGGAAGCCCGAGGTGGTGGGATGGCCGTTAGGCCATCCGTCTTTGTAGGAATGCCCTATAGTCTCGCCGAGAGCCCCGACGAGTCGAGGTACTCGACGACACTTAGGAAGGCTGGTGGTTGATTACGACAGGGGAAGAGGATATCTTCCTGTCGTGAACATGGGGGCCCCAGGCAGTGGAACTCTTGCAGAAGTCGGCCGCGGTGCTGCAGGTGAGCAGGGCAGGCCAGCAGGAGGTGTTCCAGAGTCTCTGGTTCACCGCAGGAGGCACAGGCTGGCGAGGTGGCTTTTCCAACGCGGTGCCGGCGGGCTGCGGTCCAGTAGTAGCCAACTCGCAGTCGGAGCAGCAACGAGGCATCCCTTCGTAGGAGGCCGTGCTGTGGAAGAGGCCGCGGAGGCCGGCCCAGGGATACAGTCCCGGTTTCCCGCCTTCGAAATCTCCCCCTCCCCCTTACGGCTCCGCCACGCTTATCAAGGCGTCAGCGGCGTGTTCTCATGACTACGCGACCATCATATAGCGTGTTTTGCTGTATGGAGCTGCCGCCGCCAGCAAAGCCGTGTATCCGTGGCTACTTGCTTGGGCGTATCTATTTCCTATTTTGGATGTTTAGCGCGCTATTAATTTTTTTTTTCTCAGAAGAACCGATGAGGCAAAGCTGTGCACGAAACAAATGCTTGATTGGGAGGTTATTTGAGCTGCCCTAAAGCTTTGTAATAGTATGTTTGCGATTCAAGCATTAATTAAGGAGATCGCAAATTAAAATCAATTATGTAAGGAGTACTTCGTTATGAAAAATATACTAGCTGTAAGTACACACGACTACGGCTACTATGCAGTCGGTACGATTTCTCTAGAGCTCTTCGTTTCTCTTTCTTTTTATCTTGGCCCAAGTCAACTGGGACAGCCGGTATACACACACAAATACTGAGATAAAATACATATATGAATACATACTCACACATAATGTACATATTGACGCGTGCGTCTATTCTTCTGTGCAGACGACAACGAAGATAGGGACATTAACGGATTTCGTCTAGTGGGTCAGTGGGATTCGGCGAGGACGAAGAAGACTTGTCTCTGGCCTGTTCTGTATTTGAACAAGTTCAATGCTATTTCAATAGCTATTAGGAAATTTATGCTCCATAATAATTTTGAATAATCCACCCATTTCTTGGCCAATCCCCCAACGTGGGTAGGAGCCACACGCATCGCAGGCTACAACAAAAACAAGTTGTCCTACGGCTCTTGAACGTCTCCCTGTCTACAGTCCGCGTTGTACTACGACACTGGTGGAGGTGCTGGGTACTGACCGCGCCTGATGCTCGGGCGTCCTTCTGGAAGTCGTTCCTCTAGGCCGGACGCGTTATCACCAGTTTCAACACCCGTGCATCGCTTTAGTCGTCGACTGCTAGGCCTTGCCCCGGAGTTCTCCCCTCTTCAACCACCTCTCTCTAGGAGCTCCACACATCTCGCAATGGCCGAAACCAGCCCAACGCAAGCACCCCAAAGCAGCCGGTTTCCCAGTCCACAGCAAGTAACCGTTCTGCATCCTCTGGTTCCCGATCGCTATCGCGGAGCAGTCTTCGAAGACATTGAAGACTGGCTTGACAAATATGAACGCGTCGCACAGATTAATCAGTGGACTGAGCAGCAAAAGCTCTCCCACGTCTATTTCGCCCTTGACGACAGCGGCCGTACTTGGTACGAAAACCGCGAAGCTAGCCTAACGACATGGAATGACTTTCGTCAGAAAATCACAGATACTTTTGAGAGTGCCGACCGACGCGACCGTGCCCAGCAGATGATGGAGCTACGCGTACAACAACCTAATGAGTCGGTAACAATGTTCGCCGAGGACATGGCCCGCCTCTTTCGTAGAGCCGACCCGAACATGACTGACGAAAGAAAGTTGCGCTACCTCATGCGAGGTGTAAAAGAGCAGTTGTTCGTGGGACTTGTGCGGAATCCACCAGTCACCGTCACCGACTTTATCAAAGAGGCTACGGCTATTGAGCGGGCCCTTCATCAGAGATGCAGACAGTACGATCGACTGTCCACCAGCACCCCAATCAATGCCGCCGCACTGACTGGCGAGTATCAGAACCCCTTGCGAGAATTGATCAGAGAACTCGTCAGAGAAGAAATTCAAAAAATTCTGACACCGACACTGGATAGACCTGTAGCATCAGTCGCCGAAGTGGTGCGTGACGAAATCAGGCAGGTGTTACCGGCAGCCGATCTGCAAGATCCCCAGCGTCCCATGACCTACGCAGCCGCTGTCCGATGTCCACCACCCGTTACAACCACACCGCCGTACCACCAGCCTCCGACAGTCGCTCCTTGGTCACCGCCGCAAGAGGGGGCTTCGAGGCGCGCACCCGTCACGCAGCTACAGTCATACCACCAGCCGCCGTTCACAGCGCCTTGTCCAACGCCGCGAACCGACACTACGGGACGGCCGCAATTTCGGAGAGCCGACGCATGGCGCACCGTCGTTAGGCGCCCACTCTGTTTTCACTGCGGAGGCGTCGGCCACATTTCGCGTCATTGCTGGCATCGCGACACATCATTTCGACCTTTTCGTCCGTGGTCCTATGGTCGACGTGCAACTGACGACTCCATGCTACGTCGCGACGAAACTGCTTTTCAGGTACCTCCAATAGCGCACCCGAATGACGAATCTGTGCCGCATGTTCAGTCCGATTTCGGCCGTCGGTCGCGCTCACCAACCCCTCCACGTCAGATGCCTTCCCCTACTGGACGTACTTTTGCTGACCTCTGAGGACGAAGGTCGCCCAGCCCACGCCGGGGAAACTGAAGGCGGCGACCTCTGGGGGTAAGGTTGCAGGCCCACCGCAAGACAATAAAAAGCCCCCGACACTCTCGCCGCAGAACGACGTGAAGCCGATAAAGCCCCACACCGAAGAAATTGTGAGCGCCGACATTGATGTTTTGGTGGATGGACAGCCGGTGACAGCGTTAGTCGACACTGGTGCCGACTTCTCTATAATGAGTCAGGAACTCGTCCTCCGTCTGAAGAAAGTAAAGACGCCATGGACGGGACCCCACATAAGGACGGCAGGCGGGCAATTACTGATGCCTATT
Organism: Dermacentor andersoni; assembly: GCF_023375885.2. Taxonomy (NCBI): domain Eukaryota; kingdom Metazoa; phylum Arthropoda; class Arachnida; order Ixodida; family Ixodidae; genus Dermacentor; species Dermacentor andersoni. The sequence continues at coordinate 195,816,767 of NC_092817.1, read as the reverse complement.
GGAAGATGTACTGCTAGAATTAGCATCCGGGATTCTTCTTTCGTGGCCACTTTCATCGTTCTTCCTGTGTGCTGTAAGGATTTGATTATTGGAATGGATTTCCTTAAAGAATACGGCGCCGTAATTAACATTCCGGACCGCATGGTGACGTTTTATAAGAGCCCTGGTTTAGCCCATTGCTTATCGCCGCAACGCAACTCCTTTCGTCTAGCAGAAGACGACGTCGTCATCCCACCTCGATCATGCACCCTTGTTACGGTGGCATGTGACACACCGTTTTATTGCGAGGGAGTTGCCGACCAAATAACCACGTTGTTGCTTACTCACGGTATCTCGGTCGCACGAGGAATCGTAAATGTCACCGACGGGCACACTAACTTGTTACTAACCAATTTTAGCACAGAGCGACGGTACCTTCCAAAGGGCACGGCTGTGGCTTATTTTGATGGTGTTGCGGATGTTCGAGGCTGCTGTTCGCTACTCGAAGAAGCACCTACGCAAGGCCCAGCTTCTGCACTCGACGTCAGCACTGCTTTGTCGCAGCACGCACGAGAGCGGCTTCTCACGCCATTGTCGAAGTTCAATGACTGCTTTGCGTCGACGTCCAGCGTCGGACGGACGCCTCTAACGAAGCATCGGATAATTATAGAGGATACGGCAAGACCAATTCACCAAAATCCTTATCGTGTGGCTCCCAGAGAACGTGAAGCCATACAACAACAAGTGACAAAAATGCTGGAAGACGACGTGATTCAACCATCAACGAGTCCCTGGGCATCTCCAGTAGTTTTAGTTAAGAAGAAAGACGGCAGCTTGCGTTTCTGCGTGGACTACCGAAAACTAAATCAAGTGACAAAGAAAGACGTGTACCCGCTTCCCCGTATAGATGATTCACTCGACAGGCTTCGTCACGCGCGTTACTTCTCTTCAATGGACTTAAAAAGCGGATATTGGCAAATCGAGGTAGATCCGAGAGACCGTGAAAAAACTGCTTTTGTGACACCAGACGGCCTATACGAATTTAAAGTCTTGCCTTTCGGCTTGTGCTCTGCCCCTGCTACATTCCAACGCCTCATGGACACTGTGCTTTCGGGTCTGAAGTGGAAAACCTGCTTAGTGTACCTGGACGACGTCATCGTGTTCTCCGCAACTTTTGAAGAACACCTCCAACGGCTTGAAGCGGTTCTGCAGTCCATCCGGTCCGCCGGCCTCACCCTTAAGCCGGAGAAGTGCCACTTTGGCTTCGGGGAACTACAGTTTCTCGGTCACGTCGTCAGCCACGCAGGTGTTCGCCCAGATCCTGAGAAAATTGCGGCCGTAGCACATTTTCCAGTACCAACCGATAAAAAGGCTGTCAGGCGCTTTCTGGGCCTCTGCGCCTATTACCGCCGGTTTATTGCGGACTTTGCTCGCATTGCGTCGCCATTAACTCGCCTGACGAGAGACGACGTTGCTTTTGTATGGGGCGACGAAGAGCAAGGTGCATTCACTGACTTGCGGGAACGTCTCCAGACACCTCCAGTGCTTGCTCACTTTGATGAGACCGCTCCTACATTGCTCCACACTGATGCCAGCAATGTTGGCTTGGGAGCTGTTCTTGTGCAGTGGCAGGAGGGCACAGAAAGAGTACTTGCCTATGCAAGCAGAACGCTCTCACGCACAGAGGCCAATTACTCCACAACTGAGAAAGAATGCCTCGCTGTAGTATGGGCTGTTATGAAATTTCGCCCATATTTGTATGGCCGCCACTTCACAGTTATCAGCGACCACCATTCACTGTGTTGGTTCACAAACCTTAAAGACCCTTCGGGACGACTGGCGCGTTGGAGCCTACGGCTGCAAGAGTTTGACATGACTGTCAAGTACAAGTCGGGGAAACGACACACGGATGCTGACTGCCTGTCTCGATCGCCGATAGAGTCGTCTGCTCCACCCGAAGAAGACTCGGCATTTCTTTGTGTCCTGGACACATCCACCATCGCCCAACAACAACGGGACGACCCTGAGTTGCTTGAGCTCATCAATTACTTAGAGGGCAGATCTGCGAAACCGCCTAGAGTTTTCGCAAGAGGCCTGTTGTCGCTTTGTTTGCGGGCCAAAGTCTTCTACAAAAGAAACTTTTCTTCGACCGGGTCCCCCTATCTGCTCGTCATTCCTGCAGCTCTTCGTACGGAAGTACTTCAAGCCTGCCACAATGAGGTGACTTCTGGTCACTTAGGCTACACGAGAACGTTGGCCAGAGTGAAGCAGAGGTACTACTGGCCGAGACTTAACACCACCGTGAAACATCACGTCCGCACTTGCCTCGACTGCCAGAGGCGCAAGTCGCCTCCGTCAAAACCAGCCGGCCTCCTGCAACTCGTCCAGGTTCCTCGAAGACCATTTGACCAACCCGCCGTGGTTGCTCAGTGGCTATGGTGTTGGGCTGCTGAGCATGAGGTCGCGGGATCGAATCCCGGCCACGGCGGCCGCATTTCGATGGGGGCGAAATGCGAAAACACCCGTGTACTTAGATTTAGGTGCACGTTAAAGAACCCCAGGTGGTCGAAATTTCCGGAGTCCCCCACTACGGCGTGTCTCATAATCAGAAAGTGGTTTTGGCACGTAAAACCCCATAATTTAATTTTTTAATTTTTTTAACCATTTGACCAAATAGGAATGGATATATTGGGTCCGCTTCCTACTTCTACTGCCGGGAATCGCTTTGTTATCGTAGCAACCGACTATCTCACACGTTACGCTGAAACAAAGGCAATCCAGAGAAGCACAGCGGAAGAGGTGGCGCGCTTTTTCATTGAGCACATTGTGTTACGACACGGCGCACCAACCGTCGTAATAACAGACCGAGGAACCGCATTCACTGCTGCGCTTTTAGATCACGTTTTGCTGCTAAGTGGAACGGCGCATCGGAAATCAACCGCCTACCATCCACAAACCAATGGATTAACAGAACGCCTAAGCAAAACAATTGAAGACCTGCTCTCCATGTACGTGGATGTTCAACATAAAAGTTGGGACGACATCCTACCGTATATCACCTTTGCATATAACACGGCGAAACAAGAGACGACGCGCATGACTCCGTTCACCCTTGTTCATGGGCGGGATGTACAAACGATGTTGGATGCTATGCTTCCACATGACTTTGACGACACTGATACGGACGCCGTTGTGTTTACGCAACGCGCCGAAGAGGCTCGGCAACTCGCGCGCTTGCGGATCTGCCAGCAGCAAGACTACGACGCCGGGCGCTATGACCTTCACCGTCGAATAGTAATCTATGACGTCGGCGACAGAGTGTGGGTTTGGACACCCATACGGAAACGAGGCCTCTCCGAGGAGCTGTTAAGGCGATACTTCGGACCATATCGAGTATTGCGCTGACTCAGTGACGTCACGTACGAGGTCGTCCCCGATAGTCCCAATTGTACGCGGCGCCGCACGCCCCGTCCTGAACTTGTGCACGTTGTCCGCATGAAGCCGTATGTGAGCGAATAACTGTGCGAGAGACCCTTAATTCCGCAAGTGACACTTTTGGTTTAGCATCGGGACGATGCTCTCTTAGGGGGGGACAAATGACACGTGCGTCTATTCTTCTGTGCAGACGACAACGAAGATAGGGACATTAACGGATTTCGTCTAGTGGGTCAGTGGGATTCGGCGAGGACGAAGAAGTGTCTCTGGCCTGTTCTGTAATTGAACAAGTTGTCCTACGGCTCTTGAACGTCTCCCTGTCTACAGTCCGCGTTGTACTGCGACAATATATAAATGTTCTCACGGCTGGTGACCCGTTCGCCGTGGGTGCGAAGTCGTCGACGGGGTATACAAGCCAGTTGGTCGTTCTGTATACAAGCGCACACAGCGAAGGAATCAGAATCGGGAGAAAGAAAGAAAAATATATTTATCGACTGCCAATGGCACAAAGATTAAAAGAAACACACACACACACACACACACACACACACACACACACACACACACACACACACACACACACACACACACACACACACACACACACACACACACACACACACACACACACACACACACACACACACGCACACACACACACTTAATCGAGATCAGTGATGAATACAAATGAAAAACAACGAACAGTTAACAGTAAATATAAAAATTAACACTGCACAAAACACTTAACGGTGGTCAACTAAGCAGAATTAATCATCATCATCATCATCATCCGGGTTACGCCAGACTGCAGGGCTAAGGTCTCTCCCATACTTCTACAACTACCCCGGTCATGTACTAATTGCGGCCATGTTGTCCCTGCGAAGTTCTTAATCTCATCCGCCCATCTAACTTTCTGCCGCCCCCTGCTACGCTTCCTTTCCCTTGGAATCCAGTCCGTAACCCTTAACAACCATCGGTTATCTTCCCTCCTCATTACATGTCCTGCCCATGCGCATTTTTTTTCTTGATTTCAACTAAGATGTCATTAACTCGCGTTTGTTCCCTCACCCAATCTGCTCTTTTCTTATCCTTTAACGTTACACCCATCATTCTTCTTTCCATAGCTCGTTGCGTCGTCCTCAATTGAAGTAGAACCCTTTTCGTAAGCCTTCAGGTTTCTGCACCGTACGTGAGTACTGGTAATACACAGCTGTCAAACACTTTTTTCTTGCGGGATAATGACAACCTGCTGTTCATGATCCGAGAATGCCTGCCAAATGCACCCCAGCCCATTCTTATTCTTCTAATTATTTCAGCCTCATGATCCGGATTCGCGGTCACTACCTGCCCTAAGTAGATGTATTTCCTTACCACTTCCAGTGCCTCGCTACCTATCGTAAACTGCTGTTCTCTCCCGAGACTGTTAAACATTACTTTAGTTTTCTGCGGATTAATTTTTAGACCCACCCTTCTGCTTCGCCTATCCAGGTCAGTGAGCATGTTTCAGTTTTTTTTTACATACGGCTGGTCTACACCCTGATTCCGTAATGCCGCCTTGACTGCTGAGGTTTCCATAGAATCAAAAGCTTTCTCGTAATCAATGAAAGCTATATATAAGGGTTGGTTATATTCCGCACATTTCTCTATCACCTGATTGATAGTGTGAATATGGTCTATTGTTGAGTAACCGTTACGGAATGCTGCTTGGTCCTTTGGTTGACAGAAGTCTAAGGTGTTCCTGATTCTACTTGCGATTACCTTAGTAAATACCTAGTAAACAACGGACAGTAAGCTGATCAGTCTTTAATTTTTAAGTCATTGGCACCCCCTTTTTTATGGATTGAGATTATGTTGGCGCTCTTCCGAGATTCCGGTATGCTTGAGGTCATGAGGCGTTGCGTATACAGGGTGGCCAGTTTTTTTAGAACAATCTGCCCACCATCGTACAACAATTCTGCTGTTACCTGATCCTACCCAGCTGCCTTCCCCCTTTGCATAGCTCCCAAGGCTTTCTTTACTTCTTCCGGTGTTACTTGTGGGATTTCAAATTCCTCTAGACTATTCTCTCTTCCATTATCGTCGTTGTTTAAAGGAGACAGCCTTCCTTCCCACGTGAAAGTAGGACATGTCCGCCATCCAGTACGACCATTCGTACCGAAGCCCCTCCAGTGTTTCAAGTGTTGCAAGATTGGCCAAGTAAAGGATGTCTGTGTGAACAACGTCGTGTGCCCACGGTGCTCTGAGTCCCATTCCGAAGACGCCTGCAGCACAGATGTTCTTAAGTGCCCTAACTGCAGTGGTCCTCACAAGGCCTCATCAAAGGATTGCCCGCGGGTGAGGAAGGAGTTCCCGATCCTAAAACGAATGGTGCGAGAAAATTCAACGCATCGAGGGGCTGCTGCCGCTGTTCGGCGACGTGGGCATCGACACCGAAAACATTCACAACATTCCTCAACTGCAGATAGGAACACGCCATCTTCCGTCAGAAGGATTGTCGAGTCAACGTACAGTGCCACCAAGACAGATACAAGGAAAGAAAACAAAGCAGAGAGGCTCGCCCGTAAGGAAGAATGGCCTGAGCTACCAAGGGCACAACTCCCTGCTAAGTTGCCTCAAAACGCACCAACTTTGACTGCTTCGGTAACTGTTGAAGCGACGCTGGCTGATGATCCCCAGGTTATCAACATTCTGCGGTCGTTCAGAAATGCATTCGTGTTATACTTACCAACATGAAATCTTCGTCTCTCTGCACAAAGCGCGCTACAGGTGCTGGACAGTACTCGCTGCTCTTGGTTGAAATCATGGCTCTCGAGAAGCTGTCGTTTCGTGAGGAAGTCCGGAACGCATCGATATTTCAGCGGAACGCCAGAGGACTTAACTCACGCATGTCGGACGTTCGACAGTTTGTGTTCAAGAATAAGTTCCCAATTATCGTCATCTGCGAGCCCCTATCAGATAACATGAGACTGTCCGGGTATGAGTGTTTCATGTCCGCCACCCACGGAGACTGCAGCAAGATCATCGTATTCATACGACGTGATCTTCCGTATGTCCATCATCCAGTGCCACCTGACCAAGAAAACCAGTACGTATGTCTCACAATGAAGAAAGGCAAGCTCACTTTCAGAGTAGTTGGAGCCTATATATCGCCCTCAAGTCGGCTGGACTGCGAGCGGTTACGGCGAATCACGACAGCGACTCCGCAGCCTTTGGTGATGACTGGAGATATAAATGCCCACCTCCATCTCTGGTGAAGTTCAAAGATAAACTCGAGAGGGAGAAAATTAGTGTCATTTGCGTCCGAACAAGAACTGTGCTTGTTAAATGATGGAAGCCCCACCTTTCTGCGTGGAACTGCCTACTGTAGCTGCCTGGACCTCACCTTTGTTTCACGCTCCTTCACTGGAAAGGTCAGGTGGTTTTCGGATATTGAAACGCGGGGAAGTGACCACCTACCCACTTATCTTAGGATTGAAGGGCTGACGAGCTCCAAGTTAGCTGGCGTCACACAATGCATCGACTGGCTAATGTTGAAATCAATTGTCGAAGACAGCTGTAGTGATAACTTGTCCTATAGCCTAGAGGACATATTAAAGGGTGCCCTAGAGGCTGCCACAGATTCGCTTCCGAGAATCTATACACGCACCGAATACGACATTGAGCTGGAGAAGCTTCGTGCAATTCGTCGCCGTGCAGAGCGAAGGTACAGGCGCACGAAGTCTGTACATGACTTTAGGTTGGCCAGAAGAATTCAAAAGAAAATTCAGCGTCGCATGGACGAACTCTCATCGCAAAGGTGGAAGTTATTCTGCGAGTCTTTGGATCCACGAAAACCTTTGTATCACATATGGAGAACTCTTCGTGGTCTCCGTGGAACCCCTCAGCAGTGCCACCCTTTTAAGTCTTTGGCCCTTCACCAACAATGCAGCGAGATTGACGTCACTGAAGCTTTCTGCAGGAGGATCGCTGGCGAAATTTGTTCTGCTGGAACCTCGACCCTCCACCACTCACCGATATCACGCGACCCCCGCATGGACAGTCCTTTCTCCATGGACGAACTCGAAGCTGCACTGGCCTTGTGCAAGCGTTAATCTTTACCAGGACCCGACGGTATAACCTACCGTGCCCTATGTAATCTGGGCGAAGAGGCTCGGAAAGTGCTCCTGCTCTCGTTCAACAACTCCTGGCAGACAGGTACGGTTCCCCAGGAATGGAAGACCAGTCGCCTAATTTCACTGATCAAGCCTGGCAAGTCGCCTGTAGACATTTCATCATACCGACTAACTGCGCTTGCCAGTTGCATTGGAGAACTAATGGAGAGGATGGTTCTAGCACGGCTAGAATAGTACCTCGAACATTACAAAGTATATACAGATGCAGTGGCCGATTTCAGGCGTGGCATTCTTCCATTGACAGCATTATCGACATGGTGACGCACGTCGAGCACCAGAAGTCCTGCAAAAGACTATCTGCTGCCCTGTTTCTGGATGTTAAAGGAGCGTACGATAACGTAACGCATGAAGCGATTTTCAACGCGCTAGAGGCTGTAGGACTTGGCAGTAAGGTCTATTTCTGTATAAGTAACTATCTACATAACAGATCATTTTTCGTACTTACCGAGGATGGCCTGACCTCTCAGAATTACAGTAACCGCGGGGTGCCTCAGGGCAGAGTACTGAGCCCAACGCTCTTCAGTGTAATCCTCATTGGACTCGCCAATTTCTTGCCATGCACCGTTAGGCTCTCCATCCATGTCTTACGACATTTGTATTTGGACGTCGGCTGTGACGCAACTGCAGCTTCGCGCGTGGCTTCAGAAGGCAGCCACTTTAGCATCGTCCTACCTTCGAGAACAAGGACTTCATATATCATATGAAAAATGTGCAGGAGTGGCGTTTAACAGGAAGTCAATGTCTTCATACGTGATATCCGTCCACGGACAATTGATCTCATACAGCACGAGTCACAGATTTTTGGGAGTGGTCATTGACAGAAATCTCTCCTGGACCCCACATGTGAATTATTTGAGAAAACGCCTGACAGGAATTTGCCATATGTTTCAGTTCCTAGCAGGAAAGACCTGGGGAGTGCCAATACAATCTATGCTGCAACTGTACAGGGTCCTCTTTATAGGATTCCTGCAGTACAGCCTACCGGTCATGTCCAGCACCTGCAGAACTAACCTGAATATAATCCAAAGCATCCAAGGCCAAGCCCCCAAGATATGCCTTGGCCTACCGCTGAGTGCGTCAACGACTGAAGTTATTGCAGTCGCTCAAGATTCCACTCTTAGAACGCACATTAGCATTGACACAATGCGTGTGCACATAAGACATTTCGCCCGGACCCCTACCCACCACCTCGCAAGTCTCCCAGTAGATTGGCCCCACACGACATTCAGTGCGACTGTATTCGCGCACCGTGCTTCGCTCAGGTCAGGTTACACACCTGCGGCAAGACCTTCCATTCCTCTGTGGTGTGTGCGCGTGCTCAAGTAAACCTTACAGTCCCAGGACGTCAGAAAAAGTCGTACTTGTCGTCAGCAGCGCTGAAGCAACTAACTTTACTTCTTTTGTACGAGAAATACAGCGACTACACACACATCTATACTGATGGATCAACTACATCAACCAGTTCCGGTGGCGCTGTACTCATACCAACAATGAGAATAACCCAGCGGTTCAAGACTTCCCATGTCACTACGTCTACAGTTGCAGAGCTCGCGGCTTTCCGTGACGCGCTTCATGTGATAAGTGCTGGAAGTGTTAGGAAATGGGCAGTCTTCTGCGATTCAAGGCCTGCCCTGCAATGTGTGCAGTTGTTTCTCCGACATGGCACTCACGATCAGCTCACGTGCGAAATCGTGGAACTTGTCCATCATTTAGGAGAAAAAGGCCACGATATATTTTTTCAGTTTATACCAGGTGATTGCGGTATCATAGGAAATGATGAGGCAGAAAAGGCAGCTCGGATGTCAAACCAAGAAGACCGCTGCGTCCCCATTCCTCTCTCAAGGACTTACGCCGCGAGACAACTTCGAGCTCGGAAGATCTCCTTAGCAGAGTGGAATACCGCACATACAAGGCGCGCAAGACTGCACAGACTAAACCCGTCACTTCCACTCAGTCAGCACCGACGCGAAGCGTCTCTTCTGTGTCGGTTGTGGCTTGGAGTTGCGTTCGAGAATGCCTACTCAGCCCTAATTGGAATGGCTGATAGTCCTACATGTGATGTTTGCGGATGTGAGGAGAACATTGACCACTTATTGTGCCATTGTCCTCAATTTCAAACACAAAGACAATCTTTTCCAGCGCATTCAGGAAATTCGATGATAGCCCTCTGAGTGAACAAACAGTACTAGAGCACCGTCCCCACCGATCATCGGCTCAGAAGAAAGTGAAGGCACTTTTGTGCTTTCTCAGAACGTCTGGTTTGCGAGAGCGGCTTTAACTCAAGTACTGTCCGTACACGTATCTACGCCTTCTCTCTCCCTACTCCCTCTTCCCCTTCTCCCTTCCCCCAGAGTAGGGTAGCCAACCAGACCCTTGACTGGTTAACATCCATGCCTTTCTATATTCCTCTCTCTCTCTCTCTCGATCAGATCTTTCGTCTCCTCCGATAGCTTACTGGTATCCTGTCTAACGGGGTTACCACCGAATTTTATTGCACATTCCTTAATGATGCCCACAAGATTGTCGTTCATTGCTTCAACATTAAGGTCCTCTTCCCGAGTTAAAGCCGGATGTCTGTTCCGTAGCTTGATCCGGAATTCTTCTATTTTCCGTCTTATCGCTAACTGATTGATCGGCTTCTTATGTACCAGTTTCTTCCGTCCCCTCCTCAAGTCTAGGCTAATTCGAGTTCTTACCATTCTATGGTTACTGCAGCACGTCCGCATCTTATATGATGCCAGGGTTAGCGCACAGTATGAAGTCTATTTGATTTCTAGTCTCGCCATTCTGGCTTCTCCACGTCCACTTTCGGCTATCCCGCTTTCGAAAGAAGGTATTATTTATCCGCATATTATTCTGTTCTGAAAATTCTACTAATAACTCTCCCCTGCTATTCCTAGAGCCTATGCCATATTGCCCCACTGACTTGTCTCCAGCCTGCTTCTTGCCTACCCTGGCATTGAAGTCGCCCATCAGTACAGTGTATTTTGTTTTGACCTTACCCATCGCCGATTCCACGTCTTCATAGAAGCTTTCGACTTCCTGGTCATCATGACTGGGTGTAGGGACGTAGACCTGTACAACCTTTAATTTGTACCTCTTATTTGGTTGCACAACAAGACCTGCCACCCTCTCGTTAATGCTATAGAATTCCTGTATGTTACCAGCTATATCCTTATTAATCAAGAATCCAACTCCTAGTTCTCGTCTCTCCGCTAAGCCCCGGTAGCACAGGACGTCCCCGTTTTTGAGCCCTGTATATGCTTCTTTTGTCCTCCTAACTTCACTGAACCCTATTATATCCCATTTACTGCTCTCTTAATTCCTCCAATAGCGCTGATAGACTCGCCTCACTAGATAACGTTCGAGCGATAAACTTTGCCAGGTTCAGGTTCCAACGGCGGCCTGTCCGGACCCAGGTATTCTTAGCACCCTCTGCTGCATCACAGGTCTAACCGCCGCCGTGGTCAGTTGCTTCTCAGGTGCTGGAGACTGAGGGCCGGGGTTTTATTGTTGTATTCATATAGGAGGTTATGGCCAAGTACTGTACCAGGGTGGCCGATCCAGCTCTGGTGACGGAAAGCAGAGTTCATACGACGAATGATGGCATACGCGAGGCCGGGGCAGCAGCAGCGAGTCCATAAAGCGTAGAGTCGACGGCGGCGACTAAAGCGTAGAGTCTCGTGAGCGGTTCAGCAGTCCTTGAGAAGCCTTCAACGAAACGACGGTAGTAAGCGCAGAGGCCCAGGAACCCCTGAACAGTCTTTTTGTCTTTAGGACGAGGAAACTCGGCAACGGCAGCGAGTTTTTCTGGGTCTGGTCGAACTCCTTGGGAGCTGACCACGTGGCCTAGAAACTTGAGTTCCTGGAAGCCAAAGTAACATTTTTCAGGCTTGATGGTGAGGTTGGCCTTGCGTATTGCGGTAAGGACACTTCGTAGCCGGGCGAGATGTTCATCGAACGTGCTGGAAAACACAACAACGTCTAGGTAAACTAGACACGTCTGCCACTTTAGCCCAACGAGTACAGTGTCCATCATTCGTCAGAACGTAGCAGGAGCTGAACAGAAACCGAAAGGCAGCACTTTAAATTCGTACAGCCCATCGGGAGTCACGAAGGCGGTTTTTTCACGGTCACGCTCGTCCACGCTCGTCCACTTCGATTTGCCAGTAGCCTGACTTTAGGTCTAACGAAGTAAAGAACTGAGCATGACGCAGACGGTCCAAAGCGTCATCGATCCGTGGCAGGGGATAAACGTCGTGTTTGGTGACTCGGTTAAGCGATCTGTGGTCAACGCAGAAGCGGAGTGTGTTGTCTTTCTTTTTTACTATTACGACAGGCGATGCCCACGGACTTGTCGACGGCTGGATGACGTCATCATTAAGCATTTCTTGAACTTGACGCTTAATCGCCTCCCGCTCCATAGGTGACACGCGATACGGATGCTGACGAACAGGCCGCGCCGACTCCTCTGTAACGATCCGGTGTTGCGTAAGGGAAGTGCGCTGGACTTTGGATTCCATGGAAAAAGAGCCGGACAATTCTGTCAGTAGGCCCAGCAGCTGATCCTTCTGTACATCTGCTAAGTCAGCATTAATGTGGACGCGGGTATTCAGGCTGGCGTGAGTTGTTGCATCCGGTGAAGTCACTTGTAACGTGCCGATGTCGGAGAAGTCAGCAATGTCGCTCAGGAATGCCACAGCTGTACCTTGAGGGACGTGCTGATAGTCATGGCTGAAGTTTGTCAACAAAACTTGCGAGCACTTATGCTGTATTCGAAGAAGGCCTCGGGCGATGCAGATGTGTCTTTCGAGCAGCAGCGGGATATTTGCCTCGGCAATACCCTCATAGCCGTCGAATGCGTCGCAGGTGACGAGGGTCACTACGCTGCTCCTTGGCGGCACCGTGATGTTCTCGTCAACAATCCTCAAGGCGTTGACATACGTGTCGTCAGTGCTACTCCCTGCTAAGGCCTGCGCCGTCGAAAACGTTATCCGCGACTTTTGTAAGTTAATCACAGCTCCATTAGCCTGCAGAAAGTCCATTACCAGAATTAGGTCTCTCGAACCCACGAATGCTCATTCGCGCTGTGCATCTTCCTACCGGGGTTAGCAGATGGCCTCCTGCAGTGCGAATCTGCGACCCAGTCCACTCGGTAGAAACTTTCTTTAGCTTGCAGGCAAGGTCCATGCTCATAACTGAGGTGTCCGCTCCAGTGTCGATTAACGCCCTTATTTCTTCGTCGTCTATGGTGACGGGAATGTTCGACGTTACTACCTCTCGTAAGGTGTTCGACTCCGTCTGTACGTCTGCGTCGTTCTGTTTTCGTCGCTGTCGAGTGGAGGATCTTGCGTACGGTCGTCGTCAGCGGCCTCACCTCCGGAGGTCGCTGAACTCAGTTTTCCCGACCCGCCGGGCTAGGCGAGCGGCGTCTCAGAGCGCAGCGAGTAAAGGCTTGGCTTGGTGATGGTGACTCGTAACGAGCAGACGACGAAGGGGGCTCCTGCCATCGCTGATCAACATTGCGACCATTCGCGACGAAACTCTCTATTTCCGTCAGCCGCTCACCAGGTCGTGGACGAGGTGCATTCGGCGAGAATCCACGGAGCCCCACATGACGATAAGGACACATTCTGTAGATGTGTCCGGCTTCGCCACAATGAAAACAAAGGGGCTTGTAGTCTGTGGTGCGCCAGATATCGCTCTTCCTAGTCCTTGCTTCGGCGATGTGCGGTGGGCTGAGAGGCGGCCTGAAGCTTACGTCCATTTGTTGAGTGGGGTGTACCATGCTGCACGCACTTCTTGAGGGTGGCGGACGGCGTACTGCTTCAGCGTAACTCATTTCGGCGTGCGGTCCCTGCTGTGGTGCCACGTACTGTCCAGGAATATGGACGCCCTGTCGGACCTCGGCGCGCACCATTTCCGCAATGGAAAGTTGTCTCCCAGGGGCAGTGGTCGTCTGCATCTTCTGCAGTTCCTCCTTGACGACAGCCCTGATGAGTTCTCGCAAGGTGCCAACGTCGTTACCGAGGGTGACGGCAGAGAGCTCCCTTGAAATCATGGCGTCGCGGTTGTTTTGCCTGGCCCGCTGTTGAAGGGCCTTTTCCATAGTAGTGGCTTCGTCATGGAACTCTGCAAGTGTCGTCGGCGGATTTCGAATGAGGCCAGCAAAGATTTCCTCTTTGACGCCGTGCATGAGATGGCGCACCTTCTTTGTTTCAGCCATAGAAGGGTCCGCACGTCTGAAAAGCCGATTCATGTCTTCTACGTACGCCGTCACTCGCTCACTTGGGCCTCGAATTCTTGCTTCCAACGCTAACTCCGCCCTCTCTTTCCTCTCCGCCCTGGTGAAGGCATTGAGGAACTGCCTACGAAATTCTTCCCATGACGTCAGTGTCGCCTCGTGGTTCTCAAACCATGTTTTCGCTGAATCCTCAAGAGCGAAGTACACGTAGCGTAGCTTACGCTCGAGGTTCTAGTCGTTGAGGTTGGCAACCTGGTCAAAATGGTCAAGCCAGTCGTCGGCGTCCTCTGAAGCACTTCCGTGGAACAGACTCGGCGTCCGGATGTGATTGACGACAACGTGCGATGCTGCAGGAGTGGCAGGAGGTGATCGGTTCGTCATTCTAGTTCGTTCGGGTAGCAGACCGTGCTGTGGCTGGAGCCCCTGGGGACGTCGACTGGCACGTACGTGCACAGGGGTAAGCTCGGCTGAACTACTCGCGGGGCTTAGGTCTGGGGTATGCTCCGGAGATCTTAACATCGACCGTACCCCGCACGTCCACCAGAAATGTCACCCAGCTATTACAACTAAAACAGTTTACCACCGACAGACTGGCAAAAAAACGTCTGCCTTTAGCGATGGCTGGTCCTCGGAGAGCGCGCGCGCACCCACGAACTTCGTCGTTCTCGCCTTAAGGGCCCCGTGTCATCACGTGCAAACTTATTTCGCGTCAATATATATATATATATATATATATATATATATATATATATATATATATATATATATATATATATATATATATATATATATATATATATATATATATATATACGTGTGTATATGTAGAGGGACGCTTTAGTGACACTTTCGTTGAAGGCAAAATACCTAAATTTCATGTGTGCGATTGGCCTTATTTTAATTTTGTGCAGTGTGTCATCTCATGGAATGTGGCTTGCGCACAGTGCCGTCCTTCAGCTATGCCAAATGGCAGCACCAGCTCCTGCGGACGCACACCGTGAGACATCGGCGCACAGAGGTCATGAGAGGTGGTGTTCAGTGCTTGTAGAGAAAAACGGCGAGGAGACATGTAATCGTTTACACGCACAATGAGTCGTTGTTCTTTCGTCTGCGCAAGTTGCACGTACATCCCCTGCGGGGCATCGTTCAAGAATTGGCGCTTTGTACAAAATGCGTAATATAAGCTCGGAAGCATACCGTTTGTGTGACAGTAGCACATACCCATTTTGCGGAATTTGTCAGGAATGGGCACCTACGTAGTGGGCCGAGAATGAAGGTAGGTCACTTATTCGAAATTAAAAACAAACAATTGAATAACATGCCCTGTTGCATTAAGAGGCCAATGTCTATTAGAGGTACCTACAAGGCGACGTAATACGTACGTGTTATATCTTCCGAGTTATTGCTTAACAGCGCACAACAGAGGTGCGCTCACTGGCACTACTGTGGAGTTCAAAATGCAGTGGTTGTGTAAACCGGTTTGTCGGAGCTGGTATGTTCTGCGCAGCTAACGCTTTTGTAGTGGCCTTTTTTCAACAACAGAGATTGAATACGAAGAAGCAGTGTTTCTGCTGACGTCACTGCGTGTTTCACGTCAGTGGCGTCCACCTCTCACGCCATGACACCTACAGTGCCGTGGACTCCTTCAAAGGCCCAGGTCTTCGATGTTGCTGTCATTGCGGGGAATGGTCCCGAGACCGTCATCGACGCAACGACCTCAATAGTTGGACTCTGTGAGGTCTATTGCGTTCAGCACATGGGAGGCTTCAACTTCCAAGTCACCGTCAAGACCGTGGCTAATGGGCTAATCATTGATGCTGGCTGCCTTGTCATCGGTGGCGAGCGTTGTCCTGTCGTTGCCGTCGGCCCGCAGGTCACCAACGTAACCTGCCTTTTCTTGCCGTCCTTCGTTCCGAACGAAGTCCTCGTCCAGGCACTATCACCACACGGCAAGATGCTTTCTGTCAACGCTGGTGTTATGAGCGGACGACGTGGCTTGCTCACGGGCACCTGCTTCGTTCGTATGGAAATGAGTACAACAATCCCGGTCCCCAACTACCCGCTGGTCTCTTGTCAACGTGGGACGTTTGAATACGGTGGCTTGCAACACGTTTGTCGTCGGTGTGGCTCCCGTGACCACTACCATGCACGGTGCACCGCAGCGTCTTGTGGCCATTGTGGCATCCATGGCCAAGAACACGATGGATGTGACCGTCCTTGTCGGCGTTGCGGGGATGGTCACCCTACAGTCGTGTGCCCTGTGCGGCGTTCATATTCAGGCGCTACTTCTGGTGCCTTTCCCCCCTTACTGCCGGCGTCAGCTGCGGTCGCGACTGCGCGTGACGCCGCCGCCAAAGAGCTCGAGCAATCACAACACGCCATGTTCCCTGGCCTCGTCGGCCGAAAGGGGGGAGCGTGCTATTGATGGCGTGGCCGATCGCAGCACGCCATGTTCGCTGGCTTCTCAGGCAGCGAGCGACACGCGCGCTGTGGCCGGTGGCGCCTCCGCTTCGGCTGCAACCATCATTCCTGATCGCACGGAAGCTTTTGGCACGGCTAAAACACTTGGCCCTGAAATTTCTGCGCTCGCAACACCAAAGAAGTCTGCGGTGGCTTCATGCGCCTCAGTTGCGTCGCTTACAACGCCACATCCGATTTGTGGCTCTTCTGCAAAAGCCACTGCGTCGTTGCATCTGAATGAGCTCCCGGCTGCGGAAGTTGTCGGCGGTGATGACATCGATCCCGCAGCACAACTGCTACCATGATCATAATCATCAGCATTATCATCATCATCATCATCTGAAAATAGCTTCAGCCTCGGACTTGATAGTAGCGTTGGACTCTCAACAAGCCTGGATGGATTCCACGTAGAAATGGCGGTCCCACGAGACGTAAAGCATGCCCACGTGTCAGCCTCTGGCTCGGACGGCGCCCCGGATCACCGCACCGAGTTGCAATGGTCAAAGAAACCTCCACCGTCTTCAAGAAGGTCGAAGAAGTGATGTGTGTGCTGCATGTCCCCTGGACTTCTTCTCGGGGCACCGACTTGAACAACACGACCAGGTCAGTCCAGTGACACTTTTAATTAACTTTGGCTGACACGCTGAATATTATTTCGTTAAACGAGCAGGGGTTCCGAAATCCTATAAAACAAGGCGAAATTATCGGCGTGGCCCGCGCTAAAAATTGTGACATTCAGTGTTTGCAAGAAACAAATTTTTTCACCATTGGACATGTTCTTGCCTTCAAACGCACTTTCAACCTAAATTGTTTTTTCTCTTTCGCGACATCACGGTCTAGTGGAATCGGTATTATTATTTTCAACAGAACTCGCTTGCGAAATCATGTTATTTAGGATGGGAAAGGGAGCATATGAGCATTTTATTGTGTGCTATCCTCATTTAGGTTACGTATTTTGTTCATCTGTGGTCCCGCTAAAACCACTAAGTCTAACAATTTTTTTCGTGACGTGGGCGTGTATTTCCTAGAGGGTCGTCACGTGGTTCTTGTGGATTTTAACTGCGTTTTAACACGCGAGCAGATGTGCAAGGCCCGGACTGGGGTTGCCCTGACTGGAACGCACGGGAGTTGCGCAGCCTCCTCCAGCACTTTTTGTTGCTGGATACATATAGACTTTTTCATGGTTCTTCATTTGTCTGGAAGTGGCGACGCACCACGTCGTCAAGCAGGTTAGACCGTGCCTATGTGCCATGCAGTTTAGCTCATTATGTCTCGCAATCTGATGTGATAACTTTGCCTGCATCTCCTGTCTATATTTCCGATCACAGGCAAGATATGCTTGACGTTTGCTTCCATGCTTCTTCATCAGCAAAACGTTGACTCGAGACCTGCGTTCTACACGACGCACACTCGCGCTCTTGTTTGTCAGGAGTCTTGCGCACTTCTCTTTCTAGATGTCACCCAGAATCATGGAACGCGCTCAAGTTGCAGTGGCGGCTACATTGTTCAGTTGAAGGACGTGCACTCAGACGCCGCACGTCAGAAGAACTGGCGAATACTGCCATGAAGCTCCGTATCGCCCTTCGGTTCAATCAACTGACGCCTGTCATGCGGTCGTGGCAGCGTGAGCTACAGAGGCGTTTCCAACGCCTTATCGCAGCGTCATCTTTGTCAGCTGTGGCTTGGCGATACGGATGTAATCCGTGTGCACACCCTGATGTTCTGCGCTTTTCGAGAAACACTCTTTTTAGACAGCCGAATGTACTCGATTCTGCGGCCCCAAGAGCACTTCCTGTCAGGTCGCCTCCCGCGCGTCATTATTCACTCTTTGTATCGCATTTTGAAAACATGGTGCGTACAAATATGCGAATGCATCATGGTAACGTCGAAATGCTTAGTGCGTTGCCTCAGGTTCCACGTGAAATCGCTGAACGTCCTTGTGCACGACCGTCAGCTGACGAAGTGAAAGCAGCGTTATCTTCCATGAAGCATCGCTTCGCCCCAGGGCCGGACGGGTTGCCCGTAGCGTTTTATCTAACATACTGGGCAGATATCCGTGCCACTTTAGTGTCTGTTATCAGCCGCCGCTTGGAGAACTTTGAATTCCCGGTTAGTTTTCGCGACGGTCGCATTGTGCTGATACTTAAGCACGATCCATCATCAGTTCATCCAGAGGAATGGAGGCCAATCACGCTTCTCAAAGTTGGCTACAAAACCTTCACAAATGTTTTCACCCGACGCTTGGGCAGCTTGCTACCTTCCTTAATAGGACACCATCAGGCATGCTCAGTCCCTGGCAGAGAGATACGGTATCTCGTTCGTCACACGTGACATAATGACATACATGCTGACCAGGTCCGCACGCGGTCTCTTAGTTTCACTATATCAAGAAAAGGCATGAGATCATCTTGAACATAGCTACATATTTACTGTACTGACCTCTATCGGCTTTTCGTCAAATTTCGTTCAACTTGTTAGGACTGCCTATTCAAATATCCGACGTGAATTGTTTCTTGATGCTCGGGAAAGTGAACGATTTCCCGTTACTCGTGGTGTTCGTTAAGGGTGCCCGCTATCCGCAATACTCTTTGTGCTCAGCCTTGAGCCATTTCTGCGCTCAGTAGTGAGAGACCCTTACGTGTGTGGTCTCCCACTGCCTGGTGGCGGTGTTGTGAAGGGGACAGCCTTCGCCGATGACATCACATTGTGCCTCAGGAATAAAGATAGCTTATCCCGCAGCCTTCTAATATTCACTGAGTACGGAAATATTACAGGTGCTGCGCTAAATTTTTCAAAATGTTCTTGTTTGTTCATTGGTTGACTACAGACCCGCCTAAGTCCCGTTTTCCGTCTTCAAAAGAGCAACTCCATTCGTATATTGAGTCTTGATTACACCTATGATGGCATATGAAACTCTGTGTGGCTCTAAATTCTTGAACATGTAAGACGAAATATTCAAGATGTTCAAGGGTATGATTTGCCCCTAATAGAAAGAAGCTACTTAGCACAGTCTGTATTTTGCGGTCAAGTGCGGTACGTTTATCACGTTGTACAGCCATCATTACTGGTTACTAGATCCTTGCAGTACTTTCTTGTTTCCTTGCTGTGGTCGGGCAGTACAGAACTGGTCTGTCGCGCGATGCTTGGGCAACGACGCTGTCGCGGTGGGTTCGCGTTCCCATCAGTGTCTATCCGCTGCCGGCTGCTTGCTCTGAGATTTCTGCTCCACCTGTTACAACGTGATCAGCGTCCTGCGCGTGAACTTGACTGCTATTTCCTTGGCACCAAAATTCGTTACATGTTACCAGGCGTGCACTTAAGTCGCGGACCACAAGTGCTAAACGCACCTATATTTTAATGTACGGCCATGGCATTTTATCGCCACATACAACAGATATGTCCTAATGTAGACGTTCTCGAAAACAGTATAGTAAATACTATGTCAGCCTTACTGCTTCCTCTAGTCCGCCCAGCGCGCCTCGCATGTTCCAATAATGTGTCGTGGGATGCGATAACGGCGTCACTTCTGCCTGGCCACGTACGCGACTTCATGTGGCGTCTAGGGTGGCAGGTGGTTCCAACTCGTGACAGGCTAGAGCAGTGGGGCATTGTCCTACCTTCGCTAAGTACCAATTGCCCCCTTAAAGTATCCAATAAACAAGTGCTGCTGCAATGCGTGGTTGCCAGGATATTATGGAGGGCCATTCATACTGGTTTCCGTGGCCTTGGAGTTAACCGCTTTATTACGTCTGGTCGCTGCTCACGTGGCCGCTTCGCGCTAGATTTAATTGCTGCGGGGGCCTCTTTTCTATGGCGTAACCGGTGCGAGGCATTTGCGCGGGACATCGTCGCCGCGCTCTGTTTCCACTTCTGGAGAGGCTCTACGCTGAGCTACTGTCGTTTCTGTCAGCGGACTTGTTCTTCCATGGAGAAGAAGAGTTCCTTCGACAGTGGTCATGCCATTTCCTGTCGGTGGCGTATGGGCGCATATGGCTTAATTTTCGACCAGGCTGGTTCTTGTAGCCAGGTCATGAGAAATATTCATTTAATGCACATAGATGGCAGGTGCCCGTGATTTCGGTGTGTATGTGCTCTCGTATACATGATCGTTTTTGTATATGCACATCTCACGTATATCAGTTCAAAATTGTGTAAAGTGTTCTGTCACATCATTATTGTACATAACCACTGTGCGCACTGTATATATGGAACATCATTTTATACAAGTGACATTAACTTTATGTGTAACTGTGCCTTTCCGTGGGTCTATGTGATTATATCTTGGTGAGTGAGGACTCGGACACTACTTTGAAAACGTGCCGTGTGTGTCGTCCACAGCCGTGTCGGACTTCTTTACCATAATTGGTGGAGGTTTGCTGGGTCTCCTGCAATCCTGGAATTGCGCAGCCGGACTCTCCCTGCCATCATGACCACCGAAAGCGCCACGAGCTTCCCACCACCTGCTCCCCAGTCTACCGTCTGCCCCGGCACATTCCGCCAGCGGGACCCTCCTATCTTTAGCGGCACTGACGACCACGACGTTGATGACTGGCTCTCCTCATACGAACGCGTCAGTCGGAACAACAAATGGGATGACATCACGAAATTGACCACCGTCCCTTTCTACCTCACCGGAATTGCCCACTTGTGGTTTCGGAACCACGAAAGCGAAGTCCCAAGCTGGACGGTGTTCAAGACAAAGTTCAGCGAGGTCTTCGGCCGCCCTGCTGTACAAAAGCTTCGTGCCGAGCAGCGTCTGCAGTCGCGCTCTCAGCAGCCTGGTGAGAACTTTACCAGCTACACCGAAGATGTCATCGATCTCTGTCAACGCGTCGGTGCATCCATGACTGAGGGCAATAAAATCAAGCATATCATGAAGGGTATCGACGAGGACGCGTTTCAGATGCTCATTTCCAAGAGCCCCTCTACTGTTGCCCAAGTTATTGAACTGTGCCAAAGCTATGACGAGCTCCGCCGTCAACGCCTCCTCACTCGCCGTCCTGTTCCCCATCAGGAATCGTTGTCCGGCTTGACCTCTCCTTTTCCGGATGCCACCTTCCTCTCGCAAATCAAGGCTTTCGTCCGGGAAGAAGTTGCTCGCCAGCTCTCCCTGATCTCCAACCCACCGGAGTCCAGTTCGTCTCTTAGTCCGACACTGCTGTGGACGACACGAAGGACGCGGACAAGAAGACGCAACAGCGTAGGCTTAGCCAGTCAAAAACCAGGAACAGCGTCTAGCCCGAGCCCCACTTCAGTAGCGCTGGCGATCCGGCTGCGGAGCTCGGCACGGCGCACTCCTTCTTCCTTACACGTGTTTTGTTTTTTATATGTTATCGTTCTGGTGGAATTGCGCAGTGATTGTGACTTAGTGTTCCTATCTTCTCTTGTCAAAAATTTTTTTTTTCTAAGCCTCAACAATCACTTTAATATTCACAAATACCAATTTTGATATTACAGGACCGTTTCCTTGGCGACATTTCGCGAGTCGTGGCCACCTTGAGATGTTGGGTGACAAGTGGTAATTAGTAAGTAAATGCAAAACTTAACTTTTAAACTAATAACATCAGCAGGCTCATCATTGTATATGGCATATTGAAGTGTGTTCATCATAGAAGCCACATGAACCTCTGGATCTGAAATAAATGCGGTTACTCGTGGAACCGTGGCGTGGTGAATCCGCCTTTCGCACTGCGTTGTGGCGCCACCTGAGCGGGCTCCGCGAGAAACAAAACGTACGGCGTCGGAGGGCCGCGGTGTGCATGAGAGGCACGCTGCATGAAGCGAGCTGAAATAGTTTTGGGCATTTTTCAGTCGTTGTAATTTTCGTTTTTTGCGACTGGATGCTTCCTGGGCAGGGAACCGAGGTTCGTAGCGAGTCTCGCACGACCTAAAATCCCTAGTCGCCAAAATATGATGACGGGCATTCGCGCATCTACGCCGACAAAACCAGGTCACCGTGCGATGTGCCTCTGAACGAATACGTTGCAATACGATTGGCACAGCGTCTACGCATATACATTCCCATTCTTCTTACTTAGTCGTACTAAATACGAATCCAAACACGATTCGGAAGTTGATATTCACGAACGTGAGCACTAGCCTGCCGCCCACATCAAGTTCTACAGCTGCTGTCGATTCCGCTCAGCGGTGGTTTGTCGCATCGTATAGCAGCCGAGTTCATGCAATTGCCATGTTTAGAACTGCGCTGAACGTACGCCAGTAGGATAATGGCATAGCTGCCAATAGGGCGATATTGCGCGTACAGTATTTATGCAACACAAGAACGGCGCATTTGTTTACATCGGTGCGTGTAGGGTCACGGCTCGTTTTACGCTTCAAGTACAGTATAGTAAACCTGCACCACTGGCACGAAATAATGAGGAAATCCTGAAAACATACATGTGAACACTTGTCATGCGCATATGAGGTGCGTTGTATCACACTGAGACGAGAAGGCATGAGCGTCCCGGGCAGTTCGAAAACGGCGACTAGAGGTTCGTGTACCATCACCTATAGTCGCTGTTTCGGGGAGGGCAGCTACTGCTGATTTGGACAGGCGGTTCTCGCTTTTCGTGTTCGTCATGTGCCATAGAGTTCTTGTGTACAGCGTATAGCTATAGCAAACTCTGCGTACGAACGCGGTCATTTAGAAAGCGCGTATAGCTATCAAGTGAGAAGTATCAAGTGCTTGCTGTACTTGCGTGGGAATGAGCGATGTTGTTTACTCTGCAGTACCGAAAGGGCCATCACTTGTTGCCTGTTTGGCATTAGAGACCATGTTTCTCGTTCGCCAGTAAATTGACAGCTTAAAAATGCACACAGATCTACCACTCTACGTAGCTGCACTACGTTTATGGAAGCGCCGTCGAGTGCGACGCAGAGCGTTTAACGAAGAACGACGATGCACCGCGGCACTGCGCCGTGCTGCCGCTTCCCACAGTTTGTGTGTTTGCAACGTAGTATGCTTAAAGTAGTCCACTTCAAGTCAATATTGCCAGGACTGAGCTATAACAGCAGTTGCCTTCGTCATACTTGCTTATCGTATATTTCAGGTCGATCCGCCGGTGTATAGTGGACGAACTTTCAGACTACGTTAGGCCTAATTAAGCTACGCTGAACGAGATTGACGCCGCCTCAAACTCGAAGTGGACGGCTGGCAAGGTCTTGAAATCGGGCATCTGAATTTAGAAAGTACGTTTATAGCTCAATTTGAGTGTCAATAAGTGCATGCGCAAGCGCAGTTGCTGCGACATTAGCGCTGTCGGTGCGATGTTCTCACTCGGCAACCGATCGCACAGTGATCGGCACATTCGCATAGTCAGTGTTGTCGGCACGAAAGCCTGTCGCACTACAACGACTCACTGTCGACGGTGGGGTCGTCGGTCGCGTCTTCGTCATAGTAATATGATAATATAGGTCTCCCATTGACACAGTCTGCCAACTAGTCGGCCGAATTTCGGCGTCGGTCAGGTCAACTTCTTGTCGACATCGGTGTCGTGTCGGCCTGCATTGTGACGTACCGCACGTTAACCGAACATCGTTGTGAACAGCTGAAATTTCTACCGAAACAGAGCAAATGCCACGTCGTTGGCCCTGCGCCGACAATATGCGAGTTCGCGTCCTCATCGACTTTACTGAAGGCTGCCCGCGCTATTGCATACAGGCGCGTCGTGTCCAGCATCAAGAAACATGCGTTAAATGCTGAAAAGCGCGCACGTAGCCGCATCCCTAAGTCGACCTTACTGCTCACGTCACCGAAAGGCGAGCAGCTAGCGCGCATTGACACTGTCGACATCTAGCAGTTCACGTGATGTCATCGACAGCATAGCTCACACAAATGGAGCCCGATTACGCGTTGCTATGTCACCCGGACCTCCGGATGTCCTGCTCCCACATGACTATTTTCTCTGCGATGACGTCAGGGCCGATATGTCTCCTGGAAAAGGAAACGGGGTTCACATGTAGAAAACTATTATAGAAAATTGTAGCTGATGTCCAAATCACACCCTCAGTGTAATGCAGTGGCGTAGCCAGAAAATTTGTTCGGGGGGGGGCTCACGTTACAGCTCGGCCTCCTCCTTAAGAGGAAACATTGGCTCGGATGCTCCTATCTAAATACATGTAAAAGGAGAATTCATTTTTCTCGGCAACCACTGCACCAAATTTGACGAGGTTTGTTGCATTTAAAAGAAAAAAACGTAAATTCTAGTGACTGTTTGTTTCGAATTTTCGATTTAGGTCGTCAATATTTTATTGAAAAGTGGCGAAAATCGAAGATTTTCCGAAAACGAAGCAATTAAGTTTACAACTCTGTACATCAGCAATGAAAATTGATATTACAGTTCTGTGAATTGCACATAATAGTACATCTACAGCGGACAAAATCGATATGTTACACATGAGTGTAAAAAAATTAAGTATTATGGAAATACAGCTTTTGCAGAACCCTTGTACATAACATAACCAATACACGTAAGCTACTAATTGACATATCGAATTTTTCCGCTTTGAATGGTGTAATGAATGCCGTTTACAGAACCGCGATATCTGTTCTTGATGCAGAGCTATTAGTTCGTAAACTTCGTGCTTCTATTTTTTCTAACTTTCGAATTTTTGAAAATATTTTGAACGAAGTTCAGGCCCTAAATCGAAATTCCGCTTCCAACAGACACTAGAATTTAACTTACTCTCTCAAATGCAACAAATTTCATTAAAAGCGATTCAGGTGTTATTTTAGAAAAGCGTTTCTGCGTTTTACATGTATCTGAATAGGCCGCGTCGGAGTTGGGCCCGAGCTAAAGCTTCCTCTTAAACAATTTGCCTAGGGATCAAATACACGAATAATAAGTGCATTGCCATTGCCAAAGATGCTGCAAACAAATTCTTGAACACTACGTAGTGTCACTACAAGTAAAATATGAATTTTTTCATAAAAGAATATACTCCTATGTGCCAAAAACTGTGCCCAACATAACTGATGTCAATGCTTCCATGTATTTTGTCTATTTAATAAGTAAAGAAAATATCACACGAACATTAGAACTACATCAGTTCGGAGCCAGCAAAGCAGTGTATGCCGCTGATATGAAAAATGTAAAGGCCATCAAATGAACAAGTTGAGGACAAATATGTTAATGACACTTTGTCATTCAAGATCCTTGTATGCATTCTTGTACATATGCAACGACCAGTGAAAAATCTCAATGATACTGTAATTTGTTCCAATGTATTACGCAGCAGCAGCTGTCACCGGTCGTGTATCGTGAGGAATTGCACCGAAATTATAGTCGCAACAGAGAGCACGTATAAAAAGCAGGAATTCTGTAGAATATACGAGGGCGAGTCAAATGAAAGTGAGCCACTGCGAATATATGACAAACGGGGTCCTTTAATTAAAAGTAGCCCCATGAGCATTTAGACATTTGTCCCATTGACTAACGAGTCGCGGAATTCCCGTCTCATAAGCTCCTTAGGTTGCTGCTTCAAAACGTCTGCAACTCACTTTCACGTCATCGTCCGAGATGAATCTGGTGCCATTGAGCTGTTTTTTCGGTTGCCCCAAAATGTGGAAGTCGCAAGGCGACAGGTTTGAGCTGTATGGCGGACGTTGCAGCGTTTCCCCCTTCAACTTTGCCAGTTTTGTAATAACCACATCAGCGACGTGGGGACGGGCATTGTCGTGGAACAAGATGACCCCATTCGTCAATTTTCCACGTAGTTTGTTCTTGATTACGACACGCAGTCGATCCGGCATTTCACAATATCGGAAACAATTGATAGTCTCTGAATATTTAAAACATTCTATCAGTAATGGCCCCTGAAGATCGAAAAAATAAAAGTCAACAACACCTTCCCAGCAGAAATAACGGCCTTTGCTTTCTTTGGGCGTGGCTGAATTCGAATGTTTCCATTGTAAGCTTTGCCGTCGTGTTTCAGGCTCGTCGTAGTGGCATGATGGTTCGTCTGCGATCACAATTGCAGTCAAGAAATCGTCACCCTTATTGTGATACCGGATCAGATGAGTAAAGGCAGCGCCGATCTTCTCCGTATTCTGGCGGTGGTTCAAAATCTTGCGCATCCATTGCGCACAAATGAGCCGATAACCGACATGTTCATGAATTATGGCATGAACCAAACGGTGACTGATGTTCGCATGCTCTGCCAGTTCATCCATGCTTATCCTCCGTTCTTGTCTCATCAGGTCATCAACCTTTGCAATTTTGTTAGGAGTGCTTGCACGATGGCTTTAGCCCGGTCTGGGATCGTCTTTGAAACTTTCACGTCCTTCTTTGAACCGTTTGTTCCAATGCTTCGCAGTGGCCAATGAAATGCAATGTTCAATGTACACAGCAGCCATACGGCGACTAATTTCTTTTTGGGAAACACCTTCAGCTGTCAAAAACCTCACGGCACCACGCTGCTCAACTTCTGGAGCGTCCATTACGGCACGCAACCATGTTCAACCCAGTGTATGAGAGCATTAAAAAACATTTATCCTCACACCTGCGTGTCACTTTTGTAAATGAGAGATGCCTGTCTGCTAAGCGCAGGCCTTGTAGATAATGAACGGAACCATAATTGCGCGGGGTGAGTAGGCTCACGTTCATTTAACTCGCCCTCGTACATTAGAAATGCGAAGGTACAATGGAATATACAAAGGCGAAAATACAGCTTGATAAAGGGCAAGAAAGTGCCACTGGAACCAAAGTTCACTGGACGTGTACACAAAACCTCGCAACAAGATATTTAAACCTACGTATAAGTCTTCAATAAATCTATGTATCTAAGAAAAAGCCACGGTATATGATGCGTCAAACAAGGCACATAAATATGTTGCACAATCACAGATTCCGCGAATCCTAGATCCTGCCCCCATTCTATCCACTCCCCCCGATGTATCGCGCGTGACGGAAGGCGGCGCGCTTGCTCCTCACTTTTCTCCCTTGCGCACGCAAGACTGAGCCACCATCGTCGGCTCACCCATCCCCCCCCCCCCACCCCACGCTTTCACTCGCACATACAGCACGTGGCGCGCGGTGACGATGTTATCGCCCTTGGACTTTATGCGGAACATGAGGGCGACGGCGATGGCAGGAATGCGCCTAGAGTTTCCATATAATTCCTATCGCAATAATATAATAAGAGTATCCGGCAACTGAAGCGTCCCATGGCCCAATACTTTCCGCAAAAGAAGTAACAAAATAGAACTTTCGCCATGCGACAATTCGCTGCACCGCAACAACGCTTTCCTTGTCCTTTTGTGGGGCGGGGGCACCGTAACTAAAAAAAAAAAACGCGAAGTATGTTGGTCACAATCGAATGCCTACTTTGGGCAACTAATGTGGCTATTAAGGGATATATATATCAAAACGTTTATTTAAAAGAAAAAAAAATGCAGAAAGCGAGTGGGTGGAGCCCCTAGTCCAGGGCCCCACTGTCTTGAGCGAATATCGAAGAAAACACGAGACGCTTGGTTCACAAGAACCATGCGCATACTGCTCGGTACCCTACACCGGCGAGACAAGGCTTTGTGGAGAGGTTGCGCTCAAGCGAACACGGTGCAATCCGTCGAGTCCCCACAGTGATGGGGGCTAGCGACCATTGTTTCTTTTCCTCGTCCGCTAGCTAGAAAGCGTCCAAAGCTCTGCCAGGCGAAAATGCACTCGACCAGTGAAAACCGAACGCGCACCGAAGTGCGCCGCGCGGTGGTCGGGGCAACACGAGAAAAACGCCTGCGCTCTTGCTGGCTCTGGCAGCCCGCGGGTACGGGAGCGAGAACAAAAAAAATTGAAGATGCTGTATGTGTCCTCGCGATTAAAACTCAAAGTAGAAAAATAAATAAGAACGTAGTTACCTTGGCTGGCTTTAGTGTCTTCAGTGGATGCTTTGGCTCAGGTGAAAAAAAAGGTTGATATTTTTTTTTATGTGACATGACGGCACGAATGAACCACCACAACGCTTCGTCTCATCAGGCCTCGCTGCCGGCTTTGCCAACTTGTCTGAGAGTGTGTTGATTTGGCTTGTCTCGTTGTATGGCCCGATATACGACTTTGCAAAAGTCAATGCACCTTTGGCGTCAAATATTTATGGGAGCATTAAACTTACAAAGTTCCGCAATTGGAAATCTAAAGCACACGTTTGGAAATGTCGATGCACCTTTCACATGAAAAGTTCATGAGAACTTTATACCCATAAAGCTTCGGAATAGACATCCACGCGCTCCGTATATTCCATGATGGAATGTAGATTCCGGGGTCTCCGCAAGATGCCGCGGCGAGGCCGATCGCCATCAGAACATCCTTGAAACTTTGTGCTCGGATGGGGCTGCTTGCATTACGTGACTCCCGGTGTATGAGCGTTGCCGCGAAATCCAGCCCGAGTTCGCAATTTTCGCGGTGACATGGCTTTTCGAGCGTGAAAAAGACGCTCTAGACAAAATCCAGGATGATTTCCGGCGCCGGGGGTTGCTTTGGTCGGCGGTGCATGGACAGCACGAAAACATTTCGGGGGGGGGGGGGGGGGGCAGAAGCCCCATAATCCGCCCCCCCTGGCTACGCCCCTGGTGTAATGTGCTAGAATGCTAAGGCATTCCCGGACTTCAATTTTGTAGCGATGCCTTCCTCTCGAATATGCCAGTGTATAATCATCCGCCGCTCACGGTCCGCTGACATCGTGAATAACATAGACACTAAGCCAAATACTAAGTCAAGCTCAAGTGATACATTAGTGCTCGAGTATCTCTAGGGCGTCAATATTGTTACGGAAGGATAAAAGAAGAGGAAGGAAGAATAAGATCGCCAGACGTAGCTGCTGCGTGTTGTTGCTGGTCAGCCATTTTTAACTACACTGACTCTGCTCTTGTACATATTGTAAATACAGTCTTTCTATACTCTCAACATCCTTGTAACATATTGATGGAGCTGCGGGATATAGAAAGACTCTATTTACAATATATACACAAGCCGGAACGTTGCCGTTCCGCATACGCTGGTCACGGTTGCTAATAACGACGTCGTTCTACCGCTTCTGAGCTTCAGTCTGTGCCCTCAAGTGCTTCAGGCCGGCATGTTCTCGGCCAGCGTTTCTATCTGTTTCGACTTTGACATTGAGAGTCTGAATAACGAGAGTGGTTTATTAGCGCCAATTGCAGCTCACAGCTCTGGTTCCTTAACGGATGACTTCGCGAAAATGATTGCATCTGACCTCACCTCTGCACAGGCCCCGGACATACGTCTCCTGCTCGAATCGTGCAGTGACATCTTTGATCTCGGCGACAGGCCTTTAGGCCAAACATTTGTGGTTCACCATCGTATAAACACTGGAGACACAAATCCTATTCGTCGGCGTCCCTATCGTGTATCGCATGCTGAACGTCGAGTCATCCAATCAGAAGTGGACAAAATGCTCTGCAAAGGGGTCATTGAACCATCAGCCAGCCCTTGGGCTTCGCCTGTCGTCCTTGTGAAAAAAATGGTAGCTGGCGTTTGCCTAGATTATCACCACTTAAACAAGATGTCGCGAAAAGAAGTCTACCCTCTACCACGCATCGATGACGCCTTGTACTGCTTGCACGGAGCTAAATATTTCTCGTCCATCAATCTTCGATCCGGCTACTGGCAGACTTCAGTTGATGAAATGGACCGCGAGAAGACGGCCTTCATCACGCTGGATGGCTTATATTAGTTCAAAGTGATGACCTTTGACCTATGCAACGCTCCTGCGACCTTTGAACGTATGATGGACTCTCTTCTGCGAGGCTGCAAATGGACCACCTGTCTTTGTTACTTTGACGACGTTATTGTTTTTTCTCCCACGTTCGGCAGCCACCTTATCCGACTCGCTGCTATTCTTGCGGTCTTCCGAAAAGCCGGCCTCCAACTGAACTCCCCGAATGTCAATTCGGGCGCCTTAAGATTACCGTGTTGGGACACCTCGTTGACGCATCTGGTGTACAACCAGATCCGGAAAAAATTCGCGCCGTAACAGTTTCCCTGTGCCACGTTCTGCTGCTGACGTGCGCTGCTTCGTCGGCCTGTGTTCTTTAGCCGTTTTGTCAAAACCTTCGCCGACGTTGCTCGGCCTTTGACAGATCTTCTAAAGAAGAACACGCCTTCTCATGGGACCCGGAGCAGGCTCACACGTTCGCCGCTCTCATCTGGTTTCTGAGCACCCCTCCCCTACTTGCCCACTTTGATCCGTCTGCACCAACCGAAGTCCACTCTGACGCAAGCGGCCACGGCATCGGCGCTGTCCTCGCCCAACAAAAGAATGGTATCGAGTGCGTGATAGCTTACGCCAGCCGCCTGCTGTCACCTACCGATGATGATGATGATGACGATGATGATGATGATGATGCAGCATTTACTGGGCTCGAAATAAATCGGTGGTGCACGCAGGCACCAGACGGAGTGGTCCCTTGTTACGAGACCCATATGTTCCCAACAGCTCCTGGCCCCTGTCCGTCAGTGCGAGCTGAATCGGTAGGGCGGGGCTGGATAACAAGGTCTCCCATCGCTCAAGGGGTTGGAGATTGGGGGTGCTAGGGGGGAAGGGAAGAACGGGGGGTCTTAAGTTCTGTGCACACTGCCAAGACGTGCGGCAGGGTGCCCTTTTCTCTTCTGCAAAAAGGACAGAGCATATAGTATTCTGCAGGGTACATGCGGTTCATCAGTAGGGGATGCGCAAGCGATCCCGCCTGCGCTCGACGCAGGATCGTCTGTTGTTGCTTGGTAAGTTTGGGGTGCGGTTCTGGCAGTCTGCACCTATCCTCTCGGTACATCCGGGTAATGTCCCGAAAGCTGGTAACCGGGTGCGGTAGCTCTTCCGGCTCATGCTCGGCCCGGATTGACAGTTATCGGGCGTAGTAGTCGGTGATGGTGTTGCCTGCTACCTGCGAGTGAGCCGGGACCCACACGGAGCTCTATGGCTCTTCCCGGAGGCTTGGGCTTGGGTTCCCTGCGGAAGTTTCTGTAGGCTGTCTTGAGTCGGTGACTACGGTGTCCACGCTCGGCTGTGCGAGTGCGAGGGCCACGGCCGCTTCTTCGGCAACTGCGGGGTCTGTTGTCTTCATGGACGCGCTGACGATGAGCCTGTCTTTTGACATAACCACAACCACTGCACAGGCGTCCGCGTAGAGGACCCTGGGGTTCTCTTCCAGCTTCCGGGCTATGGCTTTGGCTCGCGCGGTACGCCTCTCGTCGTCCTTGCTCGGCGTCTTGTTCCGGGGAAGGGGTTTGGTCTGAATGGTCGTCTTACAGTCTTCCGGAAGGGCCGTCTTGATGGGTACTGGCTCGATCTGCCATCCTATCTTGCGTAGGACGGTTCGTCCGTGTTCCGTGTGATTGAGCCGGATTCCCTGATTAGAGAGGTGGGCTTCGATGAGCTCCTCCACCGTGTTGTGGGCGCCCGTTTCTAGCAGTCTTTGCGTGGACGAGTATATAGGCATGCCCAGTGCTTGCTTCGTTGCCTTACGCAGCATACTGCCGAGAAAAATTACTCCATCACCGAGCGGGAGTGCTTGGCTTTAATTTGGGCTGTCGCCAAGTTGAGGCGATATTTGTGCGGCCGTACAAATATATGTGCGGTGGCACTTCCACGTGATGCCGCGAGACGCCTGAACGGTCCACGCCCCTTGAGCAAAAACAGCCGCAGCGGCAAATCTACGAGTCTTGGCTCGGTTTCTCCATAGCCGCGCGTTTGCGTTTTGTGCAAAAAACCGTACCGCCATCTGTCGGGCACCGTTTTTCTTACTGGTGGCAGCAATGACAGTGATCGCGTATGCAACGCCACCCCTCGCTGGTTGGGTGACGGCAGATTTGAATTGCGATTAAGGTAATCGGACGCTTCAGATGCAATTTTCTCGTAAAAGAATTATTTTCTAGACATGGAAGAAGCGTTTCGAGGTTTCTGGCATGCTATTTAAACAGTCCCCGCCAACTTAGTATTCACCTTTAGTGTTCCTTTAATAATGGGGCGGAACGTCAATGTGACTACTGATGAAGAACGAAAAGGCATTAACGTTCGGAAAGACATTACCATTCGAAAAAGCATGGCTACAAAATCGGGAAACGTGGTGTGACACCGGGAAAAAGACGGGGAAGACGAAGAGAAACGCTTGTCTTCGTCTCTTCTGCTGCCCGTGGGTCCATGCAATCCGTAGCTACAAGATAGCCGCCTAGAACAGTATAGGTTTCTTATTTGGGTGCGCTAGCGCCGCTATTTTGTAGCGATGCGTTTCTAATGGTCTCTTCAATATGACGACACTAGTTCGAGAAGTGCGGCCGCCTCGCGCTGGTTGTTCTAGTGCAGCGCGCTCTCTGCACATCCGTATTCGTTTAGCGACAGTGCTGGCCGAGTTCTCGGCGTGTTGAGGACAGGCCTGCTCTTAGACGAGAGGCAGCGTAGCCAAAATGCAGCAGTATGTCCCCGCGGCAGCCGAGCTTCGAGCAGATGACGGCCATCAGCTTGTGGCTTTGAGTTAACGGCGTTCGGCGAGACGTTCTTGTCCTCCGCAACGTCGATGACTCGCTTTTAACACACTGAAGCGTTTGTACATTCAAGAGGTGTAAAAATATTTAGAGCAGTGCAATTATCATGCGAGGAACTTCTATAGGATATTGTTACGAGGCATCGTGTAAGAGCATGCCGTTAAAGAACCGTTTCGCTCCGCGAAAAGAAAGAAAACGGGACATGCCGCGTGAGATGCTGTCAGCCATTCTGTGGTAGCGGCAGCCTGTAAATATTGTAATATACGGTTTCGTCTGTTCCCCGTGTACTCGTGAATCTCCGTGACAATTTGGTGGGGGTGCGCGATAGCAGTGTCAACTCCGGTGAACGGTGATACCCAACAGTTGTTGCGATGACGCGCGACGTGACAGATACGATGGCATTTAAAACAAATCGGCCGATCATGTGCTGTCCGCCAATTAGCTGGATTCCGAGAGCTAGGAAAGAACCATTGTTCCTGGGGCGGCGATCTTGGGCGAGGCGGCGAGCCTGAGCGAAAGTCACGTGTGCGAAAATGAGCAATGGTGCAGACGGAGAAACCCAAGTTCCGAGTCCCTCCCGCAACATGAACTAGACCAACGAAACAGCTGGCACGTGAAAATCGCCGTGGCCAGTGTTGGAAAGAGCATAGCCCGATGGATGATTCGTGTAAGTTCCGACCGTGGCGACGACTGCAGACGAGAGGCCTTTCCGTCTTCGCATGATGACGTCGGAGCGGTGTTCAGTAGCTGAGCGAATGTCCTCGTAATACGCCGCCTTTCGGCCTCCTCAAAACACCAGCATTCTTCAAAAATTTAGTCGACAGTCGCAAAATTTCGGCACAGTAATAGCTTGAACCCATTGTCGGCGATTCCCTTCAGCACGTGACCAACCTTGTGCGACACCGTCAAGTAACTGTCCACTTCACGGAAAAGAAGCAAGACGTCCTGAATGTAGGAAATCTGTGGTTCTGTGGACGTTTGAACGCAGATGGATAACTCTTTCTTTTCGGCTGCCTTTCAACCTATGAACTTCTCAAACAAGGCCCTATGTTTTTCGTTGAAAGCGTCCCAACTTCCAATCCCCAGCTCATGGTTCTCGCACCATACTTTGGCCGTCCCTTTGAGATAATACAGCACGCTAGTCAGCATCAGCGTAGGGTCCCTACGACTGATATCACCGATGCGTTCATAATCGGCAATCCAACCTTCAACGTCAACTTCATGTCTACCGCAGAACGTCCCTGATTCTTTAGGATGCGTA
The DNA here is from genome assembly GCF_023375885.2 of Dermacentor andersoni. Lineage (NCBI taxonomy): Eukaryota > Metazoa > Arthropoda > Arachnida > Ixodida > Ixodidae > Dermacentor > Dermacentor andersoni. The sequence goes on along the minus strand of NC_092817.1, from coordinate 195,782,729 downwards.
AGGACGATCATTGAAGTTGTTGTCGTGGCAGGTACAGGCGTCGTACAGGACGGCGCAGGCGTGGTCATGGTCTCGTCTGTCATCATGATGACCACGACTCGATGACCACTGCGGAGCTCCGTTGTACTGCTGTCCTGGTACTCCGCAGCTCCACCAAATACTCTTTTTTTCGCTGTGTTCTGCACTGTCAGCACTCATTCCCCAAAAGAAACTTCTCGTTTCACATGTTATACCGACCTTTTTTTTGACATTCGCGCACGTGGTTAGCACATTGTGCTTATCTTTCTTTAAGGCGAAGCCTTCTTTTACTTTTCTCTCGACTTTCCGGGCTCTGCTGCTATGGTCTTGCTAGCGCGCGCCGCTGGGTTTCTTGCAACATCACCAGATGGCGCTCGCCTCCTGATCTTGCTTGGAAGATCGGTGGGGGTATGAAAACAGCGGAGGCGTAGAAAAACAAAGTTCACAATGAGGGTTCAGAAAAAAAATTTAATTAAATTATGGGGTTTTACGTGCCAAAACCACTCTCTGATTATGAGGCACGCCGTAGTGGGAGGCTCCGGAAATTTTGACCACCTGGGGTTCTTTAACGTGCACCTAAATCTAAGTACACGGGTGTTTTCGCATTTCGCCCCCATCGAAATGCGGCCGCCGTGGCCGGGATTCGATCCCGCGACCTCGTGCTCAGCAGCCTAACACCATAGCCACTGAGCAACCACGGCGGGTAGGGTTCAGAAAGTTTGATTATGGGAATTCATGGGGGGGTTTTTACTTTTACTTTTTTATTTTTTTGCATAGGTCATTATACTCATAGATATTAGGCAGTACCATAACAAAAGCTTGGAAGCATAATCCACCACCCCTTTCTAAAGGGGACGCTCATTCCATCCATCCATCCATCCATCCATCCATCCATCCATCCATCCATCCATCCATCCATCCATCCATCCATCCATCCATCCATCCATCCATCCATCCATCCATCCATCCATCCATCCTTCCGTCCATCCCCCTAATTAAATTAAATTGTGGGGTTTTACGTGCCAAAAGGACTTTCTGATTATCAGACACGCCGTAGTGGGGCACTCCGAAAATTTGGACCACCTGTGGGTCCTTAACGTGCCCATTAATCTACGTGCATGTATGTTTTCGCTTTTCACCAGCCATCCATAGCTGCTTACTTTCTGGAACGTCGAACGTGAAGGTCGGGCCCTTGCCGTATTCTGTAAAAAAACATTCAACACACGGTCAACAACCGCAGGGTGAACGCCACTATCGAGAGAAAACAAGAATTCATAAGCGTAACGTAAAAAAACCCCAAGAAAACTCTCCAAGGTGGCAGTCTAATTGTCTTTCAGTAAACACCAGAACAATGTCACTGATAATAGGTGCCACACACAAACCTATGCAAACGCCATATTTTTGTACAAAAATATTACCACAACATGAAACGAAAGTAGAATCCAAATTAAACGAGAACTCGAGAAAAGCTTCTGTCGAAACACCGCACTCCTCCGTGAAGCCTTGTTCGTCATTGTCACAAATTACGCACTCTTTTACGCGCTTAAGAACCTGAGCGTGCGCTAGAGAGTAGTACAGGGTTTCTATGTCTGCACTGAAGGCACTGTGAATGTTCGTCAGTTTCCTTTCCAAGCACTTGCAGACTCAATCACAATTTGCAACTCTGAATGGGTCCGCAACTTTTAGGCACTCAAGATTTTTTTGCAGATGCCTCGATGCATTCCGCTACCAGCTTCCTTTTTCAGATAACACGGCCCGCAATGGCGCTCCAAGATTGTGCGATTTTACTGAAATTAAAACTTGCAATTGCTGTCATTTAGCGATATAGTGGCGCGAGCATCGAATGACACTCCTATTTCTTGCGCCCCACTTCCGTTTCACCTCCTGAGACGACCGGAGACAAAATTCAATATAAATCAGAAAAGAAAAGAAAAACCATAGCGCAGTACAAAATTCATTGGTTTCATTACAGATAGGGCACCAGAGCGTAAGTTACTTACGAGTTTAGCTTCTGAAGTGTCTCGAATAAGTAGAATTATTAAGAAATCACTGAAGTGACAAGGGACAAAATTCAAAATAATTGAGAAAAAATGGAAAAAACATAGTACAGACAAAAATTAATGGGTTTCATAACAGACATATCAGAGCATAAGTTGAGCTACTGAAGTCACTGGAATAATAAGAATTATAAATAACTAATTACCGCATACCAAACGCGAAATTGTAGATTCTAGAGACCCGCCACGTGAGCACGACTTTGGCGATGTTCCTGGAAACCCCGAAGTAGAAAGCGGAAGTAATGTCGTCCCTAATGACGTCACACAAGAAGGTGGCACGATATTTAACCAGCTAATTATGGAAAACAGTTGCCACCGAGTTCGGTTCGTGCGTGGCGTTCTCCTAACGTTAACCTAAAGAACGACGCCGAGATGGGAGTGCCACTACGAGACACCTAAATCAAAGATTAGGGTCGCCTACCATTTTGTTTTACACCAGCAGCGAAACGCTGCAAATTCTTCTTCTGTAACAGATAATGGGCGTGTTCATTTATTTCCGCACTTTTTACCTGAAGTGCGCTGGAATTTTTAAGTGCTGCCAGTGCTTTTTGGGAGAACACTCAGAGTCCATAATCCCGAAAAGCCACACACAAAACTCGGGCCCATAGTGGCCACATCCATCCACATGATTCACACCATTCAGATGCCTGTCTACGAGTCGTACAACGAGTACAGCCAGTCATCTTTGGGCCGCAAAGAGCGCACAAAGGAAGTGTGATAGAGCAGAAGCGAGTGTACTTGAACGAAACAGGTTGTTGGAAGCGCCTCCAGCTGCACATATGTAGAGTGCACCCTACAGGCGCGTCCGACGCTGCTTCCACAGCCACCGCCCCTAGGGCTGCCCTATCTGACGACGTTATCCGATCTCGCGAGATAGCAAATGCAAGGACTGGCGCTCACTGAAGCCTCAGCAGTGCCTCTCAATCGCTGCCACAGATGGCTACCACACTACATCTCGGGCGACGAGGTGTGCACCGAGTAACCGGCTCGGTGAGGGGCGTCAATTGGCGCCCGACGCGGTTTGCCGATGAAGCCGCCTTGAATTATTATGCCTGCAGCGTGTGCCACGTTCTTCGAAGCAAGACAATCAGGCTTCCCTGTTTGCATGGCTTGTGCGGGCGGTGTCAAGCTGGCTGTATCATCCGTGATGGCGGTAGCGTCTGCCCGCTGGACGGAGAGCCATTTCGCAAGGACGAGTGCCAAGAGGTGCAGCTTACAGCCAGGAATAAGCGGGACCTGAAGGTAAAAAAATCCAGCATCTCCCTCCGCCTCAGCAACGAGGGTGTCAGGCTTGTCTTCTGAGCGTTTGTGCTGTGTTTGAGTGCAATCTGCGGGAGCGTTTCGTGGCTAGAAACGTTGGTTATTTTCATGCTATATTCATTAAGGTGCACCGTGAATTCGCATATATTTCTTGCTTTTACTGCGAACAACACTTGTTAGTCAAGGAATTGGCCTGAGCGTGTGTCTGTCCCCGGCTGAGCAGATATTCTGGGCTGTGGCGAATGATGGGCTGGAGGAAGAAAAACACAACCTTCGCCTTGTTTGAGCGTTGTCAATGTAGACGGCGCCATGCTTCCTTTCTCTCTAATCTGTATATGTATACAGTAGCTCTAGCTTTCGCAAAATCTCCACTCCCTGACAGGCACCGCTATAAGCAACGCGTGTCCTAATTTATACTTAACGAAAGAAACAAGGAGTGAACCTAAATGTACCAATAAATTGTTCGCACCACGGAAATCTGCTCATGTAAAAAATTTGAGCGTCAGCGGTTTAGCCGAAAGAGTGAAGTGTCATCATCTCTACGGCTTCTTTATTTCGATGCACATGACGCAGATGGCAGCCAGTCATTAGCAGACGTATTTGTGTCAGTGTGTATGCTATAGAACTCTTCGACTATGTTTCACACGGACATACATTACAAATGCATCCGCGCTGCAGGTGTCTTAGAGGGGCTATGGCATTGAGCTGCTAACTACTAAGTCGCAGGATCAGATTCCGGACGCTCCGGCAGCATTTCGATGCGGGAAACATGCAAAACGTCCGCCTAAAGGTCTACTAACTCCAGTAGCTTTCGTTCCTCCGTTTTGTCCCACAAATGTAGCTTGGCTTTCGCTATCACAGTGCCGACCGCTTGTTTTCCCGGCAAACGCGCTAATCTGGACTCGCTCATCCGCACGTGCTCTAGCTCCTATCACCGGTTCAACTTTGCGCACGGTCCAATCTCCGACGAAGACAACTGTATAGTCCATCTCACAAGTTGGTTGAAGCACTGTGAAAACTGGCCGGATTTCAACCAATCAGAAAGTCCTCAGCGTTGTATTAGTCCGTGTTCGCTTTCAACAGTGGTCTAATCGGTTGAGCGCCTTTACCGCGAAATCGTGCGAGTCTCCGCGGACGCAAGTTGGAATCCAACTACGCCGAGCTCAAAATTTTTTGACGATTTTTGTTACGTTGAGCTTATTTCGCTGCCTAGCGCCAAATACATCGCACCGCAATGTTTGAGTAATACTTTTGTTGGTTTGCGTTCTGTAGCGTACTTACCGGGCGCCCACGACCTACCATTGCTCCTCACGGAAGCCACTAACGTGTACAGGTAGCCCGTTTCTTGTAAGGTTACTTTTGATTTTATGGGTATTACATCGTTCTACATCGAAACTGGACTTGGCTCGCAGCTCGGGACTTCGTGGCGTGGTCCATCAGCAGAACACGCTAAGCGGCAAAGCCAGCTTTCTCACGAATGGCTTCGAATCTATCTTCGAAAAAATCGGTGTACAAGAGCCAGCTAAGACGGCTCTAACTGTAGGCCGGGTTTCATTTAGTTGTCATAATTAAATCGTTTATCGCGGAGTTGTAAACGTTCCACAGTGCCCGTCTGCCGTGAATACGTGGGTTTTTACGGGAGGAGCAAGGTTACAAAAAAAAAAAAAAGGCTGTAACTTGTTCTTTACCAAAATTATACAAACATACTTTATCACATTTGACCGCTGAAACGACTACATAACCGTGGGGTGTTTATCTCAGCTGGTATCATGGGTAATTATCAGTCGCATTATTGATACAAATAACATGATGCCGTCGCTACGCCATCCAAGCCGTATCACAAGATCACTATGAAACGAGCAGCCCCATGTTTTCACGATGCCTCTTTATTGCACAAGCAGGTTTATCCAGCAACCGTCACCATGCCACAGCGCAAAATAAAACAAAGAGAGAAGAAAATTACAGTTGTGTAACTTGTGAAGAGATGTAGTACGCGTAACAGGAGAGGTTTTCATTTGTGCACTTAAAAGAGATACATATAAAATACACAGGCTTCTTTGAGAAAGTTGTCTGTATTATGTATACGTGGTCCGCAGGGGATCGCACTTAGTGCAAGAAAAGCTGTTAGAGAACCGTCAACTTCAGTCATTGCAGATTAGCACTAAAACTTTTGCAGTTCTTTCGGTAATAAACATGAATTCTAACTGCAAAGAACCAACCAACTCAAATTATGTGAAACAAGAAGAGCACCGCGAAAAGTAGAAATGCAGGCTCAAGGCATTATTGCTACTTCACATGACCGTCCTGAACATAACGATTTTCACACGAACGTTTGACGAAGCTCATAAGACGGGCTCACACCTTATCTCGTGCTTATACAACCTGCTGTCACCAACCTGCTTGAGTTACCAAGCGAGTTTGTTCGGCAACTACGAAGCCACAACAAAAGAAAAAAAAAGAAAAGAAAAAATAATAAATTAAGGTGTACTACTGTGTACCCTATTGTAGAGCCCTTCTGGACGGAACGTCTCCGCGGAAAGGTATTTAAAGAAAGATTCGTAGAATGAACCAAATACACACAGAATGCACAGGCTGTCTTCATGAAGGTCATCACAGGGGCTCGAACCCGGGGTGGTCTTCATCAGCAGATATTGTGCAATCGCTACTCGTTGTGTCCTCTCCGAGGCTCAGCACCACTGATTCAAGGCGGCCAACATCATCAACAATGATGTGATCCACTTTCTTCATCGAATCTTCGTCTAGAACGACCTGTACGTACTTCCAGCTCTCAGCACTCCCTTGCTGCATTTCATTCCATGCCAGCGGCTACACGTCTTGGATCTTGGATGTCGTGTTGTCGCTGGCCACGAAAGCTTTGGGGTCATCCGGTGCGAGCTCTTTTGCGTTCAGATAAGTGATTGGGTGGCATGCGTACAACGAGGTGGCTTCATGCTGCAGCGATACAGTCAACTCCGTCTCCACACGTGCTAGTGTTTTCGACGAGCTTCATGAGCTCAGCCTTTACCATGTCCTGGCTGTATGTAGCCTTTGCAGAAAGCCAGTACTGTATTAGCGTTTTGAGGGTGCTCATTCGCGGCACCTTTTCCTGCTTCAAGAAATGATAAGGTACATTGACCATAACTATAAAACTTCAAGGTGGTAGAAAAGGTAGAAATTCCTCGGTGAATCACTTTTACTAGTGCTCTCCATTCATCTCCTCGTCATAATCGCATGAGCTCCTTTTTTTTTGAGCGAAACACTTTCTAAGCATCTTCAACAAAGCCATTTTCATTGCCGCTGTGGGTCACAATAAACTTGCCGCCTTTGCCAATGGGGAATTAGAGGCCCGTCGACAGTGGGGTTCAACGCGCCTTATGTAGGGTATCTACACTTTCGTCAACCCACAATTGACTACTCGTGTGGCAGGCGCTGGCCCACGTTTCTTGGGCCAACTGTGATTTCATGCTGTCTAAACTATGATTCCCGCACGTCGTCATATCAAGATTGTGACTTTATTTTATTTTGCATTTACCATCTACCTTCGTGGCATCGGATGCTTACCCTACTGCTGGTAAGATCACACGACGTGCATTTTTTTTTTCTTCTGCCCAACTTCTTCGATGCCTTTCTTCTCCTTTGTCCCATTCCCTGCAGAGCGGCATGTAGGCGAAAATACGCTGGCTAAACACTCTTCATTTTCAATAAAGAGCTTTCTCTCTCTCTCTCTCTCTCTCTTGTATCGGAAGCCGAGCCCCTTCAACATTATGTCCATATAGTTGCCTTCTACATAGACGGGAGCTCTTTGTCCCCTTCAAAGTGGCGCATAAACTTGGCGATTATGGGGATCACGTTTCTCCGAGAAAAAAAAAATTGTGCACGACCCTACCTGACACCCCTGGGTAAAAGTCGTCCAGCTTCCTTTTGCCCTCACAACCTCATCCGCCAGAATGCTTCTTCGGTGTCAACACTCTGCCCGCCTTTTCTTTCTCCGACACTCACTCGTACAGCGTCCACTCGCTCACCTCCGTGAGTTCCGCTGTCCTCTTGACCAGACATTCATGCTGGCTCCTTATCCACGCTCTTTCCGAAGAGATTCTAAGACGTTTAAAGCTAACGTCTTCACCTCTTTCGGGAAACCTTGCACTTTTAAAGAACGGTGCGCACGATATGCGACCGCTTCGGCGGACGCCATGTCTTCTAATGACGGCGCACTACTTCGCAAGAAGCCTCCGCTTCGATATTTTTGCGTTTGCTTCCCACGATCGTTTAGCTGCATGCAAGAAAGCTCCGAGTACTTTCTGAGCAATAGGCTCAAATCCGTGCTGAACCCGTGGATTGATTTCCGGCATATTTGCAACAGAATATTCGATTGTGAAGGTACTATTTCTTCAACAGTCCTGTCGGAAAGTAGAAAAAAGAAAATGAAAAGAAAAAAAAAATTCAATACCAAAGTCAAGGAGCTTCAAAAAATCAAGATGAAAGCCTCCTAGTCGGTCTTAAATTACACCAATACGTACAACGATACGTACTTAGTGATCAGATTAGGGAACAGAACGTGCAACGAGCGAGCTATTTGGCGTTGCGCTGGGAAACCGCTTCCGCGCGCTTCGTAGCTTCCACCCTGGTGCAATGAGCTTGTGAGATGGCGTATAGACGATGGCGTCGTCGCCTTTGCAAGCTGTTTTTCTCAGTGGCACGCCCTCCACCAGGGTCCCGAAATCCACATTTGCTGGTTGTTTATCGCCTTTCCCGCGGCCTCGCGAGTGTTGTTGTCTCTTCTTCGTGACCATCACTGACACGCCTGTCACTGCGTCCCGACGTGGCGGTCTTGGCTTCCTGCTCTTTTAATGCCTTCAGTATTCTATCTTAACTTAACACAATTTGTATGACTTTATCACCGCTTTTGGAGGCCGATCCCAAATATTGTGCACTCTAACAACTCGATAAACTACATGGCGAAGCGGTATCACCGTGCAGTGATAATGGTGATAAGGGTAGCGTTTCTGTGTTCTCTCGTGACTGCAAGCGGCCTCAAGCGCTCTCGTTAAGACGGGGCTAAAGAGTCAGAAGCGGTCGTTTGAGACGCTGCACGGAGTTGTGAACTGGTCCTTGAGGAAGTAGAGCTCGAAGTACCGGCTGGCTCTGGCGTTGGAAGGGGAGCGCCATCCATAACCCATAGTGCACACACACAGTGACACAAATAACCACCTCCTAAAGCATGCTAAACACATTGTTGGATATCAGTTAGGGTTGGTTCATCATAATCCTTATCATCTTCCGAGCCAGCCCTCTTCGCGTCTGGCTTTTAAGTGTAGCGAATATGAACTCCTATAGGGAGAGTCAACGCCTGTATCACGGTCTTTGTCACAAGTGCAAAACCGGTAGTTGAGGACAATGTGTTGATGCAACGCTGCAGAAACCTCCCTCAAATTCGCACCTGACAATGTTAAGCACTTTTCAAAAAACGATGTACTGAGTTTAGTAGTGGTCAGTTGCCGCAAAATGTTTTGTAATATCCCTAGAACTGGCTCCAAATTACAGGTAGCACTATCAATAGCATGCTTTAATGAATTGACATAATTTATGGAGATTGATATCGATACTGTCGGTTGTTTTAGGCAGAAGTATCGATAATATCAGTCGCTCACTTTACCGAGTTTGACGAAAACGTAGGCTTCGTATTTTGGAACCCCAAAGGTTGTCCCGGGTGCCTAAAGACAACAGGTGAGCGCTCAGACCCAAGGACACCAGAAGGCGCATGTACACGAACACAGCCCTGTCCATGTGTGTGCTCTATGAGGCTCCGGACGTCGTTGCGCCTTGATTGTGCTACACTTGCCTCTTCCCGGTATAGAAAGCTGAGAAATAGATGTTCCTCCTCATTGTCACCTGGTCTATGACTTGTGTTTTCCTGTGCTAAGTCTCATTCTGGAACTTCAGTAACTTGCCCAGCTTTCCATAGCACCCTCAGTGCTTTTACTGTGTGTCACATTCTACAAACGTACTAACGGGTGAAAAATTACTGTTCGTGTTTGTGTACTATTTCGGTAACCACCGATGGAAAAACCGCGCGAACAACATTCATGTGTAGGCATGATGCGCTTTTATTTTTCTTCTGGAAAGCATGAGCAGTGCAAGTGTCCCACAGGCAGATTTTTGCAGTTCGTATTTATTATACAAAGGAGTGCCCAGTAGTGCCATAAGTGACGCAAGTTGCCGTAAGTAAGTGACATAAGTTGCCAGTGACTTAGTGCCATAAGTGACGTAATTTTATTGCTAAGCATTGCATTCGGGTCGAAAGAAAAGTCGTGTTGTTGGCTTATTTTACCTGGTCTTTGATTGAGGAATAAGCCTTTCTGCGAATGTTTTCTATGTGCTGCTGCAAGAGCCGGCTACCTTGTGTTCCCCTTGCCACCAAGTTGTGGCCAAGTGCAAAATAATGTTATAATGTGTATTTCAACTTTTAGTACAATGTTATTCTTGTTCCGCCATGTCTTTTTCCATTTGTTCAGCAGTAATGAACATGTCACACATTTCATATATTTTCGTGCAGATTTATAACTGAGCTCTTTTTTTTTGGTATGGCTCTCAATGAAAAAAATGTTAGCATTTTATTCTATTTTTTAGGTATGTTGCGTGTCATTGTTTTTGCCATTACCAGTGAGTTTTCCCTTTTTATAGTTGTCATGACTATGTCATACATGTCGTCCAATTTTGTGCAATATCTTAGTGCATATATCAGAAGCTCGTCTGCATTTCAGTCTTGAGGGCGTGATATAAAAATCTTGTTTCTTTATGCGAGTGTACATGAAACGGCCTTCGCGTTTTCTAGCGCTTTCTTTTGTTATTTCACCGTCTGTGAGCTTTTGTGTTTAGTACTCTTGTGTATGTCATGCAGCTTTCACTTTTGCTCATTTTTTGAGCGTGTATCACACCACGTTATAAGAAAAATCTGTTTCCGGAAACGAAGTCAATAAAGCGAGACTAAACATCTGTTGTGTTGGAAGTGGAAAATTTTTATGTCCCGGTACATGCTGGTTTAATATAAGTATGGACAAGACTGCATGCGTGCCAACGCATAGCCCACGGCGCACCACGCGCCAGCTCGCAAGCAATGCCAATGCGCTGCGTAGCGCGCGCATTGCTTGCGAGCTGGCGCGTGGTGCGCCGTAGCACGCGCGCGATAAAAAAAAAAAGAAAAAAAAAGACGCGCCGCGTACAGATAAAAAAAAAAAAAAAAGCGGCGTGCGCGACATGGAGAAAACGTGAAAGTGATCGGAGCGGGTCGGCATAATAAGAACAAAAAGAAAAGAAAAATGTTTGGGAGAGGAGGCGCCGCGCGGCTGCTATTCCTGTTACCATCACAACGTAAACAATCGTGTGCGCCGCCATTTCGCTTCTGCGTCGCCCATTGGTTAGGGCCGTAACTGAAGGGCACCTTGGCGCTAGCGTCGAAAGAGCGTCTGCTCGAAAACAGCCAATGGCAGCCATGCAGAGATTCACCCCCCTGGTTGAATCTCGCGTCCGCGAGCGAGGAACGCGAGTCGGATTACTCATTATGTCATTGTTAATTTATTTAGTAAGCGAATGTTCACATGTTTATACAGCCGATAAAACTACTATCCTTAGTTCGGACAGCTATCTGCGAATTTGCCGTCACAATCGATGCTTCTGTTTTCGGGCGTAATTGAGAATTTTTAATGTCATTGTCCCTATAGGACAAACTCGTAGCGAAAGTGCTTTCTCAGATATTTCAAGTATTTGGTGCAGCTGGCTTACTAGATATCTCCATGTATCATAAGCGATACATTTGCCCCGGTAACGCACATTAATGAATGTTTCAAAAGTTTTATTATGTCTAACAACCGAAATACATAGCACACTATTGATTCGTACATCACTTGTGTCATACAACGTATCTTTTCTCTCTCTCTCTCCCTCCCTCTCTCTTTAAGGCTTACTGCTGGAACGAACCCCAGGGATGCGATTTCATCGGCCCTCTGGCGGCGCTCCTGCAACACTACGAGGCGGAATGCACTTTCCACGCGTTCCCGTGTCAACAGTGCGGAGAGGTCATTGTTGCTGATAGGCTAGCTGCGCACTACATTGGCGGTTGCAGCAACAGGTCGTCAAACGTGACAATTCCAAAGTTTTCAAGACCAGGTGGCCCTGCCATCACTATGCATGACGTCACTGCGGTCCAGCGCGGAGCCGCCGAGTCAGTGAGATGCCTACATGAGGCGGATGGGATCGCGACGCTTCAGCGTAGGATCAACGAACTAGTGGGGTTGGTCAGAAGCCTAAGCGCCCAGCAGGAAAAGATGGAGGAGGATATGGAGAAGCTAGAAGGGGAGAAGCAAGCGGCTAACCTTGGGACTGGAAACGACAAACGTGGCTAGACTGCGGCCCTCAAAGATGTCTCGGCGCATGCTCAGGTTGATATAGTGGAGGAATATTCCCGGTCACGGATAGGTGAGCAGACAGTCATAGCAAGTTCTCGCGTTATACGTCAACAGTGGCGGAAGGAGACGACGAATTTCCTTCGGAATTTCAAATACTGCCCTAGCGATTCGCTCTTGGGTCTCTATAGTTCATATTCACTAAAATAGACAAACAGCAGGTCCCGTCTACTTAGTGGTTCCAGCACCAAATAGAGAGACAAGGAGACTGCAGACTGTGGTTGCTCTTGTAGGTTAAGCAGCGCAAAAGTGAATGAAATGATTTGTGCAATTACATCAAACGCCAATAAAAGTTGGTTAAACAGATCAACTAATATGTCGTAGCCACAACATAGAGACTCACGAGAGATAAGCCGACCACGTATGTATTCACTCTCACCGATCAGGAACTGTCCAGAGATTATCCGGAGCCATGGTTTTCCCAGCGAGAACCACCACCTTCAGATTCAAGGTGTACCACCTAATGACATCGATGGCTGCAGAACTTGCAGCTGTTCGCGCTGTATTCCGTCTGGTTAGCCAAGAACAACGTCGAACATGGTCAATATTCAGTGACTCGAAGGCAGCACTGTAGTCTTTGCTATCAGCCCTGCGGCAAAGACTATTCGAACAGCTGGTAATCAAGATTAGACAACTAATCAATGCATTGGCGGAGAAAAGACACCACGTGACATTCAAGTGGTTTCCAAGCCACTGCGAGGTCAGAGGTAAACAACACGCTTGCAACGCTGCTTGGTCGGATCATCGAGGTAGCAAAGATGAATCGATATCATTATAATGAACAGATGCCGTTATAGAACGTGGAGTGTTCACACGAGATATCGCTTTCTCCAAGTCGATGAAACATCCACCTAGACTCTTCCCTCCGCCTTCCCCTCCCAGCTGGACTCGGTTGACGCAAGGCTACCCTGCTTTGCTAGATACGGCTCGGAGTGGCTTTTATGAAGTATTTTGCCTTTCAACTCGGATTGCCGACAACACCGCCTGAGATGAGTCTGGTGGCGAGGAGAACCTTGAACACGTTATTTGTGACTGTCCTCGCTAATACAGAGACTATACAGAATATACAGAGGCGAGCGATCACAATCTCGATAGCGTTTTTTGATGAAGGACTGTTACCAGGGGACATAATTTTAGTATGCGGACTTAACAAGCCATCCCAGCTGAGGGCGACGAAGGCACTGTTGCAGTCGTTAAGGTCAAGAAGCGGCTCTAGCCTAAATTGGTGTTCATTGTGCTATAAGTACTACTGCGCTGAGATAGTATGGGGTGATAATGAATGACTGTGATTTTGTGTCTGAGCCCCCTGTTCTCTCTTTCTCAGTTTTCTGCTTCCCGTGCTCGCTTTCTCCAGTGCAGGGTGGCATAGCGGATTTATCCTTCTGGTTACTTTCCCTCACCTTCAACTTCTTTCTGCCACTTGGCTCAGAGTGTATTGGAGCCCAGAGTGTAATGTTACGAAAAAAGTGGCCGGGAACACGTCGGGACACGAGGGCATCACAAGAGCCAGCACAGAACAAGCACCAATCTACCGCACGTTGTTGGAGCATTGTTATGCACATTTACACAGGAAACGCTCTTTGGGAACACGAAGAAATCTGAGGCTGGTATTACCATTGGCTTGCACCATATTACCTGAACGGAAGGTACAAGTAAGAGTTTGGAGGAGACCTAATACTTGGAATGGGAATAGCTTCCGTACTGATAGAACCAGATTCAATTTCTCAGGGACCGGCACTTCTTTCAGTCTTGGAGTCTCGTGCGGGTCACCGCGACTCGATCAAATAAGAGAATTCGGACGTCACCTTTTATTTATTTTCTGGATTTACTTTTCATGACGTTTAAGAGCGTCCGCTGCAGGCATTTTTTCGTCTTTTCCCGCATATCACGTGAAAAAATCTAGTTACTTAAATAAAGTGTCATTGAAAGCGCGCAAAAAAGGCGGCTTTGGCTCGTGCAGACTCGCTGTTGTTGATTTACTGTAGCCTAACAACCATTAAGCAAATTGCATGTTCTACCACTATAACAAGGAATTCATACTGCTAGATTTAATGTAACAAGTTGATTCCTTCTTTCCTTCATGACGTTTAACCTTTCCTAACCCCCCTCACGCTATACTTGACCTCGCAGCCTGTGAAAACTTTGAATAAATAATAAAGAAATGAAGCTTTGTGAATGCTTTTATTGTCATAGTAGTGACGGTGAAGACAGCAGCAAAACCGGGAATGACGAAACTAGCGCTTTACTTGGTTAACTTGCCCTTCAAAAACAGACCACACTTAAAGAACGGTGACAGCGGCGAGCGCGGTCGGCGGAAACAGTGGGCCATCGTCAAAAATCTGATCATCGGGTCAAACATGTAGGCTTTTATACATCAGTCATCGAAGGTCCCCGAGAAATCGCTGGCGCCCGCGTGTCTTCCTGAAAGTTCTAGACCATTCACGTCGCGCATGCAGGAAATGAGTTTACACAAGGTTCGGTGACCACAGAGAGCAAAAAGAACCATCGATGACATTCGAGAAACTTCCGATACGTGCGGGCGTGTCTCGCGCTGAGCGATAACATTTGTTAAAAGTGAAAGCGGTCAGCCGAAAAAGACAAACAAGTACAGGTGTGAATTCTCCCTCTCAAAAAGCATCGTCCCGATGCTGCAAACCAAAGACGAGAGGTAAAAACAAAAAGGACACTTATTAAAGAAAACCGACGAAACAACAAAGAAGCAAAGTATAAAGTAACACAGTCCAAAAAAGAAGTCCAACGTTCAGCTATGGAAAATCCCAAAGTTCGTTAGCGCTGGTAGAACGGCTTAAGCCGCACATGCACTATTTCAGGTCGTGAACGGCGCCACTATGATAGCGAAATGCCATCTGGCACGACCTCGTAGTCCAGTGCGCCAATGTGTCGCATGACCTTGTAGGGCCCGAAAGAGCGACGTATTAGTTTCTCAATAAGACCTCGTCGGCGTATGGGGGTCCAAATCCAAACATGGTGGCCGGGCTGGTACTCATCGTAGCGGCGTCGAAGGTTGTAGCGTCGGCTGTCGGATCTCTGCTGGTTCTTGATCCGCCGGCGCGCGAGCTGTCGGGCTTCTTCGGTGCGCTGGAGATAGGTGGCGAGGTCAAGATTGTCTTTGTCGGTGACGTGCGGCAGCATTGCGTCGAGAGTCGTCGTCGGGTTCCTGCCGCCAACAAACTTGCACGGCGTGATCTGTGTTGTTTCTTGCACCCCCGTGTTGTAAGCGAAGGTTACGTACGGCAGGAAGGTATCCCAGGCCTCGTGTTCGACGTTGGCGTACATTGCTGCCATGTCGACGAGGGTCTTGTTCGGGTAATCCGTAACACCATTCGTCTGTGGGTGGTAGGCCACTGTACTCCTGTGGCTTGCCTGGCTGTATTGCAGGATGGCTTCGGTGAGCTCCGCTGTAAAGGCCGTTCCTCTGTCGGTGATGAGGACTTCTGGGGCGCCATGTCACAGGATAATGTTCTCGACGAGGGATTTCGCCGCTTCGGCTGCGCTATCATTCGGCAGAGCTTTAGTTTCCACGAAGTGGTTGAGTTAGTCCGTCGCCACGATGGTACACTTTTTTTCTTGACATCCGAAAGGGTCGCAAGAAGTCTATCTCGATCCGCTGAAATGGTCGGCAAGGAGGCTGGATAGGCTGTAGTAATCCCGCTGGCCTTGTCGATGGTGTCTTTCGTAGCAGACAGTTGCGGCTTTTCTTGATGTAACGGGCCAGGCGGGGCCCGTTACGGGTCAGGTGGGGCCAGTAATATTTTTCCTGTATCCTCAGTAGCGTCCGGGAGAATCCGAGGTGCCTGTTGGTCGGATCATCATGTAGGGTGGGCGGTACTTTTGAGCGGAGTGTTGAGGGAACAACAAAAAGGTAGTTGGAGCGGACTGGTTAGAAGGTCTTCTTTACTAGTAGGTTGTTGCGAAACGAAACCGAAGACAATCCTCGGCTAAATGACCTAGGTATAACGTTGGTATTCCCTTCTAAATACTCGACGAGGCCTTTTAGTTCCGTGTCTTCTCACTTGTGTTCAGCGAATTCTTCCGCACTTATTATTCCAAGGAAGGCATCGTCTTCCTCGTCGTCTTGCGGCGGCCGGTCAATGGCGGCGTGTGATAGGCAGTCAGCATCAGAGTGTTTTCGTCCGGACTTGTAGGTTACAGCGATGTCATATTCTTGCGGCCTGAGGCTTCACCACCCCAGTCATCCTGAAATGTCCTTTAATTTCGCTAGCCAACACAACGCGTGATGGTCGCTGACGACTTTGAATGGCCTGCCATATAGGTAAGGGCAGAATTTCTCTGTAGCCCAAATCATGGCGAGACATTCTTTTTCAATCGTAGAATAATTGCCTTTCGCTTTTGACAGCGACCGGCTAGGGTAAGCTATCCCCCGTTCAAGTCCGTCTTTCCACTGGACTAGGACGGCACCCAGGCCTACGTCGAAGTGCGCAAGTACCGGCGGCGACTGCATGCGTCGTTTGAGTTTATTGAATTGCATCGGCCTGCGGCGTTTCCCATTTGAACTCGACGTCACATTTTGTTAGATGTGTCAGCGCTTCAGCGATGCGTGAGAAGTCCTTGACAAAGCGCCTGTAGTAGGCGCACATGCCAAGTATTCTACGCACTGCCTTTTTTTTTCTTGATATGATATAAGGAGATGTTGGCGCACAATTTAAGGCGCCGGCTACTCCTCATCTCTTGAGTGGTTCCGTCATACATCGTACAGTGTTCAAGATTACATATCAAATAGTCTTTTCACACAAGCACCAGGACTTGTCACGCAACGTTTCCACAGGAAGACTATGACTTAAGGAACACATGGTACATACA
Organism: Dermacentor andersoni; assembly: GCF_023375885.2. NCBI lineage: Eukaryota > Metazoa > Arthropoda > Arachnida > Ixodida > Ixodidae > Dermacentor > Dermacentor andersoni. The sequence continues at coordinate 195,766,093 of NC_092817.1, read as the reverse complement.
ATATATCAGGTAAATGTCTCCACACTTATGTAGATGAAAGTCTCAAAAGTAAAAACGATACTGTCGCCTATTAACACATGGTCTAGTCAGCGGGTGGTACACATATCGTGTAAATGCACTATCACATACAGTCACAACAGAACAGTCAACATAACATAATTCACAAACAGATGCATATATACAGTGACATTGAAATAAAGGGAACAATGAAAGCGCTAATAACGCCCAACAATGCCGCTGTCTTCAAGAAAAGCCTTTAGTGCTTAAAGCACTCTTCTGCAAGGCCATTGTTGGCCAAGGGCCCAAAAGTTTCCTTAAACTGAAAGGTCTGTAGTCTATTTTAGTTAGCGCTGATTTAAGTCTGTATCTTGGAGTGTCGTGATGTGGGCAATCTAGAAGGAGGTGATATATATCTTCGTCTACAAATCCACAATCACATTCCGGGATTTCCGCACGGCCAATTCTGTGTAAGAAATGCTTTGTGTAGGCAGTGCCTAGCCTTAATCGATGATTAAGGGTTTCCATAGTTCTATCTAATCACAATGAATATTTGAAGTAAATAAATGGATCAATATGGTATAAGTCCGAGCTCTTAGAATTCTGGTCAAACCAAGTGTTTCTAGACATGTTGAGAGACGTTGTCCTTATAATGCAGCGTAATTCCTCCTTTGATATTGGAAGCGGAGCCGTATCATCTTTGAGGTGCGCTTGTCGTGCTGCTTCATCGGCTGCTGTGCTGCCAGGAGTGTCGCAATGCCCTGGTATCCACTGGAATGCTATTGCATGTTTCGCTTCGCTTGCCTTTGTGAGGTTTGTAAGTGTTTCATGTTGCTTCATGTACTGCAGTGACAGTATATTGCATATACTGTCACTGAATGTTTTCCCCTTTGCGTTGCAGAGTGATGTTAGAGCCGCCTGTGAATCGCTGAAAATTACCCATTTTTGCGCATCTTTACTGACAATATAAATTTTATCGCACATAGGATTGCGAACAGTTCAGCCATTGTGGACGAAGTCGCACGAGATAACTTAGATGACTCTTGTTTGTTGAGGTGCGGTTTAAAGAATGATGAAGTTGAAGAGGTTGCTGTACTGGAGCCGTCTGCATAGACGTGTGTGTATCCTGAATACCGCATATATATCTGGTATAGTGCTAGTTGTTCAGCAGCTCGAATAAACATGTCTCTTTTTCTGAATATCCCATCTACTGACAATTCGATTTTTGGAACTGTAAGCAGCCATGGAGGATATTCGATGTCTGAGTTCCAAAATTTATTTCTTGGCAAAATGTGAAGATTTTCTTGATTTTCTATATGAACATAACTTCTATCACGTTTCATTATGTCTAGAGCCAATGGGTGGTTTTTATGCTGGGTTTGAAGACGGAAATAATGTCGGCATGTTTCTGTAGTTCGCATAACTTGAAATGGTGATTGGCGAGCCTCAGCTATTACATGAGAACTAGAAGTCGCTCGTGGAACTCCTAGACACAGGCGTAGTCCTCTAGCTAAAAGTCTTTTAAGTCGCTCTTCTGACGTGTGGGAAAGTTCGTGTAAGATGGGCGCGGAATACGCAATTTTTTGTCGTATTAATGCATTACAAAAAGGCAGCATGGACGATACTGATCCGCCCCATGATGTGCCTGCAAGTCTGCGAAGTACAGTCACTATGGCATTGACCTCGTTTTCGAGTTTTTTTATGTGGGGTGCCCAGGATAGCTGCCTATCAAGTATTATGCCAAGAAATCGATGCTCTGTGACAAACATTAGAGGGTGTCCTTCCAGATTAAGAGTGAAATTTTTTAACTGCTTCCGAGTGAAGGGCAATACAGCTGTCTTTGCGTGTGATAGTACCATTCCTCTCTCTCTCAAAAATTTTTTGATTATATTTATGCCGTCTTGGAATGCAATTTGAAGTAGTTGAGCATTAGACCCAGATGTCCAAATACACACATCGTCTGCATAAAGTGAAAACTTTAACTGTGATGGCAGCCTTCTTGTTAAATCAGCCATGACGCAGTTAAAAAGGAAGGGGCTGAGTACGCTTCCCTGTGGTACTCCCTGCTTGACAACATGTTCAGCACTCTTTCCTTCACCCGTCTGAACAAATATTTTGCGACCTGATAGAAATTCAGAAATCCATCGCAAGGACCTGCCAGACAGACCAAGTTCCAACATGCTTAGCAAAACGTGAACTTACTTTGCATAAACAACTTGTCAAACTAACAGAGCGGAAGGATTCAAGGCACAAGGGCGTCTTACCAGGTTTTAACATTGGTATGATTCGAGCGACTTTCCAAGACTCAGGTACAGTTTCCTCTATCCATAAGTTATTATAGATGACTAAGAGAGCATTTGTACTTGTCTTTCCGAGGTTTCTTAGCATATTGTACGTAATGCCGTCCGGCCCAGCAGCGGACTTTTGGCGACATGATGCAATTGCACATTGAAGCTCACTTAATGTGAAAGCATGATCTAATTGAGGATGTTGGGCCCAGTAGCAAGCAGTAATTTTTCGCTTAGCCAACACTACTGAAATATCAAATTCTGCACATTGCGATGAAAAAGCAGGTCTGGAAATAAGCTCATAAAATTCATGTGTAACTAATATTTCACACGTGTCCCGAGCTACAGTAAGAGCACGAAATGGGAAGCTCTGTGTTACAGGTCCGCTTAAAGAACGAATTACCAGAAAAATTCGTGGGACAGCCGTGTGAGGAGACAGCGTGCCGCAGAAATAGCGCCAGCGCCGTTTGCCTAAATTTTCCATTCGTCTGCGCATTACATTGTGTATTTTCTGAGCGTTTCTGTATGCTTCTAAACTTCCGCTCCGTCGGTAAGCTCTTTCGGATCGGCGTCGGATGGCTCTTAGGTGTTCATATTCTCCGTCAACTGCAGCATAATCTTTTGGAATTGGGACCTTCTTTGCGCATATGTTCATATTATCCTGCAGAAATTCTGTAAATTTTTCCACTGTTGCATGTTGATTAACTTGATCCGTTAGGCGGTACCGAAAAGCTTGCCAGTTGGTTAGTCTGCTGTAACGCCTGATATCACAGTGCATGCTAGGGAGGTTAACAAGTATGGGGAAATGATCACTTCCGCGCATTTCCATATCTGTTGTCCATATCACACCATTCACTAGATCATGTGAACACAGGGTAACATCTATGCAGCTTGAGTAATTATATCCACGAAGAAATGTTGGCGACCCATCGTTTAAAACAGTCAAGTTGCATTTATCTATGGCGCACTCAATAACGTTAGCCCGTGCATCACAATGATCACTGCCCCAGATGATGTTGTGTGCATTGAAGTCGCCACATATAAATACATTAGAATGAGCTATTTTGAAGATATCTACTAGCGTTTCTGCTGAAATCCGGTTTGAAGGTTGTAGATATAGAATAATCACTGTTATACAGAGCTTGCCAAAGGATACTTTACATGCGATGAATTCCGGGAAGTCTGAATCACTGGCCTGAATTTGATCAGATGGTAGGGCCTTTCTGACGCACAGGAGCACTCTGCTAACAGCACCTTGACGAGAAGTCTTGTATATCACATAATCCGAGAGGCGAAAGTCGTCATTGATTCCCGCCTCTTGAATGCTAAGTATTGGGAAGTGGTATTGCACAAGCAGTTTACGAAAGCCAGCACACTTCCTTCGAAGACTGTTGGCATTCCACTGAAATATGGAGACATTTTTGTAGCGGTTGTTCATGTACTCCCTGCCGCAGTTTCGGCCCGGATTGTTGACACAATATGCTTCTAGAGGCAACAAGGCTTTCACTTCTGGTAGGTTGTTTGCTTGCGGCAGAGTAGATAGGATTGCCTTAAGAGCTGCGAAGAGCATTGGCAAAATCAGTTGTGTCACCGATGCTGTGGTATGTTCGCTATTAGCTGGTGTTACTTCTGCAGTAGATGAGTAAGGTCGCTGAGAGAAATGTGTGCGAGCACTGGAGCTTTCTTGTGTATTACTTTCTGCCTGTTGTCGTCTGGGTTTCCGTAGCACTGATGCATAAGACTGGGCACTTGATTGATCCTCTTGATTGGTCTCTTGATTGCACTGTTGGTTGTTCTCTAGAGGAGGAATATCTTGTTGGTGCTCTTGGCTGTGGTGGTTCCAGTGCCCGCTGAGGTGGGTGATCTGGCACTGGATGAACAATCTCAAGGTTGGGGGCGGGTTCATTGCGTCGCGGTTGTCTTCCATGGATTAGTTCATGTCGACGCATTTGTGCCGCTGCTTTTTTCTGAGGGCAGCCTGAGAAGGAGGCGGCATGGTTCCCCGCACAGTTTGCACATTTAGGTTGAAGAAGTGACTTGCACTCCTTGTGGTCATGATCTTCTGAGCATATTTTGCATCGACGTGTGCTGCGGCAGGTTTTCGCCATGTGCCCAAATCACTAGCAATTATAGCAGCGAAGTGGTGGACCTAGGTATTCCTCGACAGGGTGACTGGTGAAACCCAAGTAAATTCTTCCTGGAATAGGGAGATCGTCTCTGAAAGTCAGAATTACCGTGTGAAGTGGATGTGACTTTACTGCTCCATCTTCTTGGCGGGAATACCTTATCTGTCTGCGTGCCGATATAACTCCTGCGTCTTTCAAGAAGTCTAGGAGTTGTTCGTTTTTATACTGCAGAGGCACATGTTTTACTTTCCCAACGTTTCGCGTGTATCACTCGGGGATGAAGGGCTTGACTTCCAGGCCGCCTACACTTTAGAACATCAAAAGGCGTTTCGCCAACGCTAAGGAAGCAACGCTGACACTGAAACATCCATCTCTGTTCGTCCTGAAGGATTGTACTTTTTCTTTGGCAGCGGAAACTATTTCGGCAGACACTCGGTTTGAATTTACTTGCCAAAAAATAGTACCTTCACTTCTTGGGCGAGAATGCCTTCAGCTCGATTTTTCTTGTACGGGACCAAAGTAAATGGTGCATCTTCACTCATCTCTCTTTATCACTTAGCTCATAATTCGATGTTGTGTCATCGTACTTGCTGTCTTCTAGGCGAGGTTTCTTGCTCTCGGCTTCACCGTCAGCCATTATTCCTGAATTCGCTGAAGTTGATTCCGAGTTGTGGAGAACCAAACGTGCCGGCTTTATAAAGCTTTGTGACGCTTCCAAGGCCCCAGGCTTTTCATTACGGCCCGTAGCATCATTCATATGGTTTGTTACGTTTGGACGAGCATAAGGCTCGTGACGATGTTCTCGGCTTCCGACCACCGTAGCGGCAGGGTAATAGCCAGATCCTCAAAAAAGAAATGTCATACCTGTAAGGCGTCTGGCTCGTTGAATCTTCGCCCGACGTCTTGTTAATCAATCGTCGTCAAAGGTAACCGTAAATGTAAAAAAACCCAGAAAACTCAGAGCACCACACAAAAACAGAGACCGAACAGATACACTTCTTCTTCTTCCCTCTACGCACTGCCTTCTTGTCGATGGGCTGCCGGAACTTTGCGATGGCAGCTGCCTTCTGCGGGTGGAGGCGGACTCGAGATTTGCTGATGACGTGGCCTATGAACAGAAGCCCATCGTAAGCGAAGCGGCACTTTAATCCTGCTAAAAGCATGTCCGTCATGAGCTAATGGTATAACCTTGAACTCGTAGAGGCCGTTTGGCGTGATGAAGGTGGTCTTCTCGCGGTCGCTCTCGTCGACTTCTATTTGTCAGTAGCCACACTTGACGTCAATCGACGAGAAGTATTCGACGAGAAGTCCGTCGACGAGAAGCTGGTCCAATGCGCTGTCAATCCGCGGGAGGGGTATACGTCCTTCTTCGTGATCTTATTCAGTCGACGATAATCGACTAAAAAACGCAGGGTTTAGTCCTATTTCTTCACCAAAACTATGCGAGATTATCAAGGGCTTTAAGACGGCTGGATGATGTCGTCGTACAACATTTCGTCGACTCGCTGCCTAATAGCTTCACGTTCTCATGTCAGAACTCGATAAGGGCTTTGGCGGAATGGTCGAGCGCACTCTTCGGTTATTATGCGATGCTTTGCCACTAGTGTATGTCGAATCATCGATGACGTCGAAAAGCAGTCTTTGTATCGTCGGAGCCAACTTCTGAGCTGTTGCTGCTTAATCATGGGGAGACTTGGATCTATGTCTATGTTTCACGCCGCACAGATCACATACATAAGGTAGGCATTTCTACCTGCAAAACTAAAACATTCTCGGATTCTTTTATTCCTCGCACGTCATATGACTGGAACCACCTTCCTTCCTCAAGTGCCACAATTCCTGACCCTGTATTGTTTCGGACTGTTGTTACCGCTTCTATTGAATGATATATTGTGTTGATCACTTATTCTAACTTATCTATGTCTTGGTAATTGTTCTCTGCTGTTGCTTGCATTTTCAGTGTTATTATGTATTACCCACTCCCCTCTGTAATGCTTTGCCCTGAGGGTAAAACAAATAAATAAATAAATAAATAAATAAATAAATAAAAAGTCTGGTTTGGAAACAATGATCATTGGGGTTCATGCGGCAGAATCCGAGAGGACAAACGCATTGCTGGTTCCCACAGTTTCCTTATGAATGCAATTATCGTGCCCTTGTCCATGTTCTTCAACTCCTGGCTGAAGTTTGTCAACATCAATTTCACTTTCCCTCCGTGAAGTCAAGCGATCCCTCTCGCGATCAAAATTTCACGGTTGAGCAATAGACGTTGCTACCCTCGATGACGCCTTGTACGTCGGCGGGTGCTTCGGTACCGACGGAAATAGCAATGCTAGAGTGAGGTGGGATGCTCACTTGATCTTTGAGCACACTCAAGGCTTGGGGGCTACGAGAGCTCTACGGCGGTGCCGCTTGATCTTCCGACAGCGTTATCGACTTCGACTTCACGTCGATGATTGCGCCGCGTTGGTTCAGAAAGTCCATGCCGAGAATGACGTCTCGTGAACACTGTTGGAGGATAACGAAGGTGGCAGGGTAAGTCCGGTCATGAACGGTAATTCTCGCCGTGCAGATTCCAGTCGGCATTATGGGATGTCCTCGAGCGGTCCGAATTTGAGCACCTTCCCATGCTGTCTTAACTTTCTTCAACTGGGCGGCGATGGGTCCGCTCATGACGGAGTAGTCGGCTCCACTAAGGCGGTGACTGCGTGGCCGTCGAGAAGCACGTAGGGGTCGGTCGTTCTTTCCCTTGCGTTGCAATGAGGCCTTGGCGTCGGATCCCGGCTCCGTTGCGTTGACTTGTGACTGGTACGGGGCGTCGTCAGGTCCCCTTTCGTCGGCACATTCTTTGCTTCCAAACTTAGTCGCGATGGCGGCGTTTCCTTGATATGTCATCGAGACAAGGTTTTCGGCGTTCGACAAACAGCAACCGCACCTCCATCGGTTCCTGCTTTTAGTTTTCCGCATATGGGCTTGCAGACCGACCCCGTGCTGGGCGAGTGTATGTTTGGCGTTGCGACGACAGGTAGTCGGCGATGTCACGTGGGCGCTCTCCAAGCTGTGGACGCGGCGCGTTGACGGCGAACCCTCTCAGTCCCAAATTGTGGTATCGGCATCGGCGGTACACATGGCTGGCATCTCCGCAGTGATAGCAGAACCGGCGGTGGTCGGGGGCTCTATAAGTGTCTGTCTTCCTCGCGTAGCTGCGCTGGTCGATGGGTGGGCGTGCTGGCGGCGGCGGCAATGGACGACGGATTTGCGGTGTTACAGGGCTCTGGCGCGGGCGCAAACGGACCGTGACGGCGGGCAACGGCGGCGTAGGTCATCGCTTCCGGCACAGGAGACGGCGATTAGGTCTGTACTTCGGAAACGCCCAGTAACCGTCGAAGTTCGTTCTTGATCATGTCAGCGACCGAGGACACCTCAGGTTGCAATGAAGGAAATATTTTGCGCAGCTCTTCGCGCACCATGGCCCTGATGGTCTCTTGGAGGTCACCGGAGCCCAGTGCTTGGATGGTGCACTGTGGCGTGAGCACTTGGCGGTTGTATAGGCTAGTGCGCGTTTCCAGAGTTTTATCAATCGTTGTTGCCTCTGTCAAGAACTCAGGTATGGTCTTCGGCTGGTTGCTGATCAGTCCGGCGAAAAGTTCTTGCTTTGCACCTCGCATCAAGGAGCGGACTTTTTTCTCTTCGGACATTGCCAGGTCGGTGTGGCGGTAAAGACGGGTCATCTGTTCCGTGAAGATGGCGATGGTCTCGTTGGGTAGTTGTCCTCGTGTATTAAGCAGAACTTCGGCTTTTTTCTTTTCGGACAACGCTCGTGAAGGTCCTCAGGAGGTTAATGCGGAACAGGTTCCCCGTTGCAATGGCGGACTCCCGCTTCTCGAACCAAGTCCTCGTGACATCTCCCAAAAAGACATGCCGTAGCTTACCTTCAGAGGTCCAGTTATTGAAGGTCGAGATTCTCTCGAAGGTTTGGAGCCAGGTTTCCGGATGCTCCGACATAACTCCACGGAATGTAGGGGGCTCTTTGGGTTGTTCAAGCACGATGGGTGACGCTGGGGCTGCGATTGTGTTTCTTGAGCTGGCCACGGTCTTCCTGGTCGTAACTGGCAGAAGTCTGTGCTCCGGGTGCAGTCCTTGCAATCTGCGGCTAGCTCGCTCGTCTTGGACGACGTTGCCGTTGTCGTCAGGCTTCCGGCTTGGATCGCGGCTTTGCGGGGGCGTTCGGTACATGAACGCACAAACACCTCCACCAGATGTCACGTAGTAGGGACGGTGAAAAAAGCAGGAAAACTGGGAATGACGAAACTAGCGTGTCAAAGGGCGAACTTGTGCCCTCAAAAACAGGCTACACTCAAAGAACGGCGAAAGCGGCGAATACAGTTGGCGATCGTTGCAAATCTGATCAGTGGGTCAAGCGCGTCGGATTTTACACATCAGTCATTGAAGGTTCCAGAGTAATCGCCGGTGCTCGCTTGTCTTCCAGAAACTTCTACACCATTCGCATCGCGCATACATGAAATCAGATTACACAATGTTCGGTGGCAACAGACCGCAAAAAGAACTATCGATAACATTCGAGAAACTTCCGATACGTGCAGGTGTTTCTCGCGCTAAGCCGTAACTTTTGTTAAGCGGTGAAAAGCGTTCACTTTAAAAAGACAAGCAAGTGCAGGTGTCATTATCATTAATTCAGGCGTTCCGAAATTTCTGCTTCGTTTCATCCACGACTGAGGTGCTTATAATTTTGGTGTTTCGTCCAAGACCAGCCCACATTTTATGGAGAAGGCTAATAGCCTTGTCCGCTAGAAAAACGCTAGAAATACGCTAGAAAAAAGAAAGAATGAAAACACACACAGCCATCTTACGTCCCATTTGCCTCCTGCTTTTTGAAGCCTTGGTTTCACTTCCTCGTATATCTGTGTGCATTAGAAAAATTGATTGCTTACTGTCGATTCAAAAAAGAACACCTGACCATCTTGCACGTCAAGGAGATGTCTCGATTAACCATTTTAAGATTCGAAGAGCACCCGATCACGAAAATTGGGAACCGCGCGCTTCGCCGCATGATCGGAAAACGGCTGTTTCTGGCATTACGTGCCCTAAGCAACACATGTAGAAACATTTGGTGCATTTATGCTGATGTTGGAGTGTTTTCACTCGCTGTCATTATGTGACATTTTTCATCGTTCTGAAAGGAAGACTATCCCATCCCGTCTTTCCCCACTTACATAAATCCACAAAAATCGATTTCCTTTAACTAAACATTGCTTACCACGCGAGGCTGTTTCTCGTTGGAAAATTCGCGTCTACAGTCTACATTTATCCTTCAAGTGTCCCGACCCCAAGAGGAAGGAACCCCGAACAAAAAGTCTCTCCTATAATTACCGCCAAAATTTCCTGTCGTCATAGATGTCCGTGTCAGCTGTCATCTGAGTGTCGAATAAGTAAATATTATTTGTGGTGGTTGGAACAAATAATTAATGAGAAAAATTCTGCTGGCTCACCGGTGACAGTTGACACCTCTACAACGACCAGCAATAGGCTGCAACAACAATTTTAAACAAAGTAGAGCAAACCACAGAGCGAGGAAAACAGGGACTCCTTGTTAAACAGGGCTTTTTTTCGACAATACAGATACTTTTTTAAAAAAACTAAGAAGAGCAGTGAAAGCTGCGTTTTTGCAGACGAGGTTCCTAGGCGAGGTGGAAATACGTTCCGTTTAGTAACGTGAGGAGCTTCGCGAACTAATTTACAAAGAAATAATGAATTAACTTTTTTTATAAGTGCCTTGGGGCCGTTTCCTAAATGGCAAGTTTGGAGGTAATGCCATTTTCACCCCCACCCGCCTTTTGGAAACCTTGAAAATCACACCTAATTCGAGATATGTGACTATCAAATTCGAAAGCTCGAGCGAGGCATTGTCTAGACTGTGCGCATCCCGCTGCACGTCAAAATTCAACGTCCCGTAAGGAAGCGCGGGGTGATGTTTTAATGATAGCGTGCCGCGGCAAATACTGACCCGACACAAGGTGATACATGCCTGACAGGCAAAGCGTGACGTGCCAGCAGCTGCCCCGACTGGCCGAGATGGTCGGGTTCCAACTTCCTCGTGCTTGTCGTCACGGGGCCTTTCGGTCTGATACGATAGCGCGGCCGCGTGTTCCGCCCACCCGCGGTGCACGGTTTCTCTAGTAACGCGACGAACACGGCGCCGCGTGGTCGCGTTCCGTGGAGCGCCAACGCCAACGCACACGACACGGCCGCGCATCGAACCTAAGCGGCGCAGGCGCAAGGGGGCTTGGAGGCGGGGCTTCGTGCCGTCTGCTAATGTGCGTGAGCTAGCCGTGCTAGGTTTGCTGTGAAGCATACCTAAATCTCTCTATGTTTGTAGCGCCTCAGCAAGCCGCGACTGCTGTGCGGCGAAGCGCACTTCACTCACTGCGGCGTGTTGTGTAGTTTCCGCGTAAGACAACTGCGCGGTTCCTCTCTTCAATGTCATGGTCCCATTGAAATGCATCTATTGTGGAAAATTTATCAGGACAATTGTATTGCTGCTGAGGCCACTGAGGGGTGCGTTAGCTTTCAGCGCTTATCACAGCCTGCATTCTGTTCTGCAAAGAGCTGTATAGGCACCGACAAATGTTGCTGTTTGATCTAAGCCTCTCCCACTCCATCTGGACAATAGCCCACAACGCGGCCGTTGAGAGGGCATGGAGCTGCCGGTGGCTTAGAGCAAGCTTCATGTTGTCCCAGATATTTTGTATGGCATTGAGGTCACGCCATGGGGAGGCCATTCGAGGGCTTCCACGTCTCGACTCTCTAGAAACACCAACTCTTTATGGACTCTGCTATGGGCGAGTTCTCGTGCTGCACGACGAAATCATGTTCCGCAAATGGCCACCAACAAGGCAAGGGAGCAGCATATCTTCGAGGAGGGCACAGTACGAATCTCCCTTGAACCGATTCTGGATTATCACGTGGGGTCACACTCCTTCGGCTTGGACCTCTCGCTCTTCGGCTGAGACACCAAATACCTGGGACGAGATGTGCCAGGCATTTGGGGCCCACTGCGTATAGGCGACGCTTCACGATTGTGTTTGACACTTCTGCCAGCCCTGCACTATTCTTAATTTCGTCAGCACTTGTAGTTGGACTGTCCACAGCTGCCGCAAAAATTGCCATGTCCTCGTGTTCAGTAGTTACGTTTAGGCTAGCTATACATGGAGCAACTTTAACTCCCCGCTCTTTTCAGTACGCTTGGACGATTCTGTTCACTGTTGAAACCTGCCAATATATTGCAGATATGTGCCTTTCAGTGTAGGCTTGTCGGCTTAGACCTACAATGTTCCTTTGATGGAACGTGCGACATCGCTGTCTTCGCAACGATTCGTCGAAAAGTGGTGCAGCCTTGCTAAGTTGCATCCGTTTTATTACCGAGGAAGTGCTAGAAAGAACCAAGGAGGTAAAAAAACACAATTCGTAACTGAAATGCTCAAAGCGGGGCTGTGTCAGCCGATAAAAATACGCTGAATAAGACAACGTCCGGTGGCTCGAGCATTGAGTCGCTTTGTGGCTTTAAATCCCGTAAACCAAACCAATTCTCAGAAGTTTGCAAGACTACACGCAATTACCTGGGATCATGGCAGTGAATAGAGGGACCGCGCTGTTTTCGTACGCGGAAACTACAAAGCACGCCGCAGAAAGTGAAGTGCGCTTTTCCACAAAGCTGTCCGCACGCGCACAGGCGCTTCAAGCACGCAGAGAGTAAAGGGCAAGATATACTCCGGCGTAACGCGCGCGCGCGGCCACGCGCGTCGCGGTTAAGCGACGTCGGTGAAAAACGCGCAGTCTACAGTCCGGCGTCACGGCGTAGCCGGCGTGCCCAGGTGCGCTTGGCGAACTCAACGCCGCCGGCGCGGAGATAGAACGTGTTCTATTTCACGCGGCTGACGCTAGACCAGACTGCACTGCGCGCTGTAGCGGCAGCGAGCAGAAGGCAGAATGGCGGCCTGCAGACCGCATACTGACAGTGCAGCTGCGGTTTTTTCAACATCCATCGGTGATGACAGCGCGAGTGAGGACGCCTGCTTGAAGCGATTCGCAACCATCCATGTGTATACGATGTGAAACGCATGGACTACCGCGACACAGAGCGAAAGAACAACGCGTGGGAAGCTATACGAAAGCAGTGTGGTCTCGCCACAGGTAAGCTGCATTTCGCAGCTCTGTACTAGCTGGTGGTAGTCGCTGAGTTGAGGGCGCTTGTCGAATAGCTTTCGTATGTACATGGTCCGCTTCCGTTTTTGACGTAGGCGACGCACTAGCGATATGAGTGCGATGTTCTGGCTGTCAGGACAAGTTAACGCCATGCCGCAAAATTTTTCGTTTTAGGCGCGCGGAAGGAGAAAAAGCGCGCGCGCTACCCGAACGGCCCGCTATTCACCGCAGCCGTGAAGTTGCGCTCCCGGACGCAGAGATGGCGCCAGCCTCCAGCTGCTCGCGCACGCCGAACTGTAGAGGAAGCAAATTTCTTGCACCCCTGGCGTCGCTAGCGCAGCGTAACCGACTTCGCCTGCCGCGCCGAGTACGTCGGACTATATCTTGGGCTTAAGGCGTGCTTCACAGCAAAACGCCTACAGCGCACCCCCGCGCTTTAGCAGACAAGAGGCCCCGCCTCAAAGTCCATGTGCGCCTGCGCCGATGAGCTTTGATGCGCGACCACGGCGTCTGCGCTGGCGCTCCGCGCAGCTTGGCCGCGCCGCGCCGCGTTCCTACTAATAGGGGACGAGCCTGGACATCTCACGTTGGGAAGTGGACTGTTTATATGACATTGCATCGTTAAAAATGATAATTATGTGCAATTTTACATTGTTAGAGTATGTGCTATTATACATATGGACATCACTCGACATAATTACTCAATCTCCATCGCTTTATTGATTGCTCTCTTTATTGATCTCCCGATTATAGCGTGGCAGTCACGCCACACTTCGCTCTGTTTGCAACGGGCCGCACGAGACAGATTGTCCGCGCCAGCCGATATATCGCGAAATGAATGCACGTATGTTGCTGCGCTCAAATTTCGCATGGCGGAGTACAATGAGAGTCGGGAAATTTTTATGCTATAAAGAGAAAGAAAGCGTAGGAAAGCCTATGGATATTTTACTGTGCCTCTGTGGGAGCGTTTAAATAAATTGTGGTGTTTTACGTTATCTGATTATAAGGCACGCCGTAGTGGGGGACTCCGGAAATATGTTAGTAATATCTTGATAAGGGCTAGTTGGTTCATACTTAGAACTGAGGTGAAACAGCGCGAAAAAAGACGAGGACACAAGGATACAAATATCACAGGCAAGCGCTGACTGCCAACTGGAAGTTTATTTCAAATTCACCGGACGAATAAACTTCCGGAAATATGGACCGCCTAGGTTTCTTTAACGTGCACCTAAATCTAAGTACACGAGTGTTTTCGCCTTTCACCCTCATCGAAATGCGGCCGCCGTGGCCGGGATTCGATCCCGCGACCTCGTGCACAGCAGCCCAACGCCATAGCCACTAAGCAACTACGGCGGGTGTGCGCGCGTTTAGCGTATGTTAATGCGGTGTATGTTAAGTGCTCCAGATACTTGTTCGGTCAAGTACCACCAACTGTTCTCTATTTCCGTGCCTTAGTTCGAAATACGCATGACGCGTTCACAGAACAAAATATTTTCGAAACGGTGGTCTAAGCAAAGGCTGCCACTTGTTTTTGTTATGCAATGGCCCTAATTCTCATCGATTGACGAACCTCATCCGTGCAATGTGCTGGGTACCCATAGCAGGAGCAAAGAAGGAAAGGGTGTTAGATACGGGACCTTTTTCTGAGCCTCCTTCGAGTTCACCAGACCACATCGAATCGCGCCACACCTAAGTAAGGAACGCAGAAGCAGATCTACCCCGTTCCCGAGGCGCGGCACGTGCAAACGAGTTGGCGTCCCCTACCTCGTGCGCCGCAGGTGGAGCTATTCAGTGCTTGACTCTAACCGAAAGTGTAGCGAGAGCCTGGCACTGTTTCCAGGTAACGTGAGTCCCGAGGCAAGATGGCTGTAATGCAACTGCCTTTGTGAAGGCAGTTGCAGACCGGGAAGGCAATACCGCAGAGAGAAGTAAGCCTTCGGACAATTGGGGCCCAAGGAGCGACTCTGTGCGCTAGCTGTGACACAATCGCACGGGCGCCTACCATTGGCCGAAAATGACGACACCTGAGCGGGCTCGCCGATTGGCCGAAAATGGCGTCACCTGAGCGGGCTCGCCGATTGGCCGAACGTGACGAGACTTCGAGACAGCGAAGGGCTTAAAAGCCAGGGACCGGGGGCAGCAAGAGAGCCTTCCTTCATTCATCTCTTTCGAGCTTCTTGCCACGGGCCGCAGCGTCCGAGTTGCTGCCGGCCCGTAATGACTTTAACATTGTTAATGTCTTGGTACTCTCACTGTAATTAATGTAAATAAACCTCCAGTTTTCATCTCAAAGTCCTCCTCAACTCCGACAAGGGTTGACTCCTCTACTAGTCGTCTGTGGCTTGGCTCGCGCTCCCACCGGAACGGGCCTGCCTTCAGCTGTGAATGGTCGTCGCGAAGTGGCGTTCGTGACCGACACTATCATCTCTCATAATCAGGCGGTTTAATTTCTCATACAAACAGGCGGGCACAGTTGTAGGGCAGCAGCTTCCAGGTTTATTTTATGGGGACGACAATGTGTTGCTAGCTAAGAAGCAAAGTGAGTTGCAACAACTGGCTATTATGTGTGGACAGCAAGGCAGGAAATTAGGTTTGAAATTTAGAGTTGCATAATCAGGTGTTATGGTATTCAATGAAAACAGGGGACAGTGGCCATAAAGGGTCAGGAAATACCTCGGGTAAGAGAATATAAATGCCTTGATATATGGATAAATGAATGCCATAGATATATGGAAACACAGAAAAAAACAATAACAGTAACGGGGAAGAGAAATGCAGCCATAATGAAGCACAGAGCGCTATTGGCATACAATAGGTACGAGGTGCTCCGTGGTATGTGGAAAGGTGTAATTGTTCGAGGACTTACTTGTGGAAATGCGGTTGTTTGCTTTAAATCAGGGATACAATGAGGACTCCATGGGAACTGAAGGTCAGTGGGGCGCCTCACATTGGGCGCTCACGGAAAGACTACAAATGAAGCTGGGCAGGGTGATATGGGCTGGAGTAGTTTTGAAGTGAGGGAAGCTCTCAGTAAAATTGATTATGAAGAACGACTGAAGAATATCGAAGAATGCAAATGGGCAGGGAGAGTGTTGAGGTATCTGTACAGGAAAAACATTGATTAACAGTGGAAAAAAAGAACTAGGAATCTTACCAGCAAGTATGCGGCCTGTAGGGTGAGCAACACAGCAACAAAGAACGTCAAGCGGAAAGTCAGAGAGGCTGAAATAATCTCATGGGTGGCGCCGATTGAAAAGAAACCTGCCACGAATAAGTACTTAAGAGGAAAAAAAGAAATGAGGAAAGAAACAATTTATGATAACTGAAAGGGAAACTCATTACTTTTCGAAGCGAGATCAGGATGCCTTAGAGCACGCACCTATAAAGCGAGATATAAGAACGAAGAAGAACCGCATGCTTCGGTAAAGCTAGGGAAACGATGAAGCATGCTTTATTAGAAGGTGAAGCTGTCTGCGTAGCGGTCGATTTAGGCACCACTGGACTCCTTGAAGCCCTTGGGTTCAGCGAGAGCACGTGAAAAGTAAACATGTCCGCAATAGAGATTAATAAGAGGCGATTCGAGAATTGGTGGAAGAAAAGTAGGGAAACGACAAAAAACGGTGACATACAAAAACAAAGTTCACAATAGGGGGTCAGAAAATTTGCTTATGGGAATTCGTCATGCATTTTTTTCTTTCCCTTTTTGTTTCCTTTTTACACTAGGTATGACATAAGGCAGCATAATAGCAAGAGGTTGGTGGCGCAACCAACCGCCCCGTTACAAAGCGGACGCTCATAACATCCATCCATATATCCATCATCAAGGCGGCGGACGGTGGCGATGCCTGGTGATGCCTGGTGATGTAGCGCCGGTGTTTACGTGGTCGGTACCGCTGTGGAATCATGGTAGGCACAATCCTTTGGATGTGCATTTTGAAGGTTGGTTGTGTGGCACTAGAATAGCTGTCACCTGCGATGCCTGCAAACATACGCTGAGCTATGATGAAAGTTAATGGCCTTTGAGATCGGCGTGCACGCCTGAGGAAGATTTCGGAAGCCACGCAAGGTAGTGCACAGCGGTTCGGCCAGCGACATGTGGCGCTCGCGACCGACACTATTGGAGAGGAGAAAAGGGAAAGGGTTTGGCAGCTGGTTTCCCGCTCATGCGGCAGACATCTAGTAAAGGAGGCAATGCCTGAGCGAACTAAAATTCAGAGACAATCAGTGTCACGGTGATATCAACCAAGTTTAAATAAAATTATCTTGCGAACGTCAGCACTGCAGAACAATACTATACATAACTTTGGTTTCCCCCGTAATTATGTTCGCCCTTGTATCAGACGTTGCCGACCGCATTTTTTCTGCAATTCCGCAAAAGCAGTGCACGCATTACGCGCCACAGCGGCCGCGTAGTTTCTTGAGAATGAGATCAAGCGTCTTTCGTTATGTGCTTAACACGCTTAGCAGCAACAAAATGGGAATGTCTGCGGCCTACAGAACAGCTAGGAGACCGCACACGCAGCACGCGCTGCACAGCCAAACACAACAATAGAGCACACAGTAGCTGAAGGCCAAATGCGCAGTTCATCATCATGTAAGGGCCGACAAATCATTATGAGTGCACCCCACAACAACATAACTGCGATGACAAAAAGCCACCGCCATACACGCACACATACACACTGATGACCAGCAGATGGCACCAGGAGCAATCCACCGTAAGCGGGGTGATGACTGACTTCGCTCGATTTCGCAGGGACTACTGTCCTAGAACATTCCGTATGTACTGTTCCCCGAACCTGCCCACTCGCATATCATATGCTCGAGCAGAGCACATCGGCCGAATGCTTCATGTTGCTTTCATGCAGCGAACGCACGCGCGGCGGGGTAACTTAGTCCCCCCATTGACGTCACACGAGAGAGGATGCCACTAAAAGACCTCGGGGCTAGAGGTCTATGAAAGATCCCTGGTTCAATATAGGAAAGCAGGTCCTCATTACAATGCAGTAGCTTAGTCCCACAATTGAAGTTTTTTTCTGAAAGCATGATGATGCTCACTAAAGAAGTTCTCCCTTTCTAGGAAAATTGCTAAGTTCGAGAAGACTACGTGTCTGGAGCAGCTTGCATGAAATACTGGTTAATGCGATAGATCCGTAGTAGTGTGGGCCTGATAGGTTATACTGCTTGCACATTGACACCACCCTCCCCACCTTGCAGTCTTCAGGATCTCGGAACGTTGTTTGCAATCACTAGACGAAAATTTGTGATGAAATGATTGGCGCGAACATCTGAGCATGCTACATAAACAATGCAGTGATTCCATCAGTACAAGGCGAAAAGATGGTTTCAAGTCACGCATCAATTTGGGAATAAGAACCCAGTGAACAGTGACTCTATCCATAAAACGATAACTGGTTTCTGCAAGGCGAGGTACAACACCCAACACAGCATTCGGAAATGAAGTTAAAGATAGGAATTGAAGGGTAAGACAGCATTCGGTGATCCGAGTCATGTCGCATTCTATGTTATATGAATAACCGTAATGGTGGCTTAGCGGCTATGCCATCGCACTGTTAATCACGAGGTCATGAATGAATCAATGAATGTTTATTTTTCGACAAAACGAGCACAATACAGCATTGTGGTGGGAAAGTAGAAAAGAAGCTGCGCATGACAGCTTGACTGGTCCCAAGAACCCAGAAACATCCGAGCAGCAGGGTGGAGCAACATATGTTATTAAGCTCAGAAATAAGTGAAATGGCTTGCAATTCTGTTGTAGGGTTAATGAAGATCGACTCTGGGCAAGTGGTAGTAATAAAGTGTCAGGGCGTTGGCACTTCCAGCAATCCTAGCCGCCGCGGCCACATTTCGATGGGGGTGAAACGCAAGAACGCCCGTGTGTTGTCCGTTGGGTGAAAGATCCCCAGAGGGTAAAAATTTAGCAGGACTCTTGTGCTATTTATACTCGCGGACAACTTTCCGTGGCTACGAAGGGAAAGCTACGGGCGCGTGGCTGCTGCCCTGTGCTACCGCGCCAAGTGGTCGGGCAGTGCTTGGCAGTGCTTTTGGTTGTTTGGAACCGACGCCGAATGGTTGCAGCTTCTACGTGCCACAGTTTCGCGCTTCCCAAGGCGCAGAAGGGAAAGCAGCAAAATAAGTAAACCTTTCCACTAATTGCTGTGTTTTTTCCTATATAACTGTTGCTAATAAGGCATTTACGTTTTTTTTACCCCTGCCGAAAATAACGTGCTTTAAAACGCGGGCTCACTTGAGAAGCGCTCTCACATGCGTTCGCTTTGCCTCCATAGCTTTCGCTTTGAAGCCACAGAAAGTTGTCCGCGAGTATAGTTGGTTGATGATCTTGAAGCAAACTTTTGCCAGCGCGAAGTAAACGAGACGAAGGACGAGCAACACGAAGAGACGCCGACGAGCGCTGAAAGGCAGGATCACTCGTCTGTGTTCCTTCGTGTTCCTCGGCCTTCATCTCGCTTTCTTCACGCTGGCAAAAGTTTGCTTCAAGGTTAAAATTTATTCGATGTTTACCCCCCACGGCGTGCCTCATAATCAGCTTAAGAAAGAAGAAAGGAAACTGAGGGGCCTGGTTTTGTTAATCATATCACAAGAAGCCAACAAACGATGGCAGCAAATACAGTTTGGTGCCTTTTTTTGGCTTTTTATGATATAATGAGATTGTCGTTTTGGCACGTCATTACCAAGAACCTAGTCTTTTTTGCATAGTTAAATATCGTGCATCTTTGGACCGTTTACAATGTTTCAGAATGGAAATATAATATTTATGTTCCACAACGACGTTTTTCACTGCCAGTCGTTTACTGGTATCACGACATGAAGCATTACAATCTTCTTTTTTCTTATTACGAATTCGGTTCAACGTCGGCGTACACCAGGTGAAACGAATGGCGCAATGAACAGAACATGGTATTGCATTTTTCTATCAGCCACAAGATTTGGAATATGAAGATAGTCAACGGCTGAACCGAGTAATTCGAACAACTGCGGATGTATTCACAATAAAAACTTTCGAGTATGGCGTTAATCTAGTCTATGTACGTTTTTTAAGGCGAATAGCATTTTTCGCTCTTTCAGCCGTTTCGAGCCTGCCTTCTTACGGGCGTATCGGTCTGTCTGTCTGTCTGTCTGTCTGTCTGCATGTATGTATGTATGTATGTATGTATGTATGTATGTATGTATGTATGTATGTATGTATGTATGTATGTATGTATGTATGTATGTATGTATGTATGTATATTTAACCATTCGTCCTCTTATGCCCACCCAGTGTCCCAAGTTGTCTACCTGTTTGGGCCACTAGGTATGCACTCCAAGTCGTGATGAGTCGTGATCATTCCATTGTGACCACTGCAGGTTTGGGATGTCTTACTCTCGTCATGACGTCATCGTCCCGCCTTCTGGCCTGATCCTGTGGCCGACGTTGTCAAGTAGTTTTGACCAGTAGGTATGGGCTCGAGGTCGTAATGCCGTCGTGGAGCTTGCATCGCCGTCATTCCGACTTTGTCATCCGATGCTCATCATGTGTTCTTCACGCCATATTCGTCGTACAGTCAACTTGCATACGCTGTCACACTGCCACAGTGATGCCGTCGTGGCCGTTCACTCGTTGTCATTCCAGCTTCGTGATCTGACTCGTGATTCTGTGGTCACGCCTTCTACTCCCTAGCTTGGGCCACTACGTATGTGCTCGGCGTCGTGATGCTGTCGTGGTTGTTGCATCGTCGTGATTCCCGGCTTTGTCATCGCACTCTCTTCATGATGTCGTCATCACGGCATTATCGTCACAGTCGCCATGATCTCGTTGTCTTCATACTGTTGTTTTATCATTGTCTCACTCCAGTAGCGTCATCCCACCGTCGTCATGCGGTCCTCGTTATACCGCCTTCATCGTTCCATCAGCGTCAACCTTTCTCCGGTATTGTATTGTAATCAAACGGCCGTCATTCAATCGTAATTATCCTGCCCATGTCACGCTGCCATCGTCAGACAGTCACTAAAAATAAGGGGTTTTACGTGCCGAAACCACTTTCTGATTGTGAGGCACGCCGTAGTGGAGGATTCCGGAAATTTCGACCACCTGGGGTTCTTTAACGTGCACCTCAATCTAAGTAAACGGGTGTTTTCGCATTTCGCCGCCATCGAAATGCGGCCGCCATGACCGGGATTCGATCCCGCGACCTCGTGCTCAGCAGCCCAACACCATAGCCGCTGAGCAACCACGGCGGGTTGACGTCATTGTCAGACAGTCACTATCAGACGCCCATTGTCAGACCGACGTCGGTATGTCGTCGCTGCCATTGCATCGTCATTTACATTTCGACATCCGAACCTCGTCATGGCATCGTCGTCATGCTGTCGTTTAACCACCGTCATCATTTCAGTATCGCCATCCCGATTTTGTCATGCCGCCGTCGTTGTACCCCCTTCATTGATCTATTGACGCGATTCTTCGATCGTCATGCAACCGTAATCGTGCTGTCGTCATTCAATCTTGATTATGCTGCCGTTTCCACGTCATTGTCGTCATTGCGGCGTCGTCGCGCAAACGCTATCAGGCATCGGTTGTTACACCATCGTCGTCATGCTGCCTTGGTGGAGCCACCGTCGTCATTCCCGCTTCTTCAACCGATTGTTGTCACACCGTTGTAGTCATCTCATTGTCCTCATGTCATCCTCGACATGTTGTCGTCGTCATACAATGGCCATAATTTAGGAATCGGCATCTCATTGTCATTAAGGCGTCGTCTTAGTAGCCTTTAGGGTTCAATCGATATCATTCTTCTTCGCCATTCCATCATAACGGCGTCGGTCTCATACAGTCGTCGTTATGTCTGCATGATCACGGGCGGCATTAGCAAGCGGGTGTCATAGCAAAGTGCGATGGTATTGGAGCATGTGACGACAGTTGTAGAATTAGTACTACATGTGTTACGCAAACGTGACTTCAGGAACATGGCATGTCGCTACGTTGCTGGGTTCCTTTTCGCATTACTGTCGACAGTCATCATGAAATTAATTCTGCTGCAATTTTTTTTGTAAGCTGAAACAACCACCGTAGAATTGGATTTCCCCACAGTCATGGGGTTGGATGCGAACAAAAGAATGCAGTGACCGCGAAGCCGACGTAAATGAATTAGATCAGAAATATTATCTGGCTCAGTGGTTAGAACTAAGTCCAAGAGGTTAGAAGACGAAGCGTTAAGGATGGGTTGCTCAGCGAGCTGCATTAGATAAAAATCGTTGCACAAGTTAACAAAGCAAGGGCTCTCGGTGGCCGATGACGTCACTGAACCGCTGTGTTTCTTCGAAGAATGATTCAAATCGTCTGCAATGATGACGGAAGAAAAGCGAATAATGGCGTTACGCAAGGCATCACGTAAGGCGCCACAAAAGTAGCAGGAGCGAATGTTAGTGCGTAAAATGTTATCGTATGTGCGCACATACGATAACTTTTTTGGAGCCTAAGCGGACGCACATGCACATCCTCTGAGGTTGCTTAGTAGATTTGGTGTTGCGCTGCTTAGCGTACGGTGGCCGGGATTGAATACCGGCCGCGGCGGAATGCAAGAACGCCCATGTACCATGCGATGGGTGCATGTTAAGAACCCCAGGTGCTCAAAATTAATCCAGAGTCGTCCACTACGGCGCGCCTTAGATCCAGATCGTGGTTCTGGCACGTAAGAATTTAAAATTATTAAAACACATGCGCACACACGTTCCAACGGACATGTCACTGGTACATGCACGTACCCAGGATTACCCTTCGGGGGAGTGCCAAACACAAGGTCACCTTTCTATGCTAATGGAGGGATGGTACCTTTCGTAAACCAAATGTGAATAATGCCCAATGTTCGCCATAAAGACGCGTAAACCCGCAAAAGAGAAATGAAATAAGGCATATCTCACAGGTATGCCTGTCAGATATACGTTTCTTTTACTTGACAAATAGGGAACCACGTGAAATGGACTTGCGCAGGAAAGAAGCGCAGGAAGAACAGTGCCAAGAAGAAGTAAACAAGCGAAAGTCTAAAATAAACATTTCTAGCAGTTTTTCTTTAATTAGCTCGGGAGGAAGGATAGAGAAACATATATTCGCGGTACAATCACAGTTCTTTCCGATTCCTCGTTCACTGCTCTACCAAGTGCCCAAACCGACTCGTATTGTTATTTGGGAAGTTGCGTAACGATGCGTGGCCACCAGTCCCGTATAACCACGTATTGCGCAGGACGCTGTAGTTCTAGACGTACTGCGCCCACCGCGGAAGGTTAGAAAAATTCCCACATAAGCATAGCAGAGAAATGGCTACGTCAGGCAGCTCGACTGATAAATGTGGAAGCGTAAGCCTAAACACAAGGAATCATTCTACTTTCCAGCGGCGTTTTCTCTACTTCCTTGTTAAATAAACAGATCCATAAATATTCTTACAAACAATGGTTAAATTTGTGAATTTTCACTTTTCCTTCCTATTTGGCTCTTGCCTCGGCTTCCTCCCTTAGTAGACCGCTTAATTTCTCAAGTCCTTGCGACTCTTTTTTCCAGTTGCCAATTTTGCATGAAAAGGGGTGTACAATTAGGTAGAAACCAGACGAGGTAAAGGGTGATATTCATATTGCTTATTGGTTGAACGGTTATTGCAGGGTTTCATAATGAACGCTGTTGCGCATGATTTAATTTTCCGCCTTATCTACCCCATATCAGGCGCATAGACACCCTTCAATGAAAAAAAAAAAAAAGAAGCCCAGATACTGGTGCGTTAAGGATTGTCACAACCGCGAAGCCCGTGTCGGCAATCAAATCGAACCGCTTCCCTTAAAGACCGTCGGAAACAACGTGGCGGTGGGGGATCTAGCGTTTCCTGTCGCTCTTGCAGATTTCTGTTAAACGAACTAAGACGTAAATAAAAAAAGGACAGCAGGCAGCATCGGTAAAAACGGACAATAAAGTGAGAACTGCATAAAAATGCGTGAACTGATTCCCGCTGTTGTAAATCGGTTTACGCAGTTGTTCAGCTCGTCTCGCTCCAAAATCAACGCGCAGGGGTTGTTACGTGTCAAACGTAGCTTCCTGAGCGCTGCGTACTGGAGCTTAATAACATTGTGCTTTTGTTGTGCGTTAATAGGCCAACGCGCGGCTTTTTTCTGCACCAAGATCAAGACGTGACTGCTGGAACCGGGTTCATTCATGCCAATGTTTTCTCGCACTTAGAACAACCGAACTAAGAATGGAGTGCACCGCAGCACACGTCGAGTATTCGCAAATTAGCATTCTCTCGCGCACGCTAGCACACATTTGTTCGGTCTTCGCGTTGTCTAGTCTCAGCTGATTGCTCCCTATTATGTTAAAGCGGTGATGACCCCTCACATTGCAGCCCGAAAGACAATATCAGAATACACTCCAGGCACTTTTTCAACTGAGAAAAAAAAGCACCTACATGCCAATTCGCCAAAACCACTACAATTGTGAGGTGCAAGGCACACTCCCAGCAATGAAGCTACAAATGACAGTTGAAAAACGTCTACGGCCGTATTTGCTCACTTAAGTGCCATAAAATAATGATTTTTTAACTTCCTTTGAGTTCAACGCCTAAAGCATGCTTGCTTTATTGTGACAAACACTTCGCGATGTGCTGTGGTTGCTTAGTGGCTGTGGTGTTGGGCTGTTAAGCACGAGGTCGCGGGATCAAATCCCGGCCACAGCGGCTCCATTTTGATGGGGGCGAAGTACGAAAACACTCCTTTACTTAGATTTGGGTGCACGTTAAAGAACCCCAGTTGGTCGAAATTATTCCGGAGTCTCTGACTACGGCGTGCCTCATAATGAGATCGTGGTTCTAGCAGGAAACCCCAAAATTTATTTTAATTTAGGCACTTCGCTGCGATGTCTGTGCTGTTTACTTGTTTGACACGATATGCATGGTTGTAGTCGTAAATGTGAGGTCCTTTCTTAAGCGTCGGTGTTCCAAAATCGGCCTCAATGTCCTCGATTACCTTAAAACCACAATTTCGAACGACCGACACGTTTCAAACGAGCGCCGCGAAAGCATGCCTCCGCAGCAATGGCCGCCTCAGGGTTTCGCGGCACTGACACGTTGAGGTGACGGCTGAGCCGATCGCTGCGCCGCCTGACCATTGAAGGTAGTCTGTATGGCTCCGAGGATCTGGAAGCGTCGTGGCGGCCCGTCACTCGAGGAAATAATGAAGCGAAAGGAAAAGCTTAACGGCAACTGGCGTTGTCTCTGGCCACAGCCCTTTCCACGAGCATACAGGCCCGCTGACTACGAACCGAATCCATTTCCTGGTCCTTGGATCTGTCTAAACAAAGAAGGTTGAACTAAGCAAGCAACAGCGATTCGCGTGACCGTTGCAATAGAGGTGACAACGGAACGCATCTAGATTTAATGGCGCGGACACTGAATCGATGTGAAAACTGGCCTTCGCACCCCATGAGATGCCGATAACTACCGCCATCCAAAAAGAGAGAAAAAGGCAGCTAAATGTTGACCGCCGAATAGCTGTCAAGTCTCAAGATTGTTTTGGCAGCGCTTTAGGCATGTGTGTGGAGTGGTGGTGCAGGTGGCGGGGGAGGGGGTATGCCACCTAATGTCGAGGGCGGGGGTGGGGACAGGGCCCCACATGCCCCCCCTCCTTGGGTACGCTCCGGGACTGGTACATGTGAAGTCAGGTGAACTGGAAGCACCACCAATTTTAGATTCGCCGTCAGATCTGTAAAGTAACAGGCACTGGCACCGTGGAAGATTTCACTCGCAAATTTTGCTTGAAAGTCATGTTTCGGTCAGGATAACAATGTGAGCACCCTAGTCGTCGTTAAGAGATTATAGGTTATCACAATCGCGGTACAACTATGCGGATGCTAATAAAATAAAACGGACATTTCTTTATTGTGATCGCCTGCATTTATGGAATGGCTATGTCTTTTGTCCACTGGGTTCCTTACCAGCACCACACGAAACTAAATTACTTTCGTGCGTGAAGAACCATGCAGTACTCGCACTGGTTTCAGGCAGTTATCATCAATTTTCGGTTACACGGCAATAAACAAAGAATTTTTTATCGATTAATAATTTGTTGTAACACATAGAGTACCTGTGATCTGATGCTTCGCCGCACTAGGTGAGTTTCTTATGGGAATTCGGAGTAGCTTTACAAAATATTGATCGACACTGAATGATAATCTCCATAGCTTGGATCTTCTTACAACAACAGTGTCTCTAAACATAGTTAAATTTGGAGGCTTTACTTGCCAGAACCAAGATATGATTATGAGTCTTGATGTAATGAAGGACCCCGAATTATTTTGAACACCTTGAGCTCTTTAAAGTGCACCAAATCACGGCGCACGGGCGGTTTTATACTTCGCCTCGATCGAAATGCGACTATCGCAGCCGGCATTTGATCCCATGGCCTCGTGCTTAGCAGCGCAACGCCAAAGCCACTAAGCAACCGCGGGGGATCAGTACGCCAGCAGGGCAGGCATATTTAAATTTAGAAGATGAGAAATTCACGATTAGGCGGGTCGACCTTTACTCCAAAATTTAACTGCCCAACCTATGTGGTCTTTACATACCTGGATCAGACATCTGTATGTGAAAGGAAGATAGCAATTCGCGAAATTTTTGTTCCGATTGCGACCATGATTGGGATGCTCATCAGCTATCATCGTCGTTATCAGCCTATGTGTATGTCGACTGGAGGACGACGGCCTCTCCCTGAGATCTTCCATTATCCCTGTTTTGCGCTAGTCCAACTTGCCCTTTCAAATTTTCTAATTTCATCGCTCCACCTGGTTTTCTGTAATCCTCGACAGTGCTTCCCATCTTTTGGCACCCATTCTGTAACTGTAATGGTCCACCGGTTATCTACCCTGTGGATTGCACGGCCTGCCCAGCTTTATCTATTTCTCCTAATGTCCACTAGAACATCAGCTATCCTCACTTGCTCACTGATCCACACCACTCTCTTCCTGTATTTTAACGTTATGCCTAACATTATTCGTAGCAACACCCGTTCAGGCGCCCGTGTACTTTCAGTTAGCATTTAGGTGCACGTTAGAACCCCTGGTGGTCCAAATTTTTGCGGAGTCCCTCACTATGGCGTGCCATATAATCAAATCATTCATTTGGCACGTAAAACACCATAATTTTTGTATATATGAGGTTACCTTGACGAATATTTTATAAAATACCAAGCTATTGGCATATAATTTTTCAATTCTTTAGCATCTCCTTTCCTCGATTATCATTATGTTGGCATCGCTCGATGATATCGTAATATTACCCCCCAGCGGCAAAAGCACCGTCACGGTGCTGTTAATTATCCAAGGTACATGGAGAGTTGTAGGGCTTGAGTCGGGCAACGTGGACAATGTCACTGGTTGCCACAGCGGAGGACGTAGTGGGCGTGGCTAGAACGATTTCATAGGTGACATCGGTCACTTTGCGTATCACGCGATATGGGCCTGTGTAACAGGAAAGCTGTTTTTCACAAAGGCCGACTTTACGCGATGGTGACCAAAGCAACACGAGGACGCCGGGCACAAAATGGACATCACGGTGACGGAGGTCGTAGCGTTGTTTCTGCTTGTCTTGAGACACTTGTAGACGAGCACGCGCAAGTTGGCGAGCATGGTCAGCATGGGCGATTGCATCACGGGCATAATCGCTAGTTGAAGCTGTGGCGGACGGAAGCACAGTGTCCAGTGGTAGCGTCGGTTCGCGGCCATACAAGAGGTAAAAGCCAGGTCCCAGTCACGGTGGTCGCCTGAAACGTATTTGGATAGCATGTCTGTAAGGGTGCGGTTCAAACGCTCAGTGAGGCCGTTCGTTTGGGGGTGTTAGGAGGTGGTAACTTTATGCTGTATTCAGCAGGCACGCATGATGTCGTCAATGACTTTGGCCAAAAAGGTGCGGCCGTGGTTGTAAGCAATTGACGCGGAGCACCATGCATCAAAATGATATCATGTAGGAGGAAGTCCGCAACATCAGTTGCGCAACTGGTTGGAAGAGCACGGGTTACGGCGTAGCGGGTCGCGTAGTCCGCCGCGACTTCAACCCACTTGTTTCCTGATGTGGATTCCGGAAATGGGCCGAGAAGGTCCAAGCCGATACGATGGAAGGGCTTGGAAGGGATGTCGAGCGGCTGCAGGTAACCAGCGGGGAGCTGGGAAGGCTGCTTGCGTCGTTGGCAAAGTTCACAAGCGGCGACGCAACGTCGTACGGAACGGGCAAGGCCCGGCCAGAAAAAACGGCAACGTACATGGTCATAGGTTCGAGATACGCCGAGGTGTCCTGTCGTTGGTGCGTCGTGAAGCTCTTCTAGAACGGTGGAGCGGAGGTGTTCAGGTATTACAAACAGGAACTCAGAGTCGTCCGGATGAAGGTTACGACGGTACAGAGTAGCGTCGCGGAGGACGAAGAGGCGTAGAGCAGCATCGGCCGGAGAGTGTTCAAAACGGTCGATGAGTGCTCTGATGTAGGCGTCACGGCGTTGCTCGTCGGCGAAATGAAGCAGCTGGGATACAGAGAATACGCAAGAAGCACTGGCAGTATTGGAGGAGTCAGAGTCGTCAACAGGGTAACGCGACAAACTGTCAGCGTCTTGGTGCAGGCGGCCAGACTTGTACACCACGGAATATGAAAATTTCTGTAGCCTCAAAGCCCATCTATCAAGCCGGCCTGTACGATCTTTTAGCGATGAGAGCCAGCAGAGAGCATGATGGTCAGTGACTACAGAAAAAGGGCGACCATAAAGGTAAGGACGGACCTTCGCAACCACCCAGACAACCGCAAGGCATTCGCGTTCCGTAATGGAATAGTTGCGCTCCGATGGTGCTAGGAGGCGGCTCGCATAAGCAATAACGCGATCCTTGCCACGCTGACGCTGGGCTAAGACGGCACCTACGCCATGACCGCTGGCATCTGTACGTAATTCTGTAGGGGCATCAAGGTCGAAGTGGGCGAGAATGGGTGGTGAGGTTAGAAGAGTGACGCGACGAGAGAAGGCGGCGGCTTCTGCAGTAACCCACGAGAATTGTACGCCTTTCTTCAAAGGATTAGTTAGGGGCCTAGCAATTGTCGCTAAATCTCGAACAAAACAACGAAAGTACGAGCACAGCCCTACAAAACTTCGAACGTCTCCGGCTGTCTTCGGAACCGGAAACTCTCGGACAGCGCGAGTTTTGTCGGGATCAGGCTGTATTCCGGAAGCGTCAACGAGATGGCCCAGAAGAGTATAATTTGTCGATGGCCAAAACGACATTTGGACGAGTTAAGTTGCAGCTTCGCCTTTCGAAATACAGCAAGTATAGTTGTGAGACGCTCAAGGTGAGTGTCGAACGTTGGCGAGAAGACGATGACGTCGTCGAGGTAGCAGAGGCATGTGGACCATTAAAAACCTTGGAGCAAGGAGTACATCATACGCTCAAAGGTGGCAGGGGCGTTGCATAAGCCAAACGGCATTACTTTAAATTGGTATAGGCCATCAGGTGTGATGAACGCGGTTTCTCTCTCTCTCTCTCTCTCTCTATATATATATATATATATATATATATATATATATATATAATTATGCGCCTGTTATTTCTGAAATAATTGTTCTGCGCATGGCTGGTCAAACGTACAGCTGTTCCATATACATAGTCAGGTGAATTTCTGGAAGAGGTGGAAATTTCTGGCGTGATAAATTTAAATGTCCATGTGGCTAGTTAAAAAGCTATAGCTATCTGTATAATCAAGTTACCATATATGCCTGTTGAAAGTGCGAAATTGAAGCTTAGAAGACGGGAAGGCTGGTCTGATTAACAGAACTTGTGATCTACTTTCCACATATTCATCCCCAAAATCGCTCACAAATCGCACAACATCGGTTGCGTTGCTGCTATATTTATAAAGAAAGGAGCAATGATAACTCATATGGAGTTACCTTCATGCTATTACCAATACCGGCCGCTTAAACCGCTGATACGAAAAGGTGATTGGGCTTCGGCAAATTAACCAGGATGGCTTCCGTCGGTTACTGTGATTGCATGAACACAGCAGTGCTCTGGCTTGCCGTTTCGATCCAATACGCCCGTTTTACTTGCTCTCTATCGACACAGCTAGAAATAAATGTTAATATCAGATGTCGCTTAGCCTCATTTTTCGATGAGGACACTGTATTAGTTAAGTCTTGTCCTTATTATTAAGTAGTTATTCGTTCTGACACGGCTAGGCCTAAACAGGTGGCACCTAGGCGACAAAGTGTGTCGATTTCGTCCTAACAGATGGCACCAAAGCATTGCACCGTGCTTAGAGACGCTAAATACTGTGGCGCCAAGTGCATTTAGTCTGTTGTCTTTTAGCATAAGTTTGTCTCCTTTTTTTTAATTAATCCGAAAACATTGTTTGCCCCATTACGCAAAAATCCGTCGTCGTAGTCGGCTCGTCGTCGTAGACCGTTCGATGGTACAAAAAGTGGCGGATGGTGCAAAACCAAAAACACGTCAGAAATGTTCGGAGTGACGTCGAATTTCTCAGGGAGGCTATTGTAAATAGAGGAAATCCATGACTTTGAATAGAAAATTTGGTACCTTTCGATCTGGGTGGAAATCTAAGCGGCGTCTCCTGAACGCGACACGAGCACGCTTCCCAGATGCTGCGGCGGATGCACTGTTCTGCATGGTTGACTAAAAGTGTGCTTATTGTGTGCGTCATTGCACACATCACGTCGCAGTGATCTGGCTGACTAAAGGTGTGAACTAGTGCGGGTGTAATTGGGCACGTGACAGCACAGCGAATAGGGAGGAGGTGGCTCCACGTCTTGAGTGCATAAAATGAGTACGGTGCCTCCCTCGCGCCACTTGTTCTTCGGATTTCGACGGTGCGGTGTCTGCTGCGATGGACTCTCTACGCCACGTCATGAGCGTATAAAATTAGTCGGTCTGTGGCCAATATATACGCCACACACACACCGAATCCCCTGAAAAAGCTTTATTGAACGCAGAAAACATCAATCCAACACATGTCCAAATCCAAAGTGTCTCTGCCGAATTTTTATTTCTGCATCTAAAAAAATCACAGGAACCACCGGGGTATGATTGCCCAAGTAAGCTATAGCTTTCTGGTTTAAGACTTCTCAGATGCCCGGTTGTGTGTGAGCGAAGACTGTTTGTAAACACGACAAGACGGTGGTGGCAACAATGGAAGGACCGTGGCGGTTTATCGACGACGGTTTGGCGATGAAGATGTCCAAAACACGGTATTGTGGTAACGGAATGACGACAGCGTGATGACGGCAGAAGGTGCATCAAAACCCACATTTGGTTTGCCCTTCTCCAAAAAAGATAGATAAATAGAGGATATAAGGAAGGCGGGGATGTTATCCAGTCAAGAGTCCGGTTGGCAACCATACGCTGGGGGAAGGGAGAAGGGAAGAGAGAAAAGTAAGGGAGAGAGAGGCGGAGTATAATGATGTGCAAGGATAGTACTAAAGTCAAAGCCGCTCGTACAAACCAGACGTTTCCAGAAAGCCCAAAAGTGCCTTCACTCCCTTCTGAGTCGATGATCGGTGGGGACGGTGTTCTTGTACTGTATGTTCACTAAGAAGACAATCATCTAGTTTCCTCAATGCGTTGGACATCGATTGTCTTTGTGCTTCCAACTGAGGACAAGTGCACAATAAGTGGTCAATGTTCTCCTCGCATCCGCAAACATCTCATGCACGTCTGCCAGCAACTTCAATGAGTGCTGAATAAGCCTTCGTGAAGGCAAAATCCTCCACAAGAGACGCTTCGCGCCGGTGCACTTCGACCGAAGGTCTGAGTTGGAGCGAAGGGTTTAGTCTGTGCAGTCTGGTGCGCCTTGATTGCGCTGTATCCCACTCTGCTAAGGAGAGCGTGCGTGCTGGAATGCGAGAGTTGTCTCGCAGCGTCGGGCCTTGAGAGAGAAACGGGGACGCAGCGGTCTTCTTTGTCGTCCAAGCTGCCTTATATGCGTTATCCTTTCCAATGACACCGCAATGGCCTGGTATCTTTCGAAAAGAGGTATCATGGCCTTTTTCTCTCTAGTGATGGAAATGTTCCGCGATTTTGCACATCATCTGATCGTGAGTTCTATGTTGGAGAAATGACTGCATACATTGTAAGGCCGGTCTTTCAGTACTCATCACATGAAGCGCGTCGCGGACAGCCAGATATGGGAAGTATTGAACCACTCGGTTGTTCCCATTGTTAATATAACGACAGCACCCCCGGAACTGGTTCATGTATTTGAAGCAACAGTATAGACCGGTGGGCAGTCGCTGTATTTCGCGTACAGGAGGGGTAAACTAATTTGCTTGAGTGCAGATGGTGGCACGTCCTACTACTTTGAAGACCTCGGATACATAATTTCAGTTGAGTACGGCTCACACACGATGGAGGAATCGAAGGCCTTGCCGCAGGTGCGTGACCTGAGAGAGGCATGGTGCATGGTGTGCGAAGACAGTTAGTTGCACTGAATGTTGTGTCGGTTATTTTTACTGTGAAACTTGCGAGGTGGTGGGTAGGGGTTAGGGCGAAATATCTTATGTGCACACATGTCATTTCTATGTAATGTGCAGTCTAATAGCGTTATTTCGAGCGACTGGAATAACTTCAGTCGCTAGCGCCTTCCGCGGTAAACCAAGGCGTATCTTGAGTGATTAGGCTTGGATGCCATCTTTTGTATTAAGCTTAGCTCTGCAGCTGTTGGCGATTACCGGTAGGCTGTACTGCAGGAATCCAATAAAGAGGACCTTGTACAGTTGCAGCATAGATTGCATTGACATTCCCCTGGTCTTTTCTGCTAGCAACCTAAACATATGCCGAATTTCCATCAGACCGTTTCTCACATAATTCACATGAGGGGTCCAGGAGAGATTTTTGTAAATTAGCACCCCAAAAATCTGTCACTTGTGCTGAACGAGATCATCTGTCTATCGAAGGATATCAGGTATTGAGACATTGGTTTCCAGATAAATGCCACCACTGCGCACTTTTCACATGATCTTTGAAGTCCCTGTGCTCGAAGGTAGGATGATGTTAAAGTGCCTCCCTTCTGAAGCAGAGCGTGGCGCTGACATCCGAATATAAATGTCGTCGCCATAGATGGAGAGCCTAACGGTGCATGGCAGGATGTCGGCGAGTCCAACAAGTGCTAGAGTGAAGAGCGTTGCGCTCAGTACTCCGCCCTGCAGGACGCCGCGATTGCTGTATTAGAGGTTGGGCCATATTCGGTGAGTATGAAAAGGGACCTCTTTTGTAGGTGGCTACTAATACAGTAATAGATCTTGCCGACAAGTCCGACTGCATCTAACGCGTTGAATATTGCTTCGTGCGTTATGTTATCTTATGCTCCTATAACATCCCGAAAATGGCAGCGGATAATCTTTTGCAGGACTTCTGGCGCTCGACGTACGTCACCAAGTCAATAACGTTGTCTATGGCAGAAAGGTGATGCTTGAAACCGGACACTGCGTCTGGATATACCTGGTAATGTTCGAGGTACCATTCTAGCAGTGCTACAACCATCCTTTCCATTAGTTTTCCGGTGCAACTGGCAAGCGCAAGTGGTTGATATGATGCAATGCCTACAGGCGTTTTTTAGGCTTGTAGCGCGGCTCAGAAGGAGCAAAAGGGAAAGTGCAAGGCGTTACAAGCCTAAAAAAGTCTTGAAATACCAACTCGCCCAAACAGCTACGCGTTTTAACCTACAGGTGACTTGGCAGGCTTGAGCAGGAGAATTAGGCGACTGGTATTCCGTTTCTGGGGAACCGTACCTGTCTGCCAGGAGCTGTTTAACAAGAGAAGGAGCATTTTCCGAGCCTCTTTGTCAAGATTACATAGAGCACGGTAGGTTATACCGTCATGTCCAGGCGATGATAAACGTTTGCACAAGGGAACCGCAGCTTCGAGTTCGTTCAGAGTCAAAGGACTGTTCATGCCGGGGCGGTCGAGTGGTCGAGCGTCAATGTTCCAGCGGATCCAGTTTCGACAGCAGTCCTCTTGCAGCAACCGTCAGCGCCGTCAATCTCTCTGTATTGGTGGTAAATGGCCAACTACTCCAAAGGGTGACGCTACTAAGGGGTTCCATGGAGACCACGAATAGTTCTCCTATTTTAGACAAAGGTTGTCGAGCATCCAAGCACTCGCAGAATGACGTCCAACTTTACGATGCAAGTTTGTCAATGCGACGCTGAAGCTTCGATTGAGTTATTCTGGCCAACCTCAAATCACGTGCCGACTTTGTACGCCTGTATCTTTACTCTGCACTGCGACGAATTGTACTAAGCTTCTCTAGCTCAATGTCGTATTCGGTGTATGTAGACGTTTTCAGAAACAGCCTCTTGGGCACCATTTATAGTGTATGCTAGGCTAGAGGACAAGTCACCACGACAGCCATCTTCGGCAATTCATTTGAACATCGGCCAGCCAGTACATCTAGTGGCGCCGGCTAATTTCGAGCCAGTCAACCTTTCAA
Organism: Dermacentor andersoni; assembly: GCF_023375885.2. NCBI lineage: Eukaryota > Metazoa > Arthropoda > Arachnida > Ixodida > Ixodidae > Dermacentor > Dermacentor andersoni. The sequence continues at coordinate 195,731,935 of NC_092817.1, read as the reverse complement.
TCTCCAGATAAGTGGGCATGTAGTCATTTCCTCGCGTTCCAATATCCGAGAACCATCTGACCTTTCTAGTGAAAGATCGTGAGACAAAGGCGAAGTCCAGGCAGCTACTACATATAGTTCCATGCAGAAAGGTGGGTCTCCATTCATTTAACAAACACAGTCCTTGTTTAGAGGCAAAAGACACTAATCTTCTGCCCCTCGAGTTTATCTTAAAGCTTCCCCAGAGATAGTACTGGGCATTAAAATCTCCAGTCATCACCAAAGGCTACGGAGTCACTGTCTTGATTCGCCGTAACCGCTCGCACTCCAGCCGACTCGAAGGCGCAATGTAGGCCCTAACTACAGCGAAATTGAGCTTGCCCTTCTTCACTGTCAGACGCACGTACTGGTTTTCATGGTCAGGTGGCACCTAATGATGGACATACGAAGGTCACGCCATATGAAAACGATGACCTTGCTTCATTCTCCGTGCGTGGCAGACATGAAGCACTATTACGCGTACAGTCTGATGTGAGCTGATAGGGGCTCACAGATGACGATGGTGGGGAACTGATTCACTAACACAAACTGTCGAATGTCCGACATGCGCGACTTAAGTTATCTGGCATTCCACCGAAATATCAACGTGTTCCGTACCTCGTCACGAATCGATGGCTTCTGGCGAGCCAGGATTTCAACCGAGAGCTGCAAGTACTGTACTCAAAGTGTTCAGCATCTGTAGTGCGCTTTGCGCAGACGAAGATTTCTTGTTGTTAAGTATAACGCGAATGCCATTCAAGAGAGGCCGCAAAATTTTGCTGACTTGGAGATGACCAGCCAGCGCTGCTTCAACATTTGCCGAAGCCATCAAGGTGGGTGCGTTTTGCGGTAACTTAGCAGCGCGTTGTGCCCTCGGTAGCTCAGACCATTCTTCAGGAGGGGCGAGAGATATCGCTTTGTTTGTTTTGATTGTATCTGTCTAGGTGGTGGTATGCGTTGGTGCGGCAATTCTTCGGCGGGAGATGGCGTGTCACTATATGCAGCTGCGGTATTTCGGGAACGTTTTCGGCGTCAATGCCGACATCGCTGAAGAACGGCAGCAGCCTCTCTATGCGTTGAATTGTCCCGCACCATTCATTTGAGGATTGCGAATTTCTTCCGCAGACGCGGGCAATGCTTTAATGAGGCCTTGTGCGCACTACTGCACTTAGGGAACTTTAGAACACCTGTGCTGCAGGCGTCTTCTGAATGGGACTGAGAGCACAGCGGGCACATGACGTTGTTCACGCAGACACCCTTTACGTCGTCAATCTTGCAATACTTGAAGCACTGGAAGCGCTTCGGCCCGAATGGTCGTACTAGATGGCGGACATGTCCTACTTTCACGTGAGTAGGAAGGCTTTCTCATTCAAACAAAACCTTTGCACAGCGTGTGTTTTCTAGTCTGACACCTTCGTAATGAAAGTGCCTTCTGTCGTTGGTTTGATCAGTAATGGCACATCCTAATTCGGGAGGGCAACGTGGACGTCATAAATGACGCTCACAGTACCATCGCTGCCTGTAGGGATCATTGATTGCATCTTTACATTGTTGATATCGGTCAATTGTTGCACGAAAGAACGTGCAAGAATTTGAGCTGGGTGTCGATATGTTTTTGAGAAATGGTGTACAAATTTTGAATTCTGATTCATGATTGCTCATTGAAGTGCTTATGAAATGTATATGTTCTTCTTCCCTCCCTCTAACGACCCTCATTGGAGGGTTAAAAGTATGACCAAATAAATAAAATAAATAAATAAAAATATTACGCAGGCCTTGTAGGGCGCTTCGGTGTAACACGTCAATGGCTAGGACATTTTTGCGCGAGTTTATTCTCGTCTTTAATCTCATTTGGTGCAATTTTCTCGAGCAACGAAGAGAGCACCTGTTTGTTTAGGAGCCGCAAATTGGTCGCCGGGTCTACGGGCATGAGCACAGTGTGCGACCAGCGCTGCGGTGCACTCCATATAGTACAAGCACGCGCCGATGAAGTTGCCTGCAGTAGTCTTCTTTTTGCTGGTCTTCTCATCACCATGTTGAACTCATCGTTCTAGAAGTCGTAGCTCTCCATGCATAGCTCAGTGGCCTCGCTGTCTGCATCGCGTTACGCACTTCCACGTTTCCTGGACGTTATCCAGGAAGGTCCTCGGACTTGTCTTCATCCATTGCCGCAAAGAGGGAGCGGCAGCTCTCAGAAATGCAGAGAAACAAAGCGAAAAAGCAGAGACAAAAGTACAAGCCTTCTATGAAAGAATAACTTCGTCTTCCTCCCGTGCTTTTCCAAAAATCCATGCAATGTATCGACACAAGATAAGATTTACTATAAGGTTTAGGTCTAAGATATTCAAGCACATTACATTGAAGAAATCAATAGTGATTTCGACAGTAGGCAATGGCTCATATGGGAGATTTTCTTCCACGTTCCCGGCTCTGAAAGCACTTTTATTTTTCACGGCAGTTGCCAGTAAATACCGCTGCACAATAACAACAAACCTTTCTGAATAGGTTCAGCAGATAATCTTCAGCGTTACGCAATGGAATAACTTCTGTATTAATCTTCTTGCAGAACCATGTATCCCTTACCTCAGCAAACTTTGGAAGCATGTTATTGGCAATAGTTTTTTCATAAATATGTAATGGTAAGTGACTATGACTAAGAAAGTAACTAGTCGTAATATTTTACAAGAAAATCTGGCCTGAGCGACGCATCTCGGATACTCGGAGTGGAATGATATCAGTTCGAGAGCTTATAATATGCAGGATACCAGTGCGACAGCATTATCACCCGAATAGGCGTACCTCTCGGTGCTCGTCATTCACGCGCTTCGTATCGAAAGTTAATAGTGGCAACTGGATGACCTGAAGCGATTACTTGAAGGAAATATTTTTTTGTAAGCGTGTCACTTCAAGTATACACTGCCGGTGCGTCCTACGCTGCTGCCACCGCCACCGCTCCCACGCCCATCTTATCTTACCACGTTATCACACGCCACGTGATCACAAAGAAACGCCAGCTTTTGCAAAGCGCAGTGGCTCAGTGTCCAGTGAAGCCTTGGCATTGCCTCCCTTCCGCTACCACTGATGGCCGCCACGCGTGATGTCGGACGCCGAGCTCTGCACCGAATGACCGGCTCGGTCAGCGGCGTCAATTGGCGCCCGACGCTTTTCGAGGACGAGGTGACGTTGAATCGTTACGCCTGCTGTATCTGTTACGTTCTTCCAAGCACGACGTTCGTGCTTCCCTGTTCGCACGGCTTGTGCAAAAAGTGCTGTGCTGGCTGTGTCATCGAAGATGGCGGAAGCGTCTGTCCCCTGGACGGAGAGTCGTTCTGCGAGGCCGAGTGCCAGGAGTTGCAGCTTCCAGCTAGGAAGAAGCGGGGCCTTAAGGTGAGTGCCCTCCATCTGTCGTCTCCTTAGCAACGGGGGCAAGTCTGAAGACTGTTCTGTTAAGAGCTTTCGCGTTGTGGTCAAGCGCGACTCTCCTGAGCCGCTGTAACCGGAAACAGACAAAAAAGAGAAGACAGCAAGGTTAACCAAGGTCACGCCTTGTTGACTACCCTGCACCTGGGGCGCGGTAAACGCGTACAAGAAAAGAAGATAAGAAAAAGACGTGGTTAGAGTTAGCTACTAGCAGAGAATGTTTGCTTCTGACCGTCACGGGCCTTCCTATAGTCCAGTTGCCTTGACAAAGTGCAACGGGGCTTCATTAGCTTTATGAATTGGTAGTGGTAGTGTTCTGCCTTATCGCTTTGTTCGTTGCGTACATGTAAGCGCACATGTCAACCTATTTTATGCCGGCTCCCAGCTGCAACGCTCGGCCTTGAAGGTAGGAGGATCAATAAATATGTACACACGTGCATGCTTCCTCCACGGCTCGCTGATTCGCATGCCTTTCGCCTACTACTCAGTGCTTAAGTCAGTTATTCTGACGTATTCGCACAGAAGCTCATGATGCAGGTCTGCCGCGCCAACGTTTAGAAAGCACTCTCATGTAGCGCAAAACGATTCAGGAACTTGAAAGTGTATGTCGCAAGATTTTTTTGTGAGCGCCGTGAGTGCCGCTTGCCTGCTCGAGCATCGCACAGTACAGTACCTTCGGCCAAGGTACCACTAGCTTTCCTTTGAGAGCGTCTGTCATCTAAATGGCTCATACTAGATCGCTGAAGAAATTGTTGAGCATCGAAGCATTGGCAGTGGCACACAAGGTGCTTTTCATGCTGGGAAAACTGTGCAATATTTTGGCACTTTCTTTACCCCGAATTCATACACACTTGCTCAGCTGTGTTGTCGGGCATAACGCTATGGTCAGTGAGGAGCGCATAAAGAACTCATCTCGACCAGTTAGTTTTTTCAATGAAATTCAGTTTTGAGTTAACAGATGGGTTTAATGCCCATGCGTACGACAATAAATCTGAACGACTATAATACTTATCGAAACAGTACTTAAGTCTGTAAGCTGAGCGCTCTAGCGTGCTTTAAGTCGAGAGTCCTGACCACTAGTCCACGTCGGCATTCTACTGCGATAAGCCACAATAAGATGGTTGAGTGAGCCGGGTGTGTTCGTCTTGAAGCTGCGCACAGCGATGCGCCGTGGGAAAGAAAGCTCTTCGACGCGATTAGGCAAGGGATGAAGGGTGTCCCGTTGTGAAAATGTCGAAGCATATGATGCCTGTAGTGAGTTCGGAATATCTTTATTGGTAGAAATTGTACCCTAAAAATTCATCGTTGTGGCTTAGCCAATGTGACGTTGCTCTTCTGAGCTCGCGGCTGCTGCCTCGATTCTGGCCGCGTTTAAAAGGGGAGAGAGAAAGAGAGGGAGAACAACTTTATTGAAAATGCCTGCAGAATCGGTTAGGCTCCCTCCACGCAGGGAAGACAAGCTTTTACCGCGACGTGGCCACTACGTCAGTCTCGTGCGTTGTGCTCCTCGAGGTCTTGGTTGCTCGCTACTTCCGCCGGTCTGAGAGGGCCGCCGCCCCTTTCCTGGGCGTGCTGCCCCCCTTCTCGGTTTCACGCGGTCGCTGCCTCTCTAGAGCTGCCGCAACCTGCTGGACGGCCTTGAGTTGTGTCTCTTGATCATAGCTCCTCGTTGCAGCCTCTAGCTATGGCGGGATCGTCGTCTTTTCGCTGGCTTCTCGCGGATTTACGCTACAGTCCCAAAGGATGTGAGCCGCGGTGGCTCTCTCCTTCGCGCACAGTCTACACACGTCACTCGCGTACACGCTCGGACACACGTGCTTAGCTAGCACCGGCGTGAGCAGGGACCCCGTCTGTAACTGTTTGTATAACACTGCCTCCTTCCCGGTAAGCCCCAGGTGAGGTGGCGACATAGTCTGTTTGCTCAGTCTGTACCACTTCACTATTTCGTTGGAGTTGGTCATCTTGTCCTTGGCACTGCACCGCGACCAACACTCCGAGTCGGCCGTGCTTGCAGCTGCGCGGTTGGTTAGTCCTCGCGCGGCCGAGTTGGCAGTCTTTGTGGTTCACGTTCCCGCCTTCCGACACGTCACTACCCATGTGGGCCGGAAACCACTTGATCACCACAGCACTTTTGCGTCCGATTTCTTCGGCCTTGCGCAGTATGCGCGCGGCCTCACTGCATACCTTACCCTTGCCGTAGTTCTTCACTGCCGTTCTAGAGTCACACAACACTGTAGTGCATCCGGGGTCGGAGACGGTCAAGGTGATGGCCACCTCCTCCGCCCGGTGCACCTCTCGAGTCCGGACGCTCGCCGCGGTTTTCGTTGCACCCGTCGATGCCCCGACAGCCACCGCCGCGTATGCGTTGCTGCTCCCTCGATACTCCGCCGCGTCCACGTAGACGGCGCCTTCTCTGGCGTGGAGGTCCACGAGAGCCCTGGCCCTCGCCAACCTCCGCTCCTTGTTGTGCTCGGGGTTCACGTTCCTCGGGATCGGGCAGACCCTGAGCTTTCTTTTGATGCTCTCCGGTATAGGTACGTCTTTCTGCTGCTTGCCTTCCCTCGGCTCGAGGCCAAGGTTCCGCAGTATCTGTGTTCCGGTTCTCGTTTCAGAGACGCTCGAGTTGCGCCGTTCTCTGTGCTTCGGCTATTTCGTCCAGCGTGTTGTGGACTCCCAGCGCCATGAATTTTCGGTGCTCGTGCTCCCGAAGAGACCGAGTGCCGCCTTATACGCCTTGCGTATGGTGTCGTCTATTTTGTTGCGTTCGCTCGGCCTACAGTTGTGGAAGGCGGCCACGTACGTTATGTGGCCAACTGTGAAGGATTGAACGAGCCTAGTGAGGCCCTCCTCCTTCATCCCCGCTCTTCTATTAGACACCCTCTTGATGAGTCTCATTGCCGCGGCCGCTTTGCCCGCGAGCTTGTTGGCCGTTTCACCGTTGGCTCGGTCTTGCTGGATGAGCAGCCCGAGCACTCGAATCTTCTCGACCTCCGGTATTACTTGTCCTCCCGCTGTCTTGACCGTGATCTTTGGATGCTCGTACTTGACTTCCATATTCTTTCTTTTCCTGCCCGCTCCTGCCCGTGGTATCACCAGCAGTTCTGACTTGGCCCGAGAGCAAACGAGTCCAGACCCGCCCAGCTGTTCCTCGATGGCGTTGACCGCTTCTTACAGCGTTGTCTCGATGTGTCCGTCGCTTCCTGCCGGTACCCATAGCGTAACGTCGTCGGCGTAGATGGTGTGCCCGACTCCCGCTACTCTTTCTAGCCGTCAAAGGGGCGAAGCGCCAAAACGCTCTTCGGTTTGGATGAACTTTAAAGAACCCCAGGTAGAAAAAATTGTTCCACAGCTACGCTGTGCCTCATGTACCAGATTCTGGATTTAGCATTTATAACCGCACAATGTTTGTGGCCACAAAGACGAGCAACACTCGAATCGCAACGCTGGCGGCGAGCAGAATGGCCGGCGGTCGTCAAGGTTGAACTGACGGGTAAAATCTACACGCTATTTACGCATGCATCGCGGTGCACTTCCGAGTAATCATTCGCGTGCGTTTTAGAAACTGCGACACTATTCGTGTCGCGCAAGCAATTTTGTGAGACAGGACACCTTCACCACAAAATTGATGGCAGCATTCAAATAAGCAATTGGAACGCAATTCAACGTCTAGTTGGAAGTAAATGAAAAGCAATGTCTTCCTGCCAGAGTTGGGAGTGAGAATGGGGGTGTATGATCCAAGGTCAATTCACATGGTCGCGAAGGCCAGGCTGAAATGTGGTTCCAAACCATTGAGGAGCGAAAGCAGGTAGTGCGATTCAAGTGCGACTACATGTCGCGGGGCAAAGCACTGGTTCATGAAAATAATGCGTAGTTAACGTCAGCAGTGGAGCAATAATTACAACGTCAGCCATAATTAGGAGCAAGCAACTGTGCAGGTTTTCTGTAGTTTGCTCTGCCAAGATTGTAACAGTGCAATGTCAACTCTTATTCGTTGCCATACAAAATGTCGATATACCGGGTGTCCCAACTATAATGCACAAAGATAAACATGCAAATGCCACGTAGCTGGATAGAGCCAACGAAATATTGTTTGCATCCGATTGGAGCTACTCAGAATATTTTTTTTGTATTCCGCCTAACTACATGTTTAGTATTATTCAACTTCCCAAGTATACTTAGATTCAAAGTGTAAATAAGAAAATTGTAGAGCAACATGAAAAACTAGCGATATAGCTTTGTTGCTAAATACGGGCTACATAAGTGTTCTTTTTTTCGAGCGTGAAAGGAGCCCGCGAATACACAAATTGCCACACAATTCGCAGCTCGAGGCACTTGGGGTGTATTCACGGGATTCTTTCAGCCTCGGAAAAGCCCTCTTGTGCAGCAGGTATTGAGCAACTCAAAGCTTGGTTGGGAGTTTTTCATGTTCTTTTACAATTATCTCATTGACATTTCTCATTGATAAGTTGATTCATTAAGACTAAGTATGTAATTAGGTGGAAGGCAAAAGATATATCTCCAAGCGACGGCCAACATTACCTTCGTTCTGTCCAGCTACGTGGCATTTGCATATTTTTAATGCTTGGCTCCAGTTACGTGGGGGCTATATATGATATGGGTGAGGGCTATATATGATATGGGTGAGGGCTATGTATAGATGTGGGTGTATTCGTAATGGATTGTGACGCGACGTTGTGGCGAGTGTTTTCATTTACGCGTCATTTGTACTGCTTCCTCTCTCTATGCGATGTCAGCTGACGCAGCAGACGACTTGGCGCAACAAGCCACGAACGACACACGTTTATTTTTTTCCACCCAGAAGTTGGCCCCTCGAATTGTAGATGGCGCTGCCATGCCTCCACAAGGTTGTCTCACTTGTTTATTCTTTTTTCTTTTCTTTTTTGCCATAGCTAAGACACTGGACAATATAAGAGCTTGGTGGCGCAACCCACCACCCCGTTCTAAAGGGGACGCTCATAGCATCCATCCATCCATACATTAGGAGCTATAGGAGCTTCGCTATCATCCGTACAGTCACCCGCAAAAGTTTACGGGGCACTGGTTTTACGGCAAATGTGGATTTCTTCTCTGTTAAGGTGTAGCGCTTTCTAATTTAATGGATCAGTGTAGTTCGCAAGAACTGCTACTGATCAAAGCTTTTGATGAGAGGCTACGTGCACAGGCGTCGCGGAAATTTGGCTCTTTGGCAAATCTCGCGTCTCGTAAACTTTTGCGGGTGACTGTACATACATATACGTTGTATGAAGTGTATAACGTATTGTGACAGACGTGCAGGAGCGACAACCTTTGATTGACGCTGCCTAGAGGTTGAGTCTCTTTCGAACATTTTTCAGTCCACGCCCAGCCGACGTCTGGCATCCTCTGCACGTTTCTTATTCCGCTCTTCAAAGTTCGCTTGGTTGAGCAATTTGATGAGGGGGGGCATAGCAACGCGAGGGCCGAGTAGCAAGCCAGCAAGCTTCGGTCTGATGCATTGCCGCGGCCACGATGTAGTGGAATATTACCGGTGCGCGAGCGGCGACGTAGCGCTACAAGATGTACTAAGTCACTGCGTAACAGCACTCTTGTCATCTGACTTATTTAGTGATGGGAGTCGGAAGAGCATTGGTCTTTAGACTAAACTATTCGCGACTGCAAATAGACTGTAATATCTCAGGAATTGGCCCATGGAAAAAGCTAGCGTTAGAAACAGATACCACTTACGGAAAAGTCGCAGTAATTCGCGAAGGAGGACATTGTCTTCAAAATTTCGAATACAGGAGGCGCAACATGCATCACGGATAACTGGACCGGTCACCGACGAAAAGTAAAATATGCGTCGCAATGCGCCATTTGAATGGCAACGTCCTGATGCTGCAAACAAGACATGAACGCAATACAAGGGCATAAATTTAACAAACGAATAAGAATTTGTTTCACAGTATGCATGCAAAGAACGACTTAAAGCACACTACACGCGGATGACTTCTGCATGGCCATGCGCAGCGCTGCTGTGACTGCGAAACACCATCGGCCACGACTCCGTAGTGCACCCGCCGTGGTTGCTCAGTGGCACGAGGCACGAGGTCGCGGGATCGAATCCCGGCTACGGCGGCTGCATTTCGATGGGGGCGAAATGCGAAAAACACCCGTGTGCTTAGATTTAGGTGCACGTTAAAGAACCCCAGGTGGTCTAAATTTCCGGAGTGCTCCACTACGGCGTGCCTCATAATCAGTAAGTGGTTTTGGCACGTAAAACCCCATAATTTTTAACTCCGTAGTGCAGTCTGCCAAGACGTCGAAGTATCGTGTAGGGCCCAAAATAGGGTCACAAAAGTTTGTCGTGAAGCCCACTACGGCCTCTTATAATCCGGGCAGGTTCAAATGGCTGGTATTCCACGTAGCGCCGTCGAAGATTGTCAGGAGTCGGTTCTCTCATGTTTCTCGCAGATGGGCGAGCTGTCGGGCTTCTTTAGCACGCCGGTTGTATAGGCGGTGACGTCGAGATTTCCTTAATCGTTGATGTTCGGTAGTATGGAGTGAAGCAAAGTGGCAGGACTTCATCCCTAAACCAGCTTTCACGGGGCCATCAATGTTTCTTGCACACCTGTATTTATAGAGAAACGTTATGTGCCGAAAGGCGGCGTTTTGAGCTTGTGCTGGAGAAGCATTGCCAGCATGTCGGCCAGGGTTTTGTTTAGCCATCGCATAAGACCGTTCGTCTGCGAGTGGTAGGCGCTTGTCCTGGGTTTGCTTGTTCGCCTTAATTTCAGTATTGCATGATTCGCTCCACTTAAAAGCCTTTCCCCTTTCGGAGGTCAAGAATTCTGGGGCACCATGATTCAGGAGGATGTTCTTGACGAAGAATCTCGTCTCGAACCATCTTTGCAGCACAACCTTCGGGCCGCACAATCTTTGGGCGGCCCTTCCGTTCCAGGGAGGTGATCGGTACTCGGTAGCCGTTACGATCCACCTATTTCGTGTTCATTCCAGAAAGGCTCCCAGAAAGGCGGTTAGATTGGCCGAAGGAGTCCCGAGGAACTTGTCGGTGGCATCTTGCGTCATTCAGACTCCTCATGTCTTGGCGTATATTACTCTTATTACGTATATTACGTATGTTACTGACGCCGTTGGTCAGTAACACGTTTCTCCTGTGTCAGCGAGAGTGCACGGGATCATAATCGGAGACCCGTCGTCGGATCGTCTTAGAGGGCGTGTAAATTCTCTGGGCATAGTGCTGAGGTCTGAATAACAAGGTATAGTTTGCGTGGACGGATGAATGGTTCTCTTTGCGAGGACTCGGTTGTGCATTGAAAATGAATATAAATCGGCCTTAAAACATCCTCGGAACGAACCTGATGTTGCCTTTTAAGTGCTGGAAGAGAGTTAGTTCGGGGCCTGCTTGGAGCTGTTAGGGGAAGTAGCCGACGTTTATAGTTTTAAGGCATCGTAGTCCCGCTTTTATTGCGTTGGCGGGTTCTATAGCGACTACGGACAAGCGGTGGGCATCATAATGTTACCGCCTGGGCTTATTTGTCATGGTAATGTCGAATTCCGGTAGTGTGTGGCTCCACTGTGCGGTAGGGCCTGAAGGACCTTTCAATTTACCAACTACTACATGCGGTCTGCTCTCTTAGAAGTTTGAAACGCCTAGCGGATCAACAAGACTGGAATTTTGCCATAGCCTAAACTATGCAGACTGGTGGCTAACCGGGCTCGTTGGCACGAACACGTACATCAGCAAACAGCGCAAGCATGGAACGCGGAAAATGGATATTTCTACACGTTAGCAAACAATTGAATAAATTAGGAATGCATGTTTATATGCAGATCGGAGATGTTGGTTGGAATCTGTCAGGTGAAGCTTTTGTGAAGTACTTGGCCATGCATGCGATAAATCTAAACTCGATGCGCTTAATGTGTTTGTTTGCTTACCGCACATTTTAGAGCTTTACTTTGTTGAAAAATTAGGTCGGTCAATCTATGCTGAAACTTATTCATGTACGGCATGGAAGCTTGCGGCAGTTATGTTGCTTGATAAAGTGTAGGCGGATTATCAGATGTTAGAAGTGTAGAGTTCTGAAGATTGCTTTTCTTAACATGAAAATTTATCGCCATCCCCTACTCCCTCTTCCCCTTATTTTTCATTCTCTCAGGCCTACTGCTGGAATAAGCCATACGGCTGCGATTTCGTCGGCCCTCTGGTGGCGGTGCTGCACCACTACGAGGAAGATTGCACCTTTCACACGTTCCAGTGTCAACAGTGCGGCGAGAATATCATGATAGATGTGTTGGCTGCTCACTACATGGGTCGGTGCAGCAACATATCCTCAAGTGCGGCAATCGACGAAGTTCCTGGACAGGATGACACTTCCGTCGCCAGCCATGACGTCACCGTGGTTCGGCACGAAGCCGACGAGCAATTGCTGTGTACGTATGAAGAAGACAGGATAACCGCGCTTCAGCGCTCGATCGACACACTGACGGTACTGGCCACAAACATAGACGCAAGGCTCGACGAGACAGAGGAGCAGCTTGAGAAGCTGGAAATGAAGAGTTAGCTGCCAGCCTTGTGACTGTAATTGACGTGGCGCCACCCGCCGATATATCTTCTATGACAACCGGCTTTGCCTTGCAACTGCAGCACCACGCGTTTATTTTGTTCTTGGAATAAGTTTCCGGGCTACTAGTAGGTGAGGCCACAGCCAGAGCATGTCCTGGTGTTCTAGAGAAGCAGTGGCGGTAGGTGATGACGAACATCCTTCGGGATTGCAATGATTTTACGCGATTCGTTGCCGCCTCAATGGAGCGCATAGTCTCCCTCATATAGGCGTATTACGCAAAGGATTGTTATCCAAGCCGGAGGAGATCCATTGAAATCGCCACACGTGACTTACGGAAGACACCAGACTTCGTTCGTCGTGCACCGACGCTTCTGCGACTCGTGGAGTGTCATGCGAACTGTCGCCACTCGATTTGTCGATGGATTGCGAGCCTTTCGTAGTCGCCTTTTTTATCTCATTGTTTTACTTTTCACAATCACTCACAGCATACAGAGACTACGCTGGCTGTTTGTCGGAAGCTCTGTGAACGAATAAAGAACTTGCTGATTACTCTTTTGATTAGTCGCACGCAGCCAACATAACGAAGAAAGCTCGCATACATAGACACACGTAGGGGGTGCCCCAGTTATCTAAGACCAAGATTTAAAGAAAAGAACCAAGAGATCTTGACAAACTGTAGCGACTGCATAGTATCGGCAGTCGTGTGTACTTAGAGCCAATATTTTTTCATCACGAGGTATTAATTGCCTTTAATTAGCGAACTTTTTAATGATTGCTTGAATCGCAAACATGCAAATTACAG